>NW_028227266.1:85018026-85185526 GCF_978045245.1 Mus caroli
AACAGGAATTCAAACAGGGCAGGAACATGGAGACAAGAGCTGGTGCAAAAGCTATGGAGAAGTGTTGCTTACTGGCTTGCTCTTCATGGTTTGCCTAGTCAGCTTTCTTATAGTAGCCAGGACCACCAGCCCAAGGATGGCACTACCCACAACAGCCTTGACTCTACATACTCTATCACTAATAAGAAAATGCCCTACAGGCTTGCCTACAGCCCGATCTTAGAGAGAAAGTTTCTTGAGTTTCCCTCCTTTCAGATGACTTTAGCTTGTTTCAAGTTAACACAAAACCATCCAGCACCATGCTTTATTCATGACTGTTAAGTCTCTAGCTCTACTCACAACAACACCCTGAACATGGAAACCAAGATGACCACTAGCTTCCTAACAAGTTTCCTTTAACCCTCTTACCCTATGCCCCAGTGACCCTAAGATCTGCCACTGTAAAAAATCATTCTCTTGATGGGAGACATGTTGCTACCTGGAACACCCTTCCCTTTTCTTCTGTTACATGGCTGAGTCATTCTTCATCCTTCAATCTTATCTCAAAGATGTTACACTCGGGCACTCCTTTCCCATTGGTAGGGTTGAGGGCAAGCTGATTACCTGAGCTGCCTGCAAGTTGTCCAGGGAATCCAGTTTCCTGAGTTGTCACACAAGGTAGGGTAGCTTTTCTGGTATAAAGCCTATGAGTTACTCATGTCCTTATAAGTAATCCCTCACCCATGTTCCTGTGAGTAATCCTAGTAAACATGTTGGCTCACCATAGTAGTTGGTTCTTTATGTTAACTGCGTCCACTTAGAGTTGCCTGAGAAGAGAGCTCAGTTGAGGAAGTCTCTGAATCGAATAAACCTTGGAGCATATCTGGAGGCGGGGAGGCGTTTGGGTTGCTAATTGATATAGGACAACCCACCCGATTGTAAACAGCACTGTTCCCTAGACAAGGCTCCTGAGCTATAAGGAAAAAACTAGGTGAAAGTAAAAGGGTGGACAGAATGTTCACTCTTGGTTTTCTCTCTGCTCTCAACTGTGGATGAGATATGGCTTGTCATTTACCTTCTGTGATAAGGGACTACCATGTAGCAACAGAAATGAGACTGACCCAGTCACCAAGCTTGACTTAGGTGGAATCATTTCTTCATTCTGACGTCTATCCCTAGTCTATGACTAATGGTTATTCTCGTTGCTCTGCCCAGGAACACACACAACACCCTTTTACATCAGACTTCTTAGACTCCACTATCCTTGGGACATGGAGAAGCATCACTCTTACTTTATTAAAGAGTCCCGTGGCATCTCACTACTTAGATTAGAATGTATGAAAGGAATTTTTTAGTGTTGTGTTTTGTTTTCAAGACAGGATTTCGTGCAACTCAGGTTTCTCATAATTAACCATGTTGCAAAAAAAAATGAACTTGAACTTCTCGCCTTCCTGCCTTCAATCCCTCTGGGATGAGGTTACAGGCAAGCACCACGGCATCCATTTTATGTAGTGCTGAGTCTGGATCCAAAGCTTCATGAAGACTAGGCTATCACTCTACCAACTAAGCTACACAGCCAGCCCCAGAGATTCTTTTTAAAGGATTGAATGCCAGCTTTTATTTATTGCATCCTCTACTTAGGGTCACATGCCCTCAGATGCATGTAGTAAAGAGATGTTTGGAAGGGAATGATACGGTACACACAAATATCATTTGAGTGAGGCTAAGGAAGAAAAGTTATACACCTCCCTATTACTAGGAAAGAAGTATTTATCACAGAGAAGATGTCCTCCAAGGATGGCCATCTTCCTTTTCATCTTTATCTCCCTTCTCCCTCCGCACTTCAGTCTTGCTGGTCCACACCTAAGGTCGCCTTTCTCAATGTCTTCTTTTTGCCACATCTTCTACTAACCAGCCTAAGAGCACCCTCTGTTCTCTTCCAATCCTCCCTTCTTTATCTGATTCAAACTGTTGTACTACATTTCTAGTTAGACATCAAAACACAGAGAACCGGAAGCTGTTTATAAATAATACAGTACATTCCACATATTGATTTATGCCTCACCAACATACCGGGATAGCAAGATATATTTTCTGGGTATGAACAGTGAGTGTATCTCAAAATACCATTTTATGTCAAAAGAATAATAACAGATTTCTTTCTCTAGCAAAGATGGAATAACAGGGAATGGATTTATGATCCAACCTAAAACAACCAAAAGATTTTAGAACATATAAAAAAACAAGAGATTGTCAAGGTGCTGATCATCAGGAATAATCAAACCTGTTTATTCCTGACAGATAAGAAATAAAAAAGAAGGAAGAAACAGGTTTAGTCCTGTGACTTCCAGCTTACTGTGGCATAATCCAGAAACATACAAAGATGTAGCAGACGCCCTGAGTCTAAGAGATGGTGCTAGGGTCTCAGAGAGACTAAAGAGACAGGAATTTGTTGGAAAGAGCCTTTTACATAAAGAAGCCAAATATCTTGAGATTTTTGTTTTATTGGTTTGGTCACTACATTTATTGTCTTTCTGGGAAAAAAATTATAGAAAATTGATTTAGGTGTCAGCAACCCATTCCTGAGCTGCCAAGAAGTCTGCTTTCTTTTAAGCTACTCGGCACTTTTGAGCAGAGGACATTTGGCGACAGTTTGACCTCTTCTTAGCTTCTACTCACAGACTACAGAAGTATGAGCATTCCCATGCACATCCTTCATGTCTTGAGGTATGCTGTGCTTCATGTCCTGAGAGAATCATCTCTTAGGAAGAGTCTTTATCATCCTCCACTGGTGATTCATGGGACCTCCAATATTCTGACCCACAATACTCTCTGATATGCTTCTGCTTTGCACTGTTTTCAGAGTGATAACCTGGGGGAACTCTTTGGCATCATGAGAGTCAGATAAGCCTCCATCTAAGCTCCCTTCAGGACTCCAAAATTTTATTTGCAGTTGTTGTTCTGGCAAAGCCTGCATCCAAATAACAAGTAAAGGCCTCAGACTATCAATACGCTCCACATTGTGCTCATCTCCAGCAACCTCCACTTGGCCTCCATAGACCTTGTCCATGCCAACCCTACTGAGAAGTCTGCCTGCCAGCGGCAGGCCCGTACAACAAGCCATAATATCACATATAAAACAGATTTCACAGCATATTTTGGTAGTTTACATGCATATGTTGTGAAGAGTATCATATACCATATATATGTGTGTCCATAAACAACTTGGCAGATGTTATCTCTGTTATTGACACAAACTACCCTGTGTTTGGATATATAGTGCTTATTTTTGTCCTGGATCACAAGCATATGTGAGCATAGTAATCCAGTTTACTCTCTTATCACCCATGATCCACATGGTATCTCTATTTTTTATTATTAACCATTTTATTCATTTACATTTCAAATGATATTCCCCCTTCCCATTTACCCCTCCACAAACCCTTCCTCCTATCACCCTATCTCCTTCCCTTTGCCTCTATGTGGGAGCTCCTCCACCCACCCACCCACTCTCACCTCATGGTCCTGGCATTCCCCTATGCTGGGGCATCAAGCCTCCACAGGACCAATAGCCTCCCCTTCCATTGATGTCAGATAAGGCCAACATCTGCTACATATGTATCTGGAGCCATGGTTTCCCTCCATGTATACTCTTTGGATGGTGGTTTAGTCCCTGGGAACTCTGGGTGGTCCAGTTAGCTGATATTGTTCTTCCAACAGAGATCTAATATCCAAAATATACAAAGAAGTCAGGAAGTTAGGCTCTAGAGAACCAAATAATCCTATTTAAAAATGGACTACAGAGCTAAACAGAGAATTCTTAACTGAGGAATCTCAAATGTCTGAGAAGCAACTAAAGAAATGTTCAACATCCTTAGTCATCAGGGAAATGCAAATCAAAATGACCCTGAGATTCTACCTCACACCAATCAGAATGGCTAAGAACAAAAATGCAGGAAACAGCAGGTGCTAGTGAGGATGTGAAGAAAAGAGGAACACCCCTCCATTGCTGGTGGGACTGCAAGCTGGTAAAACCACTTTGGAAATCAATCTGGGGGTTCCTTAGAAAATTGAAGATAGGTCTACCTAAAGACAAGGCTATACCACTCCTGGGCATATACCCAAAAGATGCTCTAACATATAACAAGGACCAATGCTCCATTTTGTTCATAGCAGTCATATTATAATAGACAGAAGTTGGAAACAACCCAGATGTCCCTCAACAAAGGAATGGATAAAGAAAATGTGGTATAGTTACACAATGGATTATTACTCAACTATTAAAAACAATGACCTAGTGAAATTCACAGGCAAATGGATGGAACTAGAAAATATCATCCAGCCGGGCATGGTGGTGCATGCCTTTAATCCCAGCACTCGGGAGGCAGAGGCAGGTGGATTTCTGAGTTCGAGGCCAGCCTGGTCTACAAAGTGAGTTCCAGGACAGCCAGGGCTATATAGAGAAACCCTGTCTCAAACAACAACAACAACAAAACCCAAAAAAACAAAAAAAAAATTTAAAAAATCATCCTGAGTGAAGTAACCCAGATATAAAAGAATTATATACTCACTGATAAGTAGAGATTTGCCCAAAAGCTCAGAATACCTACAATTCAAACACTTAGTATCTCTTAAAGGAGGCTTTTTCTTTAATAGCTTTAAACTCCATCCCTGCAAAATAGAGACCCATCCCCACATCTTTACACAGATCTTCAGGACCAGCAGAACTATGGAGAGAATGCTCACATATTTAACTAATATGTTGATTCAGGTCATACATGAGAAAGCTTCCAGGAAAAGAACCACATGAAAGAAAAAAAAGGAAATAGTGTCTAATACTTAGAACGAAGAAGACTGCCTCTCCCACCGACGAACCTGGACAGCCTCGTGCCCACATGGAGCTGATAGAATACTTAGAAAGAGCTCGACAGTGAACAGGAAATATTCTTGTTCCACATAATAAATCTTAAAGGCAAGACCTGAAACTTTTTAAAAAAATTGGTCTGTACTCTCCAGAAAAAAGACTAATAATGTTTTATGAAACAAAAATAACTAGTGCCTGGAGCTGAAGAGATGGTTCAGCACATACTGCTATTGTTTAGGAACTGAGTTTGATTCACAGAACCCACATCAGGAGGGTCACAACCCCAGGTAAGGCCATGTCAGAGGGTTCTAATGCCCTCTTCTAGTCTTTGCAGGAAACTGCACTCATATGCATGCACAGTGTGTGTGTGTGTGTGTGCATAAGTACACACACACATTTTTAAAAATCCAAATCAAATTTATTATATCTAGTAATTAATCAAAAATGGAAAAGCACAAAAAGAAATAGGAAGATACAAAAGATACAACTCACGAAGAAGTTTTGAAAAAATATCCAACTAACATGGCAGGCAGACTAGACTGGCAGACATGGATTTTAAAACAGGCATCTTTTTTTTTTTTGAGACAGGGTTTCTCTGTATAGTCCTGGCTGCCTCCCGAGTGTAAAACAGGCATCTTAATAGTATTTAGATAGTATTCTTTATGTTAAAACAATTAAATGGAAACATAAAACATATTTTAAAGGTCCTAATTAAACTTCTAGCTTCTAGTTGGTTCATAAAAACAAGCAATGAGGATGAAACACAAGAGGGGCAGCCTAGTTAAGGATGCTGTCAGGTCATTACCAAAACAACAGTCCAAGTAAAGAATGGTGGAGACCACCAACTAAGATAATGATGAGAAATGGCCGAGTTCGATATATAAATATGGTACTAATAGGATTTGATGGTGGATGGGTTGTGATGAGTGAAATATTTGATTACGGCTTGAAAGAAAACAAAAAAGACACCTGTTTTGGATCTGAGCAAGCAGAAAATGTATTCTTGTAAGATGAAGATCACAGGTAGGGGGCAGGAAAAGATGAGGAAGTTGGGCAAGATATCAGGATGGTGTGAATAAAGTATTAAAAGACTGGTCTTAGCGTTTTGTTTTGTTTTGTTTCCTTGACTTTCATCTGTCCACGTCTCCATTCTCACTCTCTGTGGTGGTCTGATTGAGAAATATTCCTAGTGGGTTCGTGTATTTAGACATGTGTTCTCCATATGATGGTGGAGTTCGTAGCCCCACCCCACTTCTAGAGTGTGCTCTGGATTTTGTGTTTGGAGTTGAAGGTGTAATCTCTCAGTTTCCTGCTCTGGCTGCCTCCCGCCATGCCTCCTCTGCCACTCTGGACTCTTCTTCTGGAATCATAAACCAAAACAAACACTTTCTTCCATAAGTTTTTCTCAGTCATGGTGTTTTGTCACAGAATCGCAGAAGTAACAAATACAGTCTGTCTGTACTGCACATTGCTCCTTATCTCTTTGTGGACCCAAAGTTCCCAACATTTCTTCCACTGTAATATGCTGGATGGGATATCTACTACATTTTAAAGACTGGAAAAGGAAGAAAAGATCATTGCAATGGACACCAGGTCTTTCCTGGAGCAAACATTATAAACAATCACAAGGGAGTTTTAGCTCTTGTCTGTGCAAGTTAAGAGGGAAAAAAAAGATTCCATTCAGCCAAATTCCTGGAGCATTTGCATTTCAAGACAACTGGATTTTAAGAGAAGTTCAATTCTCCATTAACATTCTTGCATATAAAATGACTGTTGAGAACATTTGCAAAAATCAGATATCATGTGCATTGATCTCTCTCTTTCTCTCTCTCTCTCTCTCTCTCTCTCTGTGTGTGTGTGTGTGTGTGTATGTGTAGAGGTATTTATGCAAATATTTTAAGTTTTATTTTAAGACTTAATTTCAGATATATCTGGTCATTTTAACTTGAGAATTTTATCAGATTTCTGCTAAAGCAATATGTTCTATAGAATGTCTGTGTTTTCCTGGTGGCTGATGTTGCCATTCCGAAATTAACTTGACATATACTCTTCTCTCTGCAAAATATCTTAAAATAGCTTTCTTTTCCTGAACTCCAAATTGGTAACAGATCACAAATGCCTTCACCTTACTGAATACATTTTAAGAGTTCTATTACCAAATTAAAAGACATCTGTTTAACACATTTTCTTTATTTAAACAAAAATTACTTAACACTAAGAAATAAAACACTTTAAAGGCATATTTAAAATATAAAGACTAATTTCAAGTGAAAAATCACTTTACAAATACATAGTATAAGGATAACCATCTCTAAATATCACATTTTTATATTCCAAGATAGTACCAAGCAACCAACCCTGCTTGTCAAACTAGAAATGTTATAATGTCACAACTAGTTTCTTGAACTAAGTTATTTTAGAATGTAGACACCAATGGCCTTAGATTTTTAACTTAATAGCGTGATCTGGGGAACTAAGAGTCACAGTCATGACAGTGATGACAGTTTACTTATATAGACCAGAAGTTGGTGGAATGAAAACAATTATTCATATATTGGCAAAGTATTGCATGTATATAGAGAAATAAAGTGTTTGGAAGAATTGGTTCAGTCATGAAGAAATTGGAGCTAGCAATAAAGATTTAAGGAAAGAAAGTGCAGAACAGGGGTATCTAAGTTCCTTGGCTCATGGAACAAGATCAGAAAATTTTTTTTTCTTTTATAACTGTAGCTTCTGAACAATGCTTTGTCTTGCTAGCAAAATTGAAAGAGAATGGTTTATCACAGCAAATAAAGTTCCAGTGATATTATAGACAGAGCTAAAGTACAGCTGTGTATTGTTGTGTTTTTTTTAAGACAATTCTGTCTAGCTTAACAAATTTACTACATTTTTCTGTTAAATGATATGGCTTTGAGTTGTTTAAAACAATTTTGAAGCATTTCTCAGAAAATTTCACTAGTAGTAAGAACAACTGTTGATGTGAAAAATATTGTTTATAAAAGTATATTCATACACAGCGACAAGCTCAATGTGTTTTGTGAAAACTTAATAGGTTGCTAAAACTTGCATATAGTTCACTTACTTAAAACATGTTTCTTAGTTATGTTTATATTGCTTGATAAAACACCATAGCCAAGGCAACCTAGAAAAGAATGTATTTAATTTGGTGCTTACAGTTTCAGAGAGTCAGAGTCCATTACAACATGGAAAATGCATGGCGGCAGGAATAATTGAGAGCTCACATTTCAATCCACAAAGCAGGAGGCAGAGAAGGGCACTGGAAACGGTGCAAGTCTTTTGAAACCTCAAAGCTCACCCCCAGTGACACAGCTCTCCCACAGTGGCCACACCCCTAATCTTTCCCAAACAGCATTTCCAACTGGACATTAAGTGTTTAGATTTATGACCTGATAAGGGACACTTCTCATTCAAATTTTCACTTTTTATACTCATGGGATTAAATAACATTTTATGTCTTGATAAAATACCATCATTCTGTGGGTTCAATCAATATCTATAAAGTATATAATATGTACCAGAGAATTGCTGGGACCTGAAATAAAAGCTGTGGTCTTAGAATAAACTTTCCATATAAAGTTAGAAGTGAGTGGATTGCACTTGTGTAGGACTGACTGACGTGCTGATGTAGTTTGATGGAGAAATGACCCCACAGGCTCACAAAGGAACATGCATATGAAAACTAAGGTGTAAAGAATGAATAGACATTTGTCAGGGACTGGGGAAGTAGTTCAGTTGGTAGAGGGCTTGCTTGGTACTCACAAAGTCTCTGTTCAATCCCCTGTACTGTCTAAAACTTAGACTGCTATGGCATGTCTATAACCCCAGCACTCTGGAGGTAGAGCCTGAGGATCCGACACATAAGACCATCACCCCTCGGCTCACAGTAAGTAAGAGGCCACACATGGGACTTCGTCACAGAAAGGAAAGGAATCTGTCAAAAATAAAGTACAGAACACCGTTGTGGAGATCAGTCTCAGGAAACTACGCAGACATGGTCAGGGCTAGCAGGTTTGTTGAGATGCTTTACTCTTCAAGCCTAAAATATACTGCAGGAAACAAGAGGCACAGGGTAAGAAAGACAGACTATAACATCATCGTAGTTCCTTTTGTGTGCCCATGGAAACATTCAATCACTAGCCTCCCAGTGAAGTACCACAAAAGAGTTTGTAAGGATTTTGAAAAACTTTAGAACTTTTCTCTCTTTCAATGTCACATTATGGAAAATTATAAAGGGACAGAGAAAGGTGTATGCTCATCACTTCAATTGTACAATTAACTTTGCTTTTTATTTATTTGAGTGTAGTTGCAACATGTCCATACAACTCCTTAGAATCAATCTGCACTGCATTGGTCAGCCTTCTCCCTGAAAAACAACAACAACAAAAGGAAAACATTTGCCTCTCTCTCCACATGTCGAAATTTGGGCATATGACCTTGAATATCATGCGTGGTACAATTATACAGCACCTGTATCTTGTCATATTCCTCAAGGACTGTTGATTTCTGCTTTAACTGAGCTTACCTTGAATCTTGGAGGTTAAATTAGTAGCTACTTTACTCCTTACTGAGCTGCTTGGAGTCAATGCACACACATGCTATTATCCCAAGACTCGGGAGCCTTAATATTTTCACTTCCTCCTTTTTGGCATCCCTTCCTCTACTCCTCACTCAAAGGTCAGATCAGTGAAACTCTGTGTCTGGCCATATTTTAAGTGCCTCGGTGGCATCTTTCCTCAGTCTATAAGCCGGAGGACAATGAGGCACTTCACCAGGTCTGTTCCTAGTTCTCAATTCTAACAGTTTTTCCAGGAGCTTCCTTTTTCTCCTTTCATATTCTGGAGGTAATTGTTTTTATGCAAAGTTTATAGATATTGTTTGCAAGATGCTTGCTTAAAAGGGCTACTTGGGCACCAGGAGAAACTGAACCCAAATTCCTAATTTATTATTTCTCCAATAGGAAAAAGAAAAACAGTGCTTATTAATGCTAAGCCCCACTGGCATCATATTAGAGGGATTTATCACTGCCATGTAACATGAGGTTCTTGGGCAAGGATGACAAAGCAGGGAAGAGGTTCTGTACCTTATTGAAGATGTCATTGTAATTCACTTCTTCACTTTCAGTGACTTAGCATAAACCCAAGCCATGTCTCCTGACTTATATTTTAGTTTCATAGATTACATTGTCTTGTCTTGGTATCTAATACCATCTTCACAAAATGCACCTAGGCTTTAGTATTCTCGCAAGGCACAGACCCAGGCACAAAAATCAAGCATTAAAAAAGGCAAATCAATGAAGTCTCTAACTAGTAGCCATATTATAGTGTAAAACTAAGAGTGGTTTATCCATATCTGACAAAATTGGAGAATCCCCAGAATTTAAATTATGGAGTATGCTATGTAAAAGAAGAATCCATATCCATCATTATTAGCAATGATTACCACTTCAAATGAATAATATGCATGTATGTATTAGGTCTTGATTGATAATTATTTGTTGAGCCCTTATCAATTTGCTCTGAACTCCTCTAGTCACAGAAATAGTGAGTAGTATAGCCAGATCCCTGCTTTATGAAGTTGAGATTCTAACAGAGAAAAGCATGCAAGACAAAATGAAAGCAAAAAGTATATAAATCTAGCAAATTGCAGTAACACAGAGAATAATGCTATTCTTGTAAGCAATGCAATTAATAGCTAAGTTTCCAGAATGTAGATGAAGCTGACTAAAAATTCTAGCATTTCTAATGAAAATAAAACATCAAAATAGTATTCACAGCCAGCCTAGTATAAAATCAGTCCCAGGCCAGCTGGTGTTGCAAGCAAGTCCCTGTCTCAAAATACAATAATAATAATAATAATAATAATAATGCTTACTTTATTTTCCTCTCATTTGTTTCTTTTTCTAATATTTTTGTATATTGTGATGGCTAAGTGAATGTGTTTCAATAAATGAGAGAGTATTGTCTTGGTAAAATGTGCTTGTAGCTCTTATTATCATTGCTGACATCAGCATCATTATGACACATTATCTATATACACATATATCTCCTAGTTAAGCATGTATATCTTTAGGAGAGCAACACTTGAAACTTTTTGCTTGGAAGAGTATTTAAAAAGAAAAGCAAAAAAGCATTGCCCTAAGCAATAAAAATACATTTGGAAATTTTCTAACTAAAGTGGTTAATACAATTTGCGTTTTGTTCAATTTTATCCTGCTAAGAACAGACAAAGGACTGTCAAGACCAAGAGTCAAGGAAAAGAGCACAGCTAAACTAGGAGCATGCACAGCCTAAGGAAAGACTTTTAAAATAGATTTTAAGTAGAACATAAAGGTTCCAGTGACAGAATTAACGGAAGGCAAGGACTGCCAAGCTGAGGAGTCAGAGCTACAGAGCCCAGGATAGCCATGGGCTTCTGAGACGTGGCTTTCTAGCTACTTCACCAGGGAGGAAATGGGTTTTCATGGGAAGCTTAAAAATCCAATTTGGAATTTTTCCAACTGTAACCCTCATATTGTACATCCAACCAGAAATCGGTAACATGAGTGTGGTGTTTATTGGGAAACTAGGGACTGGGTATGGATCAGAAATCTGCACAAGAAAATACAATATTGTAGGTAAGGAGTGATCAAAGAAGACACCTGACATGGATTTTGGCCTCTACCCAACTCTACCTCCCTCAGGAATTACGAAAGTACAGTGAAACCTAGGGAGTTTTGTCATGAGTTTTAGGAGCAAATTCTGATGGAGTCTGAAAGAGAGAGAAGGAGGGGGTGATGATCAAGCCATTAAATGAGACACGTACCAGATACTAGAAAAAAATTGATTCACTTATGAATATGTCTAGACATAAATATAACTGAATGTTGTGACCTAACATATCTAGATGAGATCAAACAAATTAGGAAAATGAAAGCAATTATGAAGGTGTAGCATAATTTACTTCCCGAAAATTTTAGAACAGTGCAATTAGAAGCAAGAAAATAAGGAATCAGCTAGCAGAACACAGGGGCAGGTAAGAAAAGACATAGAAGTCGAAGCAGGAACATGGCAGTCAGACGTCATACCATTCTGTTTCCACACCTGATCTGATCCCCACTCGAGGCTAAGTTAAGAGCTAGATGAACTGCATGTTGCTCTTTCTGGTTTTGCTTGTTCCCAGGCATAGCACACTGACCTCTTCAGTATCATCTGCCTCACTTTCCCTCCTCTCTCAAATGCTCTCCCAGACACTCTCAGACATTCTTTATGCATGATGGATCCAGTGTTGCTGCTTTCCCCTCTGGGACCTGAGGTAGCTGCTTTAAAAAAAAAAAAAAAAAAAAAAAAACGAACGAAAAGTCTTACCCATGGCAGCCTTGTTGTCCTGGAAACCCTCAGTTCCACCCCCAAGAGATTCAGATGTTGACATGGCAATCAGTGACAGCTTTTCACAGCAGACGTTCTTAGGGTGGGTGGGATAATTGAGACCCAAGAACCATGAACTGAATTGCAGATGATGTGGTTTAAAAACTAGGGATGAGAAAAAAAATCTCTTTCAGAAATGTTAAGTTGGCCATTAATAAACAAGAAGCAATAACTAAGGACAAACTCAATGTGTAGCATGCAGGATATTTCTGCTACTGTGACCATGACAAACAATACAGGCATCCCTGAAATTCCATTGAGAAACAGCTCTCTCAGAGATGGGCAGATGACTTCATTACCAGAAACATGGTGAGCTAAAAGAGCTAGAAGTCACAGGAAAATAATATTTAAACCAGTAGGGAAGGATTCTCTGGTGATTTTAAAACAAGAAACATCTTTGATGTTACAAATCAGAGAGGAGAAGTCTTCGTTCTCATTTCTGCTCTGGTTTGAAGTTCCATTTTCTTGGTGTTATAAAGTTGTTTGCCACTTGGAAAGCAATGGTGAGTTAGCAAGCCCATAAATTGGAGCTTAATATTGAAACCAAGAACTTGAAACCCACGGGGATTTTATTTTGAAGATGACTGCATTCTCTTCCCAAACCAACTCCCCTGCCACCGTGTGGAAGAGAGCGTGACCTCACAGACAAATGCTGGTAATGAAGACTTCCACTTCTCTCAGAAAGCCTAAGTAAATGTTCATGTCTCAGCATCTGACTCCGGCAAAATAAGAGTGGTTCAGACCATCATACAGAAACCAAACAGGATGCCCGAGCCAGGAACTAAGGTGCATGGTGCCAAGGCTCCTTTTTAAGGAGCTATGGTTATTTAGTACAATAAGTAGTTGTGAAATGACACCAAAATTCAAAGTAGACAATGGCTCTGATAACTGGGGTGAGAAAGAGCAATCAGGGAGGATTAAGGTAGGTCACTAGCATCCCTACATAAACAGAGGTACCTGTGAGAGACTGTCAGAGCCAGCAGACTGTTTCTATAGTAATATCCTAACAGCTTGGAGACCTCTGGGGGAAATTATTTCTCTCTCTGCTCTCTCTAGTGGTATGTGAAAACAATCACACTCAAACTCAAATCCTGAGAATGGCTAGAATCCTTAACACAGAGAGGAAAGGTAGACTGCCTCTTTATGTCTGCCCTCAAAAAAAGAACTAGATGTTTGTTCGTTTGGTTTGGTTTGCTGTATTTTGGGGTTGTTGTTGTTGTTTATTTTATTTTACACCCCCCACCCCGCAACTTTTGCCTGCTGGTTAGGGTCAAAGATGGAAGAAAAAAAGTTTTTTAATCTCCTTTCTTCTTATTTCTGTTATTAGTGAATGAGAAAAGAGGAAGGCACTCCCACCCAGGGTAGGTAACAGAGCTGCAGCAAGCCAAAGGAGTCCCTTCCTTGCTCTGACTTCAGGGTTGGAGCACAGAGAATCTGTTTGGTCTACATGTTCTTGCTGAAAGATTCAATAACTTGTTTTTTTTTTGTTTGTTTTGTTTTTTTTGTTTTTGTTGTTGTTGTTTGTTTTTTGTTTTTTGGTTTTTTGAGACAGGGTTTCTCTGTGTAGCCCTGGCTGTCCTGGAACTCACTTTGTAGACCAGGCTGGCCTCGAACTCAGAAATCCACCTGCCTCTGCCTCCCGAGTGCTGGGATTAAAGGCATGCGCCACCACCGCCCGGCGATTCAATAACTTGTAAGGAAAGCGCTCACACACCCATTAGTACAAACCTGGTTAGTAGAAATTTCTTCATAGCTTAAATTATCTCAGTTTTTACTGGATTGTTTGATTTAATTGAATCAGAACACTAATTCATCAGAAAAGTATTAAATAAGAGCTGAAGACAACCATGCCATGACACTGCGGGTGCTGCAGGTGGAGAGCAGAGAGGAAACCCATCTAGCAGAGGGCTGTTAGCTTTGTGTTTATTTATAATTAAAGCTGCTTCCTGCTTCCAAGTGCCCCAAGATACTCCAGTATTCCAGAACAAACCCAATTGGTTTGAAATCAACTCAAGAGGGAATCCAGAGACGGGCCTACATTAGAGCTGGAGATTGGAGGTTGTTTTCCTTTAGATTAGAATTAGGACATGCTCCTGATCAACCCGATTGTGCTGAATTAGAAGGAATCTAGTGCAGATTGTCTGACAGCAAGGCTGAGCAGGAATAGGTGAATCTCTGAAACGATGGTTCAGCCAGCACCGGCTATAAGTGCATCTGATGAGAGGGAACCACATATAACAGAGAGTGACCGACCCATGGCTCCAGCCACATATGTGGCAGAGAATGGCCTTGTCAGACATCAGTGGGAAGAGAGGCCCTTGGTCCTGTGAAGGCTCAATGCCCCAGTGTAAGGGAATGCCAAGACAGGGAAATGGGAGTGGGTGGGTGGGTGGAGGGAACACCCTCAAAGAAGCAGGGGGAGGGGGAACCAGGTAAGGGGATAACATTTGAAATGTAAATAAAGAAAATATCTAATAAAAACTCAAAAAAAAAAAATCCAGAAGAAAAGAAAAGAAAAGAAAAGAAAAGAAAAGAAAAGAAAAGAAAAGAAAAGAAAAGAAGAGAAAAGAAAAGCACAAGACTTGTTGGGAAGGAGGCATTCATTAGGAGAAAAAGGGAGTCAGACAGAAACCACTAATGTGCATTATACACATGTATGAAACGATCAAATCATAAAATTGGTTAAAGAAAACTTAAAAAAAAACTTAAGAAATAACGAATATTCCTCACTTTGAAGAAGCAAGTATGGTCTTTATCAATAACAGAATTGATATCAAGAGACAGAATAGGAGGTAAGGAAGAGATTCTTCCAGTCAACACAACCCTGTAGTGTTTTGACTTATGAACACCCAGGAATACATCTAATGCATGGAACCAGCTAGCAATGTTTCTATCCGCGAGTGTGTAGAAAGCATTTGGAAACTGTTAAGTCACTCTGGAAACTCAGGTTTGTACAAGATGATAAATAGCTCTTCCTCCCTGGCACGCAGAGCATGTCCATCACTGAATTAATTATCAAAGCCTAGAAAAACAACCTGAGCAACAACCCTTGGAGCAAGCACAGCTTGGAAATACTGATGCAAAGATGGAACCCGCAGGAAATGACCTATGAGAATACAGTGTGCTCTAACACCAAGTTCGGAAACCCAGCTAGGGCCTCTTTGCACTTAAGCTATGAAACCAGGAAAAGCAAACAGAACGGATTTGACAGACCCCCAAATAAAACCTTAGCTCGTTCTTTTGGAGAATCACAACACAATGAACCCTTGACTGTGTCATCCCTAACTCAGATGACATTCAAAACACAACACCCAGCAGGGTATTTATCCCAGTATCCTTAGCCCAAATACAGATTTCCATAAAATCAATTAATCTTTGGGATGAAGAGGTCTTTGGGGGTCATGAAACGCAACCTCTCACCCAATACTCCCAGAGCTAGAAGATTATCTAGCCTATGCATCCTGCTGTGGCGCTTACCATTGTGGAGGGCAGCTCTTTCCACTGATGAAAAGCCAGTTATTAGAGTTGCTAATATTGGGCTGAAATCTGGCCCCTGGTAATTGCCACCCACTGGTCCTAGCTTTGTCCTCTGAAGCATTTCAGTGTCTCACCCCTCACTATCACCATGACAACTCTTCAAATATTTAAAGGCAAAGAAATTCCCATGCAGGCTATGCACTCTCTGCTTTCGGCTCTCTTCATTTAGAAGAGGCCCTTTACCCTGTCAAGACACTGTCCTCTGACTGTATCAATGATCAATGTCAATGTTGAGATATACTTATCAGAACCCGAGAAAGTATTGCAACCAGTGCCCCATTCAGATGCCCCTGCTCTCTCTGAGGAAATGTACAGTTATCTACAGGAGAGCAGACTGTTATTCAGTCCTGTTTCACTTGTAGTACCTACTGCCAGAGCAGAAATGGTTGCACTCAATCCTGACATCCTGGGCAGAAGTTTTCAAAATAAACATTAGGTTATAAAGTTGACTTCCATCTCAGTAAATGGCTTCAGCGACTCAGGATATGAAAGGTTGTACACTAAGCATTATGGGGCATTCAAGATGTTTTGATCTGATAGAAAAACAATCAAGTGCACAAATAGATTATACAAAATAATTACAGGAAGAAATGAGATAAAAGATCTGGCATAGAGGAAGACCATGGTGCGTGTGTGGTCTCAAAGGCTGTACAGAGGTGGAAAGACGCAGGAACTGATGTTTTGAAGGATGGGTTAGACGTTAATGAGTGGAGAAGTACACAGCAGGCGAGGGAGGCTTAAGACAACTAAAGAAATAGAAGGCTAGGATCCCTGCAGGAAATAACAGCTCCATCGGGCTGACATGCATAGGCAAGAGGTGAAGGAACGGGACCCAAAAGTCCAAAAGCAGTTGGAAGGAGCTGGATATTTTTAAACACAACATTGCCAATTATGCTAACTCCCTAAATTTGACAGATCACCATCATTGGTAATGACTTTTTCTCTCAGTCTGGGGATTTTCTAAGAACTTCATTCCCATCTTTTTAATATACTCAAATTGAATCTGGCCACACAAACACTAGGGAAATCACACATGTGGACAGTTTGCTAAATACTGCAAACAACAAAACTTTGATTTTCTCCAGTGCTGCTTACGTGCCAAACCATGTGTTGTGCTTTACACGAATGAGTCCATACTTCTTTGAGTGCCTCTATTGATGAAGAAGAGTGCTTCTTTTGTAGAAGGAACTGAGGCACAAAGAGCTTGGGGCAATTGCCCAATATACACAGCTAACAGGTACAAGAGTTAAGATTTGAAGCTAGAGGCACAGGGGTCATGAGTTCTACCATTCTGCCTTTCCACCATAAATATGTGTGCGACCCTTTCCTAAACAATCTGTTTATAATCTCACTGATTTAAGGGTTTATTTTTTTTAAGGTTTCTTCCCTACAGGATGAGCTAAAGCAACTTTTCTGGGTCTGTGTTATCTTCCCCGTCATCTTCCAGAATTCTCAAACCGAGTTATATACTGATTGTGAAGCTCCACTAACGTGTTGCAAGCCGGGAACCAAGCAACTAGACCATACTCTATGGTTAAGCAAAGGAAAATTTGCCGGAGGTCAAAATATATCTGTAGATCATCCACAGTTCCCCTCCTACCTCCTCTGGAGCAGTTTCCATAATTAAGAGTCAACTAATCCAGCTGCCAGCGCCCGCCCGCCCTCTGAATAGCTCCAGACAGATCAAAATGGAACCTGCTGTGAAAATCCCCAAACAGAAAATTCCACAGCACCCCCAAGGTAACCAATCCCCCTGCTGACCACTTAAAGTTCCACTTATTCATCTGCTCTCATTCATTTATTTAAGGGCTTCCAGGGAATGCACTTTGAGGGCTCCTGGGTTCCCTGAAAACCTGCATTGTTCTCTGGAGGGGATGCTGGCTCTGTTTCAGATACCAGACCACTTTATTATTACTAGCTTTCTGTTTCAGATTCCTCAGCTACTGAGTCCTACTGAAGTTGGTGGGCAGGAGAGGAAGCTGAGAGGAAGACTTTTCTCTAGGGGGCACTTCTTGGCCTGGGCAAAAGAGTGGGATTGCCAGGCGTCTCAAAGCACTGCCTTCTCCAGGAACATCTCACACATCTCCCTTTCCTGCAAGCTGGTATAAGAGATGGGCTAGGCTTCACTGAGGAAGAAAGGCCCCCGAACCGGAGTCTTCAGAAAACACAGGCTAATTGTATCTTGGGTATTCTAAGTTTCTGGGCTAATATCCACTTATTAGTGAGGACATATCAAGTGACTTCTTTTGTGATTGAGTTACCTCACTCAGGATGATGCCCTCCAGATCCACCCATTTGCCTAGAAATTTCATAAATTCACTGTTTTTAATAGCTGAGTAGTACTCCATTGTGTAAATGTATCACATTTTCTGTATCAATTCCTCTGTTGAGGGACATCTGGGTTCTTTCCAGCTTCTGGCTGCTATGAACATAGTGGAGCATGTGTCCTTATTACCAGTTGGAACATTTTCTGGATATATGCCCAGGAGAGGTATTGCGGGATCCTCCAGTAGTACTATGTCCAATTTTCTGAGGAACCACCAGACTGATTTCCAGAGTGGTTGTACAAGCTTGCAATCCCACCCAAAATGGAGGAGTGTTCCTCTTTCTCCACATCCTTGCCAGCATCTGCTGTCACCTGAATTTTTTATCTTAGCCATTCTGACTGGTGTGAGGTGGAATCTCAAGGTTGTTTTGATCTGCATTTCCCTGATGTTTAAGGATGTTGAACATTTTTTCAGGTATTTCTCAGCCATTCAATATTCCTCAGTTGAGAATTCTTTGTTTAGCTCTGTGCCCCATTTTTAATGAGGTTATTTGGTTTTCTGGAGTCCATCTTCTTGAGTTCTTTATATATATTGGATATTAGTCCCCTATCTGATTTAGGATTGGTAAAGATCATTTCCCAATCTGTTGGTGGCCTTTTTGTCTTATTGACAGTGTCTTTTGCCTTACAGAAGCTTTGCAATTTTATGAGGTCCAATTTGTCAATTCTCAATCTTACAGCACAAGCCATTGCTGTTTGCAAAACACATGAAATTCAAGAAGAACAAAGACCAAAGTGTGGACACTTTGCCCCTTCTTAGAATTGGGAACAAAACACCCATGGAAGGACTTACAGAAACAAAGTTTGGAGCTGAGACGAAAGGATGGACCATCCAGAGACTGCCCCACCCAGGGGTCCATCCCATAATCAGCCACCAAATACAGACATCATTGCATACGCCAGCAAGATTTTGCTGAAAGGACCCTGATATAGCTGTCTCCTGTGAGGCTATGCCAGTGCCTGGCAAACACAGAAGTCGATGCTCACAGTCAGCTATTGGATAGAACACAGCACCCCCAATGGAGGAGCTAAAGAAAGTACCCAAGGAGCTGAAGGGGTTTGCAACCCTGTAGGTAGAACAACAATATGAACTAACCAGTACCCCCAGAGCTCGTGTCTCTATCTGCATATGTAGCAGAAGATGGCCTAGTCACCCATCTTGGGAAGAGAGGCCCCTTGGTCTTGCAAACTTTATATGCCCCAGTACAGGGGAACACCAGGGACAAGAAGTGGGAGTGGGTGGGTAGGGGAGTCAGGGGGTGGGTATAGGGAACTTTTGGGATAGCATTTGAAATTTAAATGAAGAAAACCCCTAATAAAAAATTGGGGAAAAAAAAGAAAAAAGAATGTGCAGGCCACACTATCACTAACAAGCTCTTCCTATGTAGAATAGAGAATAGAAAACATGAGTGGCAGAGGTATGAGCACAGCATTAGCAATCCAGATACTTGCCTCTTGTCTGCAGATGAATCAGAGGAGGGCTGTGAGGCTTTGCAGAACACCTGCTGAGAGGTCATCCTCTTCTATGCTCCCAGGGTAGCACTACACCATGGAGAATGAGGGTTCACTGCAGTCAAAGAGAACAGTAAGGTTTGGCACAGAGAACGGGGACTCTTCTAACTTGAGATATTTCTAGGCCTAAAGCTCTTTAAGCTGAGAGGTAGGGAACCAAAGGATAAGACTTCCATAGGACAGAGTCCTCACACTGTGATGCTGTTAATGTAGGCATAGTAGTTATCTCTCACTCCTCTGGCATCTACTTAAAATCATAGAGTGCAATAGGCATACAAAAGGATTCCCCTAAGGACTTTCACTACATCCCTACTGAGGTGAGAAATACAGTGTGACTTTTAACTTTTGGGTCAAAGAGCAGCAAGCCAACCAGTGGTTGATATAGAAGACTGTTTAGCACCAACAAGGCAAATGTTTATTAAACCCTTCTCATGTACCAAGAGCCAAGACCACAGCAAACATCCATTTCTAGTTTACCACGTTAGCTGCAATTGTCTATCATTTGGGTCAGACTGGCTGTTCTACGATAGTATCTAGTCCCATACAACCACCCCATTGAGCAGGGATGTGTAGAACCATTTTATAGACATAAAAGTGGAAACAGAATTTAAATCACTCAATCTGTGATTCAGTGTTGTAAGGAAATAAAGACCAGATTAAACCAGAAAGGTGTCTTCCTGTCAGACCCCAGGTCTTATAAGGCCATGTCGAGGACAGTTGTACCCTTGACAGACAGTCTGTCATATTTTTCACATGCCATATTTTCCAACAGATTATCTCTTAGCAAATCCATATTAATGTCAAAGTTTTTCCAACTATCTTCCGGGAGAGGAAAAGAAAGAGAAGGGTAGACTCTCAGAGGCAAATGCACCTCACCCCCTAACCTTCTTTGAGAGGAAATAAGCCAGACCAATGTGTGTTTTGGGAGACAAAGGAGATAAAAATTTTTAATGGAAAAAAAACCACCCATATAATCAGCTCTGTGTAACTTATCAGGTCAAACCTATTTGACCTCTTCCTCAGCAGAGCTCACAGAACAGCTAGTGATGAAGACTGAAGACACCAACCACCCCTCAGCTCTCCCAAGGCAATCTAATAGTGAGGTATGTATTAGCTCCTTGGGCAGAACTCAGCCAGGATCATTTGCAGGCAGTGTGGGTGTCAGGAAATAGAAGAGCTTCCATGTACTGGTGATCAAGTGAGTCATGTGGCCCTCTTGAGTTTTAATTCCTTCATCCCTAAGAATGGAATAAGTAGAAAGTTATCTTAGGAATTAACGGGGTAAAATAGTATGAATGAGTAAAACATACCTACAAGATGTCAAATAAGACAATATGTGTTAGCTATGACTTTTAAAAACTGTTAAACTCAAAAGATGAAATTATAAAAGACTTGGGAAATGCACTATAAACTGCACAGTACTATATAAATATAAATTGTTGCTTGTTATTCTCAGAAATTCCCTAGCTTCTGGAACATGCAGTTGTTCTCTAACTATTTCCTCCTAATTGAAACATGCCCTCCTAGAGGGAGGGAAGACACCCTACAGACTTGGGAGGCTCAGAAAGTAACAAGACTCAAAAGGCAGCTCACCAGCTTTCTAAAAGCTGTAGGCAGTTTCTTTGGAGAGAGGACTCTCCACTGGAACTGCCTGAAGTTGTACAGGGATCCCCAGAGATACACCTTTCCTGTGCCAGCATCTATGGCTTTGCAGGGTTTTTCAGTGATACAGTGGCCTTTTGGTCACCCTCCCCCATATGAAAAACCTAAAAAAAATCTCATTTAGTTCACCAAGCTATGCATGGATGAAATCATTTATTTGGTCATTGTCTGTGCCCATATAGAGTAATACGATGTTTGTTCAGGCCTCCCCAGAAAGATCATCCAAAAGCAGCAATGTCCATCTTCCATGGTCACCAAAACTCCCAGCTGCTGAAGACTCTGTTTGCTACATTTCCATTATTTGTTGTGCTTCTGACCTTCAGTGGGAAGAAGTAATTCTTTTCTCATTCTAGAAATGAAAATTATGTTTCAAGAATGTTCATCTTGGGAGTAAGAAATGGGCCAGTGAAAGCACTCGGATATATACATACAGCCACTAAGGTGTAGAAGAGCGAAGACCACCTCAGCGGATCAGAAGAAAGTATTGTGTTGTAATCCACAGGGATGCGCAGAACTTTTTTGTTCAAGTGGTCAAATTCAAGCTAATGCACGTTATTCTGGAATTTCAAAGATCATATAAAAACTCAAGGCATTAGAAAACATATCCTGATTGTGGTAGGTCATACTGTACCAGGCATGAAGTTTCTGGAAACAGATGGTTAGAATCCTTTGTCTTCTACAGTGGACTCCGGTGAACACAATTCTTGTGCAAATAAGAGCCTTCTGGATAGTTTCTCCAAATGTCTTTTTAATTCTTCTGTGTTCTTGGGAAGTAGATGGCATCTTTTTTTTTTTATAAGCCTGGCAGGTTGGGTACAGCAGGGAAAAATCCACGTACCTGAAGGAGGTAGGCATCCTCTTCCCAAGAGGTCAACTGCCCAGATGCACTGAGAGTGACTATCAAAACTCACTGCAAATACTTATGCACAGGCTTATTAGCCCAGCAGCCCTTGCTGTGGGCCCTTGATACATGAGCATGACCAACACCTAGATGGCCTATACCAAAGACCCACTTGCGTTTGAGTGGAGGACATGGTAACAGACAAGGACTACCCCCTGCAATCCTCTTTTCCTTCCTTCTGTCTGTCTGTCTGTCTGTCTGTCTGTCTGTCTGTCTTCTCCAGTTCTCTCCCCTACTTCCCATCATCCTCATTCTCTTTCTTTTCTTAAAAGACAATGCTCTACCTGCACTAACACTTTCTGGTTTTCGAAGCCATTGTATGGATCCTTGTTGTCCATCAGACTGGGAGCCCAAGTAGTGGGTGTGTATTTACATCCCATTAGCAAGAACCAGAGCAAGGTGTTGGATCCAGGACTTTAACTCCCTGAACACTTTTTACCACACTCCCACAGCCCATTACTCTTTTTAATCTGTCCACACAACCCAAGAAACATGTTCCTTAGCAACAGAGAACAACCATTCTACTATAAGATTCACTTTCTTTCTGGCTCTCCTCACTAAAAGCTGACATCATTCTCCTCATTCGACAGTGGCTAGCTCACAGCCTTAAACACATAAATTACACATAATATTTATTTTATCTATAAATATTACTTAAATATATGCAAATTATCAGTTGTATAAATCTGTATATATGTATTCAATAGTGTAAAATTATTTAAGAAAATCATTGTCAGGAAGTGGTGGTACACACATTTAATCCCAGCACTTGGGAGGCAAAGGAAAGCGGATTTCTGAGTTCGAGGCCAGCCTGGTCTACAAAGGGAGTTCCAGGACAGCCAGGGCTTTACAGAGAAACCCTGTCTCAAAAAACCAGAAAGAAAGAAAGAAAGAAAGAAAGAAAGAAAGAAAGAAAGAAAGAAAGAAAGAGGGAGGGAGAGAGGGAGGGAGGGAGGGAGGGAGGGAGGGAGGGAGGGAGGGAGGGAGGGAGGGAGGGAGCAAGGAAGGAAGGAAGGAAAGAAGGAAGGAAAGAAAAGAAAAGAAAAGAAAAGAAAAAGAAAAAAAGAGAAAGAGAAAGAGAAAGAGAAAGAGAAAGAGAAAGAGAAAGAGAAAGAGAAAGAGAAAGAGAAAGAGAAAGAGAAAGAGAAAGAGAAAGAGAAAGAGAAAGAGAAAGAGAAAGAGAAAAGAAAGAAAGAAAAGCATTGACAGGTTAGGAATGGAAAAACCTGCAGTGACTTTCAGGGGGACATTCCAGAGGCCATTCCCCTTCATGGGAGAAGAGAGAAAGCAAGTGCTGTCTCCATGTGACTCCAGCTTTGCCAAATCATGGCTGCTGATTCAGTGTTTTCGCTTCTTTAAAGAAATAGTTGCAGTAGCTCCTATATTTAACAAGCCAGCCAGCTTGTGCTTAATGTTTTATAAATACAAAATGAGGATACAGTTTTTTAGACAACAACTACAAAAAAGCCCACACAGTAATGCTGAACAGTGCTGAGAAAGCACCATGATTTGGAACAATATGTTTGATGTATAACGGTTTTTCTGAGTTTTGTTTGGATAGCTGTTACCTTAGAACTTAATCAAGCAGACCCTCCTCTCTTTAAGAACCCCCATGAGTTGTTTTTTTATTTTTAATATTTTTTATTACATATTTTCCTCAATTACATTTCCAATGCTATCCCAAAAGTCCCCCATAGCGCCCCCCACTTCCCTACCCAACCATTCCCATTCTTTTGGCCCTGGCATTCCCCTATATTGGGGCATATAAAGTTTGCAAGTCCAATGGGCCTCTCTTTCCAGTGATGGCTGACTAGGCCATCTTTCAATACATATGCAGCTAGAGACAAGAGCTCCGGGGTACTGTTTAGTTCATCATGTTGTTCCAACTATAGGGTTGCAGATCCCTTTAGCTCCTTGGGTACTTTCTCTAGCTTCTCCATTGGGAGCCCTGTGATACATCCAATAGCTGACTGTGAACATCCACTCCTGTGTTTGCTAGGCCCCGGCATCATCTCACAAGAGACAGCTATATTTGGGTCCTTTCAGCAAAATCTTGCTAGTGTATACAATGGTGTCAGCGTTTAGAAGCTGCTTATGGGATGGATCCCTGGATATGGCAGTCTCTAAATGGTCCATCCTTTCATCAAGGCTACGAACTTTGTCTATGTAACTCCTTCCCTGAGTGTTTTGTTCCCAATTCTAAGAAGGGGCACAGTGTCCAAACGTTGGTCTTCATTCTTCTTGAGTTTCATGCGTTTAGCAAATTGTATCTCATATCTTGGGTATCCTAAGTTTTGGGCTAATATCCACTTATCAGTGAATACATATTGTGTGAGTTCTTTTGTGATTGTGTTACTTCACTCAAGATGATGCCCTCCAGGTCCATCCATTTAGCTAGGAATTTCATAAATTCATTCTTTTTAATAGCTGAGTAGTACTCCATTGTGTAAATGTACCATAATTTCTGTATCCATTCCTCTGTTGAGGGACATCTGGGTTCTTTCCAGCTTCTGGCTATTATAAATAGGGCTGCTATGAACATAGTGGAGCATGTGTCCTTCTTACTGGTTGGGACATCTTCTGGATATATGCCCAGGAGAGGTATTGCTGGATCCTCCGGTAGTGCTATGTCCAATTTTCTGAGGAACCACCAGACTGATTTCCAGAGTGGTTGTACAAGCTTGCAATCCCACCAACAATGAAGGAGTGTTCCTCTTTCTCCACATCCTCGCCAGCATCTGCTGTCACCTGAATTTTTGATCTTAGCCATTCTGACTGGTGTGAGGTGGAATCTCAGGGTTGTTTTGATTTGCATTTCCCTGATGATTAAGGATGTTGAACATTTTTTCAGGTGCTTCTCTGCCATTCGGTATTCCTCAGGTGAGAATTCTTTGTTCAGTTCTGAGCCCCATTTTTTAATGGGGTTATTTGACTTTCTGGAGTCCACCTTCTTGAGTTCTTTATATATATTGGATATTAGTCCCTTATCTGATTTAGGATAGGTAAAGATCCTTTCCCAATCTGTTGGTGGTTTTTTTGTCTTATTGATGGTGTCTTTAGCCTTGCAGAAGCTTTGCAGTTTCATGAGTTCCCACTTGTCAATTCTCGATCTTACAGCACAAGCCATTGCTGTTCTATTCAAGAATTTTTCCCCTGTGCCCATATCTTCAAGGCTTTTCCCCACTTTCTCCTCTATAAGTTTCAGTGTCTCTGGTTTTATGTGAAGTTCCTTGATCCACTTAGACTTGACCTTAGTACAAGGAGATAGGAATGGATCGATTCGCATTCTTCTACATGTTAACAACCAGTTGTGCCAGCACCATTTGTTGAAAATGCTGTCTTTCTTCCACTGGATGTTTTTAGCTCCCTTGTCGAAGATCAAGTGACCGTAGGTGTGTGGGTTCATTTCTGGGTCTTCAATTCTATTCCATTGGTCTATTTGTCTGTCACTATACCAGTACCATGCAGTTTTTATCACAATTGCTCTGTAGTAAAACTTTAGGTCCGGCATGGTGATTCCACCAGAGGTTCTTTTATCCTTGAGAAGAGTTTTTGCTATCCTAGGTTTTTTGTTATTCCAGATGAATTTGCAGATTGCACTTTCTAATTCGTTGAAGAATTGAGTTGGAATTTTGATGGGGATTGCATTGAATCTGTAGATTGCTTTTGGCAAGATAGCCATTTTTACAATGTTGATCCTGCCAATCCATGAGCATGGGAGATCTTTCCATCTTCTGAGATCTTCTATAATTTCTTTCTTCAGAGACTTGAAGTTTTTATTATACAGATCTTTCACTTCCTTAGTTAGAGTCACGCCAAGATATTTTATATTATTTGTGACTATTGAGAAGGGTGTTGTTTCCCTAATTTCTTTCTCAGCCTGTTTATTCTTTGTGTAGAGAAAGGCCATTGATTTGTTTGAGTTAATTTTATATCCAGCTACTTCACCGAAGCTGTTTATCAGGTTTAGGAGTTCTCTGGTGGAATTTTTTAGGGTCACTTATATATACTATCATATCATCTGCAAAAAGTGATATTTTGACTTCATCTTTTCCAATTTGTATCCCTTTGATCTCCTTTTGTTGTCGAATTGCTCTGGCTAGGACTTCAAGTACAATGTTAAATAGGTATGGAGAAAGTGGACAGCCTTGTCTAGTCCCTGATTTTAGAGGGATTGCTTCAAGCTTCTCACCATTTACTTTGATGTTGGCTACTGGTTTGCTGTAGATTGCTTTTATCATGTTTAGGTATGGGCCTTGAATTCCTGATCTTTCCAAGACTTTTATCATGAATGGGTGTTGGATCTTGTCAAATGCTTTTTCCGCATCTAACGAGATGACCATGTGGTTTTTGTCTTTGAGTTTGTTTATATACTGGATTACGTTGATGGATTTCCGTATATTGAACCATCCCTGCATCCCTGGGATGAAACCTACTTGGTCAGGATGGATGATTGTTTTGATGTGTTCTTGGATTCGGTTAGCAAGAACTTTATTGAGGATTTTTGCATCAATATTCATAAGGGATATTGGTCTGAAGTTTTCTACCTTTGTTGGGTCTTTTTGTGGTTTAGGTATCAGAGTAATTGTGGCTTCATAGAATGAGTTGGGTAGAGTACCTTCTGTTTCTATTTTGTGGAATAGTTTGTGAAGAACTGGGATTAGATCTTCTTTGAAGGTCTGATAGAACTCTGCACTAAACCCATCTGGTCCTGGGCTTTTTTTAGTTGGGAGACTATTAATGACTGCTTCTATTTCTTTGGGGGATATAGGGCTGTTTAGATCATTAACCTGATCTTGATTCAACTTTGGTACCTAGTATCTGTCTAGGAACTTCTCCATTTCATCCAGGTTCTCCAGTTTTGTTGAGTATAGCCTTTGGTAGAAGGATCTGATTGTGTTTTGGATGTCTTCAGGATCTGTTGTTATGTCTCCTTTTTCATTTCTCATTTTGTTTATTAGGATGCTTTCCCTGTGCCCTCAAGTGAGTCTGGCTAAGGGTTTATCTATCTTGTTGATTTTCTCAAAGAACCAGCTCCTTGATTGGTTGATTCTTTGAATAGTTCTTCTTGTTTCCACTTGGTTGATTTCGCCCCTGAGTTTGATTATTTCCTGCCGTCTACTCCTCTTGGGTGAATTTGCTTCCTTTTGTTCTAGTGCTTTTAGGTGTGTTGTCAAGCTGCTAATGTGTGCTCTCTCTAGTTTCTTTTTGGAGGCACTCAGAGCTATGATTTTTCCTCTTAGAAATGCTTTCATTGCGTCCCATAAGTTTGGGTATATTGTGGCTTCAATTTCATTGAACTCTAAAAAGTCCTTAATTTCTTTCTTTATTCCTTCCTTGACCAAGGTATCATTGAGAAGAGTGTTGTTCAGTTTCCACGTGAAGGTTGGCTTTCTATTATTTATTTTTTTATTGAAGATCAGCCTTAGTCCATAGTGATCTGATAGGATGCATGGGACAATTTCAATATTTTTTTATCTGTTGAGGCCTGTTTTGTGACCAATTATGTGGTCAATTTTGGAGAAGGTACCATGAGGTGCTGAGAAGAAGGTATATCCTTTTGTTTTAGGATAGAATGTTCTGTAGATATCTGCCAGATCCATTTGATTCATAACTTCTGTTAGTTTCACTGTGTCCCTGTTTAGTTTCTGTTTCCATGATCTGTCCATTGGTGAAAGTGGTGTGTTGAAGTCTCCCACTATTATTGTATGAGGTGCAATGTGTGCTTTGAGATTTACTAAAGTTTCTTTAATGAATGTGGCTGCCTTTGTATTTGGAGCATAGATATTCAGGATTGATAGTTCCTCTTGGAGGATTTTACCTTTGATGAGTATGAGGTGCCCCTCCTTTCTTTTTTGATGACTTTGGGTTGGAAGTCAATCTTATCATATATTAGAATGGCTACTCCAGCTTGTTTCTTCATACCATTTGCTTGGAAAATTGTTTTCCAGCCTTTCATTCTGAGGTAGTGTCTATCTTTTTCTCTGAGATGAATTTCCTGTAAGCAGCAAAATGTTGGGTCTTGTTTGTGTAGCCAGTTTGTTAGTCTATGTCTTTTTATCGGGGAGTTGAGTCCATTGATATTAAGAGATATTAAGGAAAAGTAATTGTTGTTTCCTGTTATTTTTGTTGTTAAAGTTGGCATTCTTTTCTTGTGGCTGTCTTCTTTTAGGTTTGTTGAGGGATTACCTTCTTGTTGTTTCTAGGGCGTGGTTCCTGTCCTTGTATTCATTTTTTTCTGTTATTATCCTTTGAAGGGCTGGATTCGTGGAGAGATAATGTGTGAATTTGGTTTTGTCGTGGAATAATTTCGTTTCTCCATCTAAGTTAATTGAGAGTTTGGCTGTGTATAGTAGCCTGGGCTGGAATTTGTGTTATTTTAGTGTCTGTATAACATTCGTCCAGGATCTTCTGGCTTTCATAGTCTCTGGTGAAAAATCTGGTGTAATTCTGATAGGCTTGCCTTTATATGTTACTTGGCCCTTTTCTCTTACTGCTTTTAGTATTCTATCTTTATTTAGAGCATTTGTTGTTCTGATTATTATGTGTCGGGAGGTATTTCTTTTCTGGTCCAGTCTATTTGGAGTTCTGTAGGCTTCTTGTATGTTCATGGGCATCTCTTTCTTTAGATTTGGGAAGTTTTCTTCTATAATTTTGTTGAAGATGTTTGCTGGTCCTTTGAGTTGAAAATCTTCATTCTCATCCACTCCTATTATCCGTAGGTTTGGTCTTCTCATTGTGTCCTGTATTTCTTGGATGTTTTGAGTTAGGATCTTTTTGCGTTTTACATTTTCCTTGATTGTTGTGCCGATGTTCTCTATGGAATCTTCTGCCCTGAGATTCTCTCTTCCATCTCTTGTATCCTGTTGCTGATGCTCGTATCTATGGTTCCAGATTTCTCTCCTAGGGTTTCTATCTCTAGTGTTGCCTCATTTTGGGTTTTCTTTATTGTGTCTACTTCCCTTTTTAGGTCTAGTATAGTTTTGTTCGTTTCCATCATCTGTTTGGATGTGTTTTCCTGTTTTTCTTTAAGGACTTCTACCTGTTTGATTGTGTTATCCTGTTTTTCTTTAAGGACTTGTAACTCTTTAGCCATGTTCTCCTGTAATTCTTTAAGTGAGTTATTAAAGTCCTTCTTGATGTCCTCTACCATCATCATGAGATATGCTTTTAGATCCGTGTCTAGCTTTTCCGGTGTGTTGGGGTGCCCTGGACTGGGCGAAGTGGGAGTGCTGGGTTCTGATGATGGTGAGTGGTCTTGGTTTCTGTTAGTAAGATTATTACGTTTACCTTTCGCCATCTGGTAATCTCTGGGGTTAGTTGTTATGCTGTCACTGTTTAAAGATTGGAGCAGACTCTGTGTTCCACTCACCCGAAGTCTCAAAATCCTGTGGCGGGTGTCGTGGGTAGCTGGTGGGTGTCAGCCGACCCTGCGCTCTAGCTACCCCGGTGCTGGTCCGACCGGATGAGGCTTGTGGCCCTACTCAGGCCAGATTTCTGCCTCCCCAACCAAAGCAATCTCAGGTCCCGTGTGATTGGACTGGAGCAGAAGCTGTGTTCCATTCACCAGAAGTCTCAAAATCCTGTGGCGGGTGTCGTGGGTAGCTGGCGGGTGTCAGCCGACCCTGCGCTCTAGCTACCCCGGTGCTGGTCCGACCAGATGAGGCTTGTGGCCCTACTCAGGCCAGATTTCTGCCTCCCCAACCAAAGCAGTCTCAGGTCCCGTGTGATTGGACTGGAGCAGAAGCTGTGTTCCATTCACCAGAAGTCTCAAAATCCTGTGGCGGGTGTCGTGGGTAGCTGATGGGAGTCAGCCAACCCTGCGCTCTAGCTACCCCGGTGCTGGTCAGGCCGGAAGAGGCCTGTGGCCCTACTCAGGCCGGTTTTCTGCTTCCCTAACTAATGCAGTCTCGGGTCCCTCGCGCAATTGGATTGGAGCAGAAGCTGTGTTCCACTCACCAGAAGTTAAGATCCTGTGGCGGGTGTTGTGGGTAGCTGGCGAGTGTCAGCCAACCCTGCGCCCTAGCTATACCGGTGCTGTTCTGACCGGAAGAGGCATGTCCCCCCATGAGTTCTTAAAGTAGGGTGTTCTATATCCTGACTTAGCTTGTTGTCGCCCTGAGAATGCAATGTCACCTGCACAGGATCACTGGACCACTTCACCCAGAGTAATTTTTTTCTCCCTATAATAATATGGCTTTAATCACAATAGTATTATGGTATAGATGATTATAATGTACAAGCTCTCAGAGTCTTGAGTCTGCTACCTAAATCACATCATAATAAAACCATATAGCAGCTGTATTTGCATCCTGGCTCTACAACTTACAAACTATGTATTATGCATATAACATTCATTCCCATAGGTTTGTTTTCTAGTTATAAACTGGAGAAAATCATATACAGTATATTATATATAATTATATACATATCAAAGTGTTATGAGGACTGGATAGTATGACATGCATAAAGGTTCAAGGCATATACTGGATATGGTGATGCAAGTCTTTAATTCCATCCAGAACTTGGGAGGCAGAGGCTGGAAAATATCTGTGAGTTCAAGACCATCCTGTTCTACATAGAGAGTACCAGGACAGCCAGGGAACACATAGTGAGACCCTTGCCCCACAAAAGGCTCAGCCCATAGCCTAGAGTAGTGGCTCTCAACCTATGAACTGAGACCCCTTTGGGGGATGCATATCAGATATCCTGCATATCAAATATTTATAATATGATTCATGATAATAGCAAAGCTACAATTATAAAAAATAACAACAAAGTAATTTTATGGCTGGGGGTCACCACAACATGAGGAACTGTACTAAAGGGTTTCAAAATTAGGAAGGATGAAAACCACTAGTCTATTCACATTATTAGAGCTCTGTAATGGTAGCTTAATCTGAAATTTTTAAGATGTTTTAAAAGTATGAGTATATGTGAACATTTGCACAAATGCAGTGCCTTGAGGAGGCCAAAGAGTGTGTAGGCCTCATTCTACCTGAAGCTAAACATGTTCAGCCCTTGAAGGTAAGTACACACAGCTTCTGGTCCCTTGTTGCCCATCCCAAATCCTCGGAGCCACAGTCTGGAAAGGTGTGAGCTTCCTAACATCAAAGTGATCCCTCCTCTAGAAGATCTCATTCCTGAAAGTTAAGAATCACGGATGTTTGGAAAGTATCAGCACACAACAACACAACAACGGTGTCTTAGTTAGGGTTTCTTGGCTGTGATAAAACACCATGACCAAAAGCAACTTGGGAAGGTAAGGATTAATTTCACTTCACAGCTTACAAATTCATCATGAAGGAAAGCCAGGGCAGGAACCTGGAGGCAGGAACTAGAGCAGAGGCTATGGAGGAGTACTGCTTACTGGCTTGCTCTTCATGGCTTGCTCAGCCTGCTTTCTTATAGTACTCAGGACCACCAGCCCAGAGATGTCACTGCCCACAATGAGCTGGACTCTCCCATATCAGTTATTAACCAAGAAAATGCCCTACAGGCTTGCCCATGGGCTGATCTGATGGGGACATTTTGTCAATTAAGGATTTCTTTTCCAAAATGACTTTAGCCTGTGTCAAATTAATATAAAACTAGCTAGCATGGACAGGGTTGTTTTGTTTTGATTTTTAGAGAGCAGTCATTGCTAAGGGGAAGTTTTATATTAAAGCAGAGCTTCTATAAGAACAGTGAAGGTTGTGTATAGGCAGTGATGAGGGTGCATGGGCTGAGAATGGTCTTAGGCAGCTTCCTCTCTCCCTCATGATGCACCTTCTTTACAAACTACACACAGTTCCCAAAAATCCCCTAGGGTAGTTGGAGAACCTCCTGGTGAAAGGGTCGAATAAGCCTTTCCATTCAGGACAGGACATCTGTTAATAATAACCTATTCTAGCCCCATGGCTATCCAGCTGGCTCTTTCATCAACATTAGGTACCAACAGAGACTTTGGTAATGGTAGACTTTTTTATAACTACTGAGAAGTCACAACCAAGCTGGTACCCACAAGCTTACCTCACTCACATCCTTGGGATCCTGTTTTGGTAAATTACTAAAGCTCAAAGTGGAAACTGTTAGCCAGCCTGACAGTCGTTAGCTTTACTTTAAAGGGTATATGTGGAAATCTCACCAGGTGCCTCTGAACTGAAGTAAAGACAAACAGGGCTACAAAACTCTGAAGGTCTAAATCTGTCTTGTGGTTAACACCTCATTTCAGACATCTTCCCACAGACTGTGCAGAGAGCTACAACTCATCGGATTCTAAATCGGGCAGAGCAGGCATAATGACATTGGAGTATCATAGACAAGGTCTTGCCCTGGTGTCAAGTTTACTTCGCTCTCCCAAGCGGAAGAAATAAAGAAAGTACTGTGCTTTAACTTGGGGGCTATATATACACCTTCGTAATTACAGATGTGAAACCATCTTCCTTTGTACGGAACTTCTGGCTAGAACCATAGTTTTAAGGCTCTAGATAATAGCCTTCCAGTAGCTATTTGTATTTCTCTTCAGAGTGACTGTCAGTGGCATCTTTGCTTGCAGAAATGTACTCTACAAAGTTAGATAAGACTAATGCATTTCTGAAAGCAAAAGGACTTTCAGTCTGGTTGGAAGGAGACAAAATGGTCATGTCAAGCATTTCCCACAGCACCACACATAACATCATAACCATGAAGTGGAAACAACTACACAGAACTTTGCAACTGCAGCTCTTCTATAAAAAAAAATAGTAGTGCTATTCTCACGCATAAATTAATTTCCAGGAGAAATGTATTTTGTGTATGACTCTGTGTGTGTGTGTGTGTTCATGGAAGGATGCATGTATGCATGTGAAAGTAGGTAGACATGCATATGTGTGTTTTAGCCAGAAGTCAGCTTCAAGTGTAATTTCTCAAGAGACATTGTTTTGGGGGTGTTGCTGTAGCTTTTTATTTATTTGGGAGCAAGAGGTACATGTGTGCTATATATAGCTGATGTGTGGAGATTAGAAGACAACACTATGGAGTCAGTTCTCTCCTACCACCAACACATGGATACTTGGGGTCAAACCCAAATCATGAGGTTCTTGTGACAAACACTTTTACCCATTAAAATGTATTGGCACAACTCTACACCTTGTTTTTTTGAGTCTCCCCCTGGGACCTAGGATTTTCTGATTAGCATAAGCTAGCTTTCCAATTAGCCTAAGCTATATGGCCACCAAGTCCTAGGGATCCACTTGTCTCTGCTTTTCCAATACTGAGATTACAAGCTTTTTACATAGTGTTGGGGGTTGGACTTTGATCCTCAGGTTTGTACAGCCAACATTTTCCTAACCAAGCAATCTCCCCAGCATGCAAGCCTTATTTTCAAAGGCAGTGTTAATTCTGTCCAAGCTGTACTCTTCCCTACATAGGCTATATTCTCCATTGGCCCAGCTTGCTTCAATCTCTTGCAAATGGTCCCTTGCAAATCAATGAGTGGTTTCTAATCTAATAAAGTCATGTCAGCCTGAGTTTGTTTTACTCTGCTCATCTGTGCCCTTTACATTTGAATGCTCAAACTGGAGAGATTTATTTAATCCTAGACTCAGTGTTTGCTCTTGGAGAAATGCAAGAAAAAAAAAATCCTGAAAGAATCATGTTTTGCTAGTCGTGAACCAGAGAGAAACAGAATGTGTGGGTCTAGTAGACACTGAGAAAGCTAACTTAAAAACAGAGCCTGCTGCTCAGCCTTCTGGTTGAAGACTGGAAAGTGCCAATGTTCTGGTCTGAATGGGTGGCTGCGTTTCACAGATATCCATGCTGTTGTGGGATTAGTCACAAAATGGGAAAACTGTAAACCACTGAAATACAAGCAAATTAAAACAATTAAAAAAAAACAATAGTGTGATTTAATGCAGCACACAGACAAAATACTGTTTCCCTGCCAATGGTCATAGATTATATTTTGACTGTAGTTGGACCATTTAGGGATCTAGGGTAATATGGAAATTTTTAATTAAAATATAACTATATCCCTTTTCCCTTCCCCATCCTTTCTCCATCCCCTGCCAGTCCCCTCACCACCAACTTCCTCTCAAATTGATGGCCATTTTTTTTTAAGACATGAAAGATACAAGATTAAATACCAAGTATTTGTATCAACTACTCTTGCGCCTTTTCTGTGACTAACTAGTATGGTGGGAAAGTCATTGGTTCGTTTTAAATAAAACTACTACACTCCCCATAAGGAAAAAAATCTTGCTGGGGAATGATGGTGCACACTTTAAATCTCGGCACTCAGGAGGCAGAGGCAGGTGAATATGAATTCAAGGACAGCCAGGTCTACAAAGTGAGTTCCAGGACAGCTGAGGATACACAGAGAAACCCTGTCTCTAAAAACAACAACAACAACAAATCAGTAGAAACACAGAAAGTCCACAGGAACAAAGACCAGATGGGCAACTACAAAGAAAAGGAAACAGAATTTCAAAACCATATTTCCCAATGCAACTCCAAGATCTAGGTCAACTAATATAAAAAACAGAGATGAGACCTGGAACATTCATCAAAGTAATTAATATGAAACTGAGTGCTGAACGGCTGAGCCAAGTTGGTCCCTTGCAATTTCCAGAGCTATAATGGCTGGCTTTAAAACTGACAAAAGTCCCAAATGCTTCGTGGAGAAAGACAACCTGATTCTGACTGAAGCAATAGGAATTAGACTCTGATAGCGGATACTTTAAGGTACACCTATTTCCTCTGGATTGAAGCCTTCCCTCTGGAGGAAGCAGAGGAGGCTTGTATGACTCCAGAAGCTAAGGAAACTTACAAGACTCAGGAAGCTTGAGAAACTGACAGGACTCAAGCACTCAGGAAGTTGCAGGATTTACAAGGCCCCCACCCCCACATAACTTAATCTGAGGTGGAGGAGGGTAGATGCTGGGAAGAGAAGACTTCTATGAAATTGCCTGACACCTTTGTGGGGAGCTTTTAGTTTCATGATCTGTTGATCTCGCACTGTGTCCCATGGTGGTTTTCTGTAATGGTCTCCATTTTCTGTAGAGACAAGCTTCTTTCATGAGGGGTGATAGCTTATCTATGGGGTATAAAGATAAGATCTAGAATGCAGTAAAGCATTATATTAGTCTAGTAAGTTGACAGATTCTTCTTCAAAGGTTCATACCTTCGCTAACCCTAGGAAGCTGGTTAGGTTTCTAGTAGCAGGCATGATTTCCTTCCTGTTGAGTAGACCTTAAGTCCAATTGGACAACTATTGGTTGCCACAGACATTTGGTTGCCATTACTACAAAGATGACCTTTTAGCATAACTTGCCGTACTGGAAATGTGATGGTTTATAGATGTCGCAGCTGAGAAGACTGTTCAATTGCTTCCTTCCCTTGGCAGTTGTCACTGCATGTTCTGGAACCATGAAATTCGACCACTGGAAAGAGACTTTCAGGTCAGATTCTGTTCAAGTCATTCAACTCATATGACTTGAATAGAATCCGCATTAGGAACCCACCCTCAGGCCCTAAGAGGCAACCCCTGGCTACATTGCTATTACTTGTTTTGAGAGTCACTTGGACTACCATAACCAGTCATTTAAAATGTTTCTCGTACCTGCATGCCTGTTACTTGAGTCTTTGTTTGTTTATAGTGTTTTCCGGGAGCATTGACAACCCAAGTGTCTTAACTTCTTTAAAGTATAAGTGTATATGCACATCTGTGTGTGCATGCATGTGTTTGTGTGGAGGGGTGTGGTGTGTGTGTGTGTGTGTGTGTGTTTATGGTCAATTGTTGGCATTAATTACTTGGTCAGTGGAGTCCTTTTCAGGAAGTCCTCTCCTAAACCTATACCATGTAGGTTACTGCCTGTATTTTTTTTTCCTATCAATTTTAGTGTTTCAGGGCTCTGATTCGCTTGGATCTAATTTTCTTCTGTATGTGGGCATCCTGTTTGCCCAGCAATATTTGCTGAAGATACTGCCTTTTCTTCAGTGTATGTCTTTTGCTTCTTTGTCAAATATTGGGTGACTGTAAATATAGGTACTCATGTTTGGGTCTCCCACTTTATTCCATTGGTCTACTATTTTTATGCCAACATCATATTGTTTTTATTAATATAGCTCTATAATATATTTTTAAGTCTGAAATAACACTCCCTCCAGGATTCTTTCTGCTCAGGATTGCTTCTGGCATTTCATCTAAGATATAACATATAATGCTATGAATAATGTCACATACATAAACGCTATAGTCATCCAGAACTAAATAAAAGTCCAGATAATCACAACATAGGAAATTGCTAGGGAAAAGACATGTGTGGAGGTGTGCATGCATCTCACATGTCTGGAGGTCGGGGGATGACTTGAGGAAATTGGTTATCTCCTTTCACTATGTGGATTCCAGGACTCACACCATTAGGCTTGATGGCAAGCCTTTACCTACAAAACAATCTCACTGTCTAAGAATATCTTTTAAATAATTTCTTGGCTCAACTAAGTGACAAATACCTTTAAATCCAGCACTGAAGAAGCAGAGGCAGGTGAGTTTCTTTGAGTTTAAGGTCAGTATGGTCTATGTAGTCAGCTTGAAGCTATTAGGGCTATAATGAGACCATGTCTCAAATTTTTAACTGTCATTTTAGGTAAATCAGCATATTTCATATTTGTGGTCTTAACCATAAAATGACAGTTACCCAAAATGACAGTTAAATTTATACATTGTTTGAATGGAGGAACAAAATTTTGCTTAGAGAAGTGATAAAGATCAGTAGGTAATGCCTAACATACTAATGGGAGGGAGGGAGGGAGGGAGGAAGGGAGGGAGGGAGGGAGGGAGGGAGGGAGGGAGGGAGGGAGGGAGGGAGGGAGGGAGGGAGGGAGGGAGAGCAAAGTGTTTAATAAGCCTTGCAGAGCTGTTTGACTTTTTAACAAGAACTCAGCAACCACAACTTGATAGAACTCATGCTAACTGTGCTAAAAATACATTTCCAAAGACTCACATCTATCTACTGTGAAGCAGGAACACCAGGCACAGTGCATCAACAGCTCTGCACACCAGAACACAGAGTTCCAGCACTCCAGCCAAGGAATTGGAACCCTCATCCCAGAGTCGCATACCTGCTAAACAATCAATGTAAGAATTGAGATATTTTTAACTATGTATGGATTCAGAAAGTTTCCATGTGTTCATCTCATGTGAAAATTACTTCCCTGAAACGTTTTCAGAATAGCAGTAACGGAATGTGAAGAGGGATATGACGTGAGTTAGAAGGAACCATGGCAACCAAGCATCGCCTACAAGGAGAACAGAAATCTGAAGCTGCAATTCCTCCCAGCACTTACATCTCAAGCATTATTAGAGTCCTTTATTTCAGCAAAAAGAAAATCTGATTTTGGCAATAAAAAAATACTTAATACTATAAATGTTTTTATTTGGCTTCAAAACTATAGACTCCATCTGCAGATATACACAGAAATACTGAATCATAATTCAAGATCATATTGTTACTAGTTATGAACTTTGATCATAAAAATATGTTTGTGTGTGGTATATGCACTCATGTGCACAGGCATGTGGACCAGAGGAAGATGCTATGGGCCAGCTCCATCACTGCCTGCCTCACTCTTCTGAGACAGGGTCTCTCACTGAACCTGGAGCCAGGCTGGCAGCCAGTAAGCTCCAGCACTGTGCTGGGATTACAGCTGTGTGCATGGCCAGGATAAGCTTTTCATGTAGGTGTTGCTGATTTGAACTCTGGTCTTCCTGCTTCCTGTGATGGCCAATCATGGTTGTCCACTTGACCTCATCTGGAATCAAATAAAACCCATGAGTTTTGAAACCAGAGAGTTTAAAGAAGGAAGACCCATCCTATATCTGGACCATACCTTCTGACGAAAGCCTACATAAAGAGACTTGGAGGATGGAAGCTTTGTTTTTTTTTTTTTTCTTGCTTGCCCACATTCTCTCTGGAAGTCCATCAGTCCTGCTGCTTAGACTGACATTAAGTCCAACTTCTTCAACATTCTAGCCTAGACTGAAGACCAGCTGCTCTCCAAGAGTGCTACAGGACTCCAGCACTCGATTGAACTGAGATATCCAGCCTCGTGAACTGAATAGCTATTGGACTTTCTGCCTTTCCATCATGAGACAGCCATTGCTGGGCTACATAGACCTCATCCAGTGAGCCAGTCTAGTAATATACACACACACACATATATATATGTATATGTGTGTGTGTATTATATATATATATATATATTATCTGCCCTGTCCCTTAGAGAACCCTGCCTTATCAAGGGCTCTTGGCCACTGAGCCATATCCCCAGCCCCAAAACATTTTTGAAGCAGGAAATAGAGGGAATTGTGGTTGTGGCACAGTATGTAATAAGTTCTAAATTCTTTACCTTTAACATTAAGAATTCAAAGGGAATCATTCAGATTGTGCATACTAAATCAGGCACCGTAATATTTTATTTAGATTACAAAGGGAAGTGCAAAGAGAAAGAAAAGTGGTTAAAAGTGAGACTAATTTTTCCTTTGGAAAATGGAATCAGGAGTTCAGAGAAAAGACAGCATTGTTTTTCATGACAGATCATTTTTCTTATGATTTGGATACTTTTACTGTCTCTAAATAAAACTTCATAGTACATCAAGATACATTATATATCTGGCTCTACATTGACTATTGGCTACCCATTGGAAAATAACTTCTAAAGCAAAATAAACAGGCATCGGCACAAAAGTATATTAAGACTCTTGCACTGACTAGGACCTAAAAATAGGCCTCTGACTGGAGAATAACAGCATGTACTATGATTGTGCTATTACATATATACAGATATAGGGTTTGTGCTAACTATTACATATATACAGATATAGGAATTGTGGTTCTATGTTACCATTTATATAGAAAGACCAATAGAATTGGGTGGTTACACGGCAAACTTGGAGTTGGTAGCAATGATGGAAGAGACAGGTTTTTATTCCATATTTGTTTGACAAGTCTTCATTTTAATTAGTGTACATTAATAATGCATCTTTGGTTTCACTGTATTTTTATATACATATAGTTATTCTATTTACTTCCCTTTCTTTCTCGTGTTCTCTTCCACTGAACTATGTCTTCTTCCCATACAATCACCTCTCTGTTTCCATGTTGCCTTTTTGTGGTAGGTTTTGGTGATCCATTAAATTGTGTTAGCATTTCTTAGCAGAATCTGAGGGATTATTTACAGGAACATAGACTCACTACCAGATTTACAGCACTAAAGAAGATGTCTCTTTGTTCATTAGTGACCATTAATTGTTTATAGACTCTCTGGGAGGGGATGAGCCTTGTGAGTACTTCCCCCAAGCTACCACTATCTCCTCGTTAGTCCTCAGGGAGGAGCAGGGCCACATGAGCCCTTCTTGTGTTGGAATTACAAATACTGTGAGATCAAGATGGCAATGGTGATGTGAACAATGCTCCACCTCACTCCAACCCTTGCTCTAGCCATCACCTCCTTTTGATACCATATTCTGTAATGTCTTCTGAGTTTTGGAAGGGGTGGTATAGATGTCCCACTTACGAATGATCATGCCACAGTCCCTCATTCCCAACACTTTGAGATCTATAGGAATCCCTTGCCACCAGTCCAGGTCATCTAGCATCTTCTCATTTCAGTAGCAAGTGATTAGGGTATTCTTCAAGATAACCAGGAGTCGCATGAAGTCAGTGAAGTTTAAACTGGCACAAAACACAGTTATGATGTAACCCTCCTACTGCAGCCAGTGTTGATTCCAAAGTAGCCGTGTCTCAAGGAGTTGTGTACAGCCTTATCTTACAGAGGTATTTTGTCAACTGAGGCTCCCTCCTTTTTTTAATGATCATAGCTTATGTCAAGTTGACATAAAACTAGCTCCACAACATGCACATGTGCAGACAATATGGAAATGTACACATGCATACACAAACACACAGATTGAAGCCCCTCTGTATTTATTGAAATGAGCTAAATATTCGTAGCAACACAAAATCTGCACTTGAATGTTTAAAGAAGCTTTATTCATAATTACATAAGCTTGGCAGCAATCAAGATTTTTTTTTCAGTAGGTGCAAAGATAAACAAACTGCGATGTATCCCAATCGTGAAATACTATTCAATGATAACAAGAAATGACTTCTACTATGGATGCTAAGAAGCCATAGGCGGAGGATCTCCCAATCAGATTCCTGAAGGGTGGCCTATGTTCCAACAATAGAAGCAACATCTTGAATACATTAGAAGTCCAAATTCTCAGGCTCCTCCCAGACCTGCTGGTCTGGTGAGGGCTAGCGAGCATTTCTGCTTTAACCAGCCCCCAAGGTGATTGTGACGATTGAACAACCTCAGCTCTAAGCCAATGGGTCTACTCTTCCTTTGTGGCAGACATAAAAACAAGAGCAAAAGATTCTCATGTTTGATAACAAAACTGAAGCAAAAGCTCTGGAGGGAGGATTCCAGAGAAGTGTCAAACATGGAATAATTAAGATGCATATCTTAGTGGGATATTTTAAAATCATTATTAATACCCCCCAAAAGCCTACAATGCACAAAGGAGCAAGCTTCCTAAGGAAGATAAGATTAGTGCTACTGATGATCTTTAGCCTGAGGCTGCAATATGCCTCTGCAGCTGCTGCTTCAACTTTCACAGGTCTGGGGCCAGGATCATTGAAGCCAGCTCTGTTGGTCGCTTCCTCTCTCCAGAACACACACAAGTTTCAAGGCATTCTGTCTCTATCTGCTCACCAGACATGAAGAGTTTCCTCCTCCACACCCATTTACCAGAGATTTTAAGACAGAAATCCAATGTCTAGTCTTCTCAAGAAACATTTTCTAAGCAAATTGAACTTATACAAGAAAACAATGAGAACTCACAAAATAAGATCTCTAGATGGGAGTTACATCAGTGGGGGTTGGGAGGCTGAAACTCTGGGGAATCACAAAGAAAAGGGTGACAGAGTTCATTTGAGAGTTTCATAAAAGAGCTTTGAAGAATGTCTACCACCATGCAAGAGTGAGCTATGGGTTTTATCTACTTGGAAAAGGCAGCAAGATACTGAATTTGCAAGAATATGTTTAAAAATTGATAAATAAGCCAAGTAGAGTTTATTTGCACAACATAAAACCTGTTCATGCATCAAGCATCTCTCAGAGCCAGAACAGAGTCTGAGAACTCCAAACAGGAATGCTTCAGACTAGATATACAACAAAACAGAAGCCAGACATAGAAGACAACTGGTTAAGCCTGCTTAACTAACCAATTTGTGCAGCTAGTTAGTTTATAGCCTACTCAAACAACTAGCTAAAGGGTCTTCTTCAACCAGCCAAAGCCCAGGGACTAAATTATATAAGCTTGTTTTGTTGAGTCCAGCACAGGTGCCCAGTCCAAACCCATGGCATCTCACAAGATTTCACTTCCTGGGGAGCAAGGTCTCCAGACCTGGCAGGGGGAGTTAGCAGAAAACCAACCTGCTGCCTTCTTCCTGGTCCTCGCTGCTGGGGCAGACCAATAGTTGGTCTGCTCCCCTGAAGACTCCATATCCCAACCCATCCTAGAGGACCTGCTGCACTCAGAGCAGTTGACTCCTAGTTGGTCTGCTCACGTGAAGACTCCATATTCTGATACATCCTAGAAGACCCACTGCATTCAGAGCAGTTGGACACACTGCACCCAGATCAGTTGAGAAGTTGAAGACCCTCTGTACTCAGAGCAGTTAAAGATCCTCTGCTCTCAGACCAGTTGAGGATCGGCTGCACTCAGCACAGTTGGACAACAGCTTGACTGCACCATAGAAGACCCAATAGTCTGAAGGCCTCCCATGAGATCTACAGCAGCCAGCACAACAGATCAGCAGCTTCTCTGCCCCTGTGAAGAGCTCCCAGTTGGAAGGTCCCACAGGTGGTCTGCTACAGCCAGGACTACAAGCCTAACCTAACAGGAGACCTGAATCAACCCAGGGACAAAAGAGGCAGACTCCATACAGTCATCGAGATCAACAAACACCAGGGATATGCAGATGGTGAAAGGCAAGCACAAGACCATAAGCAACAGAAGCCAATATATGTAGGCATCATCAGAATCCAGTTCTCCCACCACAGCAAGCCCTGAATACACCACAACACACCTGAAAATCGAAAATCTGCCCCAAAATCCTACCTCATGAAGATAAGAGTCCTTTAAGGAGAATATCAATAACTCACTGAAAGAAATACAGGAAAGCACAGGCAAACAGGTGAAGGAATTGAATAAAGTGATCCAAGACATAAAAGTGGAAGTAGAAACAATAAAGAAAATGCAAATGGAGGCAAACCTGGAAATGGAAACCTAGGAAAGAGGTCAGGAACTACAGATGTAAGTATAACCAACAGAATACAAGACATAGAAGAAAAAAATCTCAGGTGTAGAAGATACGGTAGAAGAGATTGCCAGTTAGACCAGCACCATTTATTGAAGATGCTTTCTTTTTTTCTTTTGTATATATTTGGAGCTTTTGTCAAAAATCAAGTGATGGTAACTGTGTGGTTTTATTTCTGGGTCTTCAATTCTATTCCATTGATCAACATGTCTATCTCTGTACCAATACCATGCAGTTTTTATCACTACTGCTCTGAAGTAAAGCTTGAGGTCAGGGATGGTGATTTCCCCCAGCTGTCCTCTTATTGTTAAAAATTGTTTTCACTATTCTGGGTTTTTTGCCTTTACAGATGAATTTGAGAATTACTCTTTTCATGTCTGAAGAATTGTGTTAGGATTTTGATGGGGAATGCATTGAATCTATAGATTGCCTTTGGTAGGTTAGCCATTTTTATGAGCATGGTTGATCTCTCCATTTTCTGAGATCTTCAATGTCTTTCTTGAGAGACTTGAAGTTATTGTCACATAGGTCTTTCATTTGTTTGGTTAGAGTTACCCCCAAGATATTTTATGCTATTTGTGGCTATTGTGAAGGGAATTGTTTCCCTAATTTCTTTCTCAGCTTGTTTATGCTTCGTATAAAGGAAGGCTACTGATTTATTTGAGTTAATTTTATATCCAGTCACTTTGCTGAAGTTGTTTATCAGCTGGAGAAGTTCTCTGGTAGAATTTTTGGTTCTCTCTGACTGAGCTTCCCCCAGGACTCCCACTTTGTTCTCAGCTCTTCAGCAACATACATTGACATCTGAGATGTCAGAGACTGAGAACCTGTTATCTCTAGCCTCCGTGAGGTCCAGAGACCACGGACTGCTCCCTGTCCCACCCCACAGCCCCAGGAGTGGGGTTCTGTGGCTTCACACAGCCAGACACCCACCTGGAGTGTGTGGCAGTCCTCCATGTCTGCCCTTCCAGAGCACCAGAACTCTGGAGGGACGCAGGTTCTCTCCCACCCTCTTTATTTCCCCATGTCCGCTGCCCCCTCAACTCCTCTTAACTCTCAGAGTATAAATTGTCTGATGCTCTGAATAAATTTGGCTTTTACAGGGAAGAAAAAAGAAAGCCTTCATTTGTCTCAGTGACTGTGGCTGAAGACCTTCACCTGAGCTCCAGCAGCAGCTCCAGGAGAAGAAACAGAGCAAGGCTCAACAGATGGTAAGAAATAAGTTCTCTGCTCAAGCTGAGAGAGGAGATAAAGGATCCTCCAGCCTGGGTCTGCTCATCCTGAACCAGTGGCTGAGAACTAAGCTGCCCTCAGATGTGGGGCCTTGTGAAGATTGAAAGCCACTAATGCTGCTTTCCGAGCAGAGCACAGGACCTCATCAGGTTATTCACACTGCTTATACGCACTGAGATTATTTAAGGTCAGTTTCTGAGAGGGGACCAGTTAGAAGATGGGATGACTAACCTTGGTTGTCATCCTGATCAAATAAGACATAATCCTCCAGGGTACTCTGTGAAGGATATTCTTCATCAGAGTATTTGAAACAGACCTGCCCTAAATCACGCTTTCAGGTGGCAGCCCACATAAAAGCCTCTCTGTCCATGGAATGCTATTCCCAGGATGCTCTCTGCCCATGAGATACAGTTGATGATCAGGATTTGAGATCTTAACTTTTTCAGTCACCATGCCTTTGCTCCACCATCATAGACTAATCCTCTGGTACTGTAAACCCAATCAAATGATTGCTTTTAGAAGCTCTTCTGGTCCTGATGCTTTATCGCAGAAATAGAAAAGTAACTAATACAATTACCATGCCCATCAATCATCATCACTCAGCTAGCTAGCTTCAGGGATGGTGTGCTAACCATGAACCTGATGCAATTCTGGGAGCTGGGGACTCGTATTCTAGAACACATTATTAGTCCCGTCATACAGGTGAATAGAGTCAATACAGAAGGATTGCAGTCTTGTCCCAAATCACACCCAGTTGGCTAATGAGGGGCAGCTATAGAAGAATGACTGAACCCATCTTCTATCTACCAAAGCATATCATTTCAAAATAAGTTATTTGTCATTTTAAAATGTAACCCATTAAAATAGAGCAAAGGTCAGATTGTTCAGTTCACCCTGTGAAAACGAAGTGGTTGAATTGAAGGTTTTATTAAGTTATATATGCACAGTTCATTGAACTTCCACCAGTTGACAAGGCAGGTTAGTTATTCATTACTTACATAGATTAGATTAGATATTCGATGGCCTGAGACATTTCCTTTTCCTATTTATAGCCTTCTAATAACAGAAAAGATGTTTCTAAACTATTGCCCTATATGATCTTATTTTAAAATTGATAGTCTTCTGACCCCATAGCATGTGTTTTCTCTACCACTCTTGTCTTTTACCTATTAAAATTCTGACTAACACACACAATGAATTTCATCAGCAAGGACCACTACACTGACTTAACAATGTTTTTATTCCTCTGTATTCAAGTTACCTGTTTTGAGTTTATTTATGTTGTTGTTCTTCTTGTTGCTGCTGATTGTTGTTGTTGGCTGTTGTTGTTGTTTAGAGATTTGTTTATGTACTTTTAGTGTGGGGGGAGGGGTGTGTATCCACCTGAGGCCAGATGAGGGCAGCCCATGCCTCCGGAGCTGGAGGTTCCGGTGGTTGTGAACTACCCGGTATGGATGCTAAGAACCAAACTCAAGTACTTCAGAAAAGCAACAAGTGCACTTAACTACTGAGCCATCTCTCCAGCCCCCCAGGTTACATTTTTCAAAGAACTATCTCTGTTCTCCCCATAAGCTCTTGTGGAAACTCAGAGTTTCCGTGGTGCAACTTCACAGTCTTCAGAAGCAGAGATCTGGGAGAAACTCAGCAGCCTCCCTTGCCCTCGTCACACAAAGCTGCAAAATATACACCTGACTGGCAACAAGCTCGAAGGACGCCATTTTTTAAAGAGCTCCTGCCTGTCACACATGAATGATGATGCTACAGTCTGACTGCTAAGTGTGCCCCTCTCCTGGAGGTGCCAGCTGCTGCCTGTTCACGTGTAGTGGCTCTGTCACATTTACTTTGCATCCTAATTAAGAAGACATGGAGAGTCTTGCACAAGTACAAGCACCAGAAGGACTGTGCTATCTGTCACACTGACCTCCAGATGTTCCAATAATGTCTTTGAGTTTGGGTGGAGGATACCCAGAAACAACTCCAACACCAGGAAACTACTTGTTGAGAAAAGACAATTAACAACCAAACAGTTGGTGATGGGAACCTTTAGCTGGTGAACCTGTGAGGAGCAGTTTGCCAGCTCTCAGAGGAATTCCAACACATAGCACCTTACCTGTGTGCCTTATTTTCCTTCCAAACTGCACAATTCATCGCTCTCAAATCTGTTTCCTTCAATTACACACCGAGCCCATTAAGATAACAATGATTTATCGCCGATTTTAAAAAGCCATCCTGTTGTCTCATGAAAGTCTCCAATAATAATCACTACCCTGAAAATGGTTTTTAAACTTCCCAAACACTTTAACTAGTCTAGTATGGAGTTATAAGGGAATTTTAAATTGGTGCTTTTAAATACTGAAATTAGAAGGGAGTTACTTCCCTTTTGAATTTATCACTAATTCACTTTCTAAAAAGATACTGTACTAGCCTACTGTGACCCCTACACACAGACAATTTCTGTGTTTGCCTTGACCACATATGACCTTCAGGGAAGGTGGGGGGATGGAGCCTGTCATTCTTATATTATTATTCTTTTGGTGTCATGCCTTTTACTTGAACTAGCCAGACCTGGATTACTACTGTTAGTATTTGCTCCAATGCATAGCATAGAGTTGAAAGGGACGCTTCTGTAAAGGAAACAGGTCTCAGGCAGATACTAATCAGTGTTGATCTAGTTCTCAGGGGAAAGAAAGATTAATTAATAAAATGATCTTTTAAATAGAAACAGATAATTCTGTCCAATTCCATTATTCTAATACCCTCTCCCTCCAACCTGAAAGAAAAAAATGGGCTATTTATTACTGATTTTCATAAATACTATGCCAGGTAATCAGGAGATAATTAAGTTAGAGCTCTTCATCAGCATGAGAATGAAGTTCCCAAATGAGTAGACTAGACCCTCTTTCTTCAACAATGAGGTAACTATTACTGAAATGTCTACTAATATAAAATTAGACCAGGAAAAAAAAAGCAAAACTTTGAAAGGTCAGATTATCAATAAAGTCTAGCTGATACCTGTCCCTTTTGGGCACCAAAGTGATAAAATTCTAAAGAACAGGAGAAACTTGGAAAATAAGCTTAAGTGTCCTTTTTGTTTAAAATACTAATAATATATAAATATATCAATGGCTATATGCAGATGTTCTATGATAGCGCTGAATCCAATGATAGGAAGTGATGAAGGTGAAAGCAAAGACTTCCCTTAATAAAGTTACTGTCTAGTCATGTTTGCTCAGCACTGCCATTACAGACTTCAGGACCGGACAATCATTTGTTGTAAGGCTGCCCTCACTTCATGAGATGTTCAGTATTGTTGGTTGCTCCTCACTTCCCAGCCTGAACAGGGGTCAGGGACACAACTCCTTACCCCAGCTGTAACCAAATTATTTCAGAAATTACCAAATATATCCTGAGGGACAAAATTACCTCTGTTTAAGAACAACTGGTTAGCTGAAAGATCCAAATTTAGCTTTGAAAAGAAAAAATAATGTAGTTTCCATGAGATGAGTTTATTGTTAGATTCAACAACAACAGCTTGGCATCAAGAGCAGTATCTAAAGGGATTGGCCCTCTAGCCAGATATAACTGATAAACATAAACTCTATGGTCTGAAAATTAGGTTATATTTTCACTTTACAGATACATAGACATACACAAAAATAACAAGGTATCAGACCCCAAAGATACCTTTATAAATTTAAGCAGGAGTAAATAGCAAGACTATAAACCAGAGATTTCATCTAGGAAATAAATAAAGTCCCCTCCCTTACAGAAGTCTTGAGTATAGGACCTAAAAAATAGAAACTACAAAAGTCTGGAAATTTATCCAAATTTCTAAGATACAATAATCACAACTATGTTAGTCTATATTATGAGTAAGATGCACCTGACACAATACTCAGAAAAAATATTTTGACTAGTATTATATCCAAATTATCACTCCCAAATGGCAAAGCTGGCTGATGAAACCATCCTAAAAAGAAGGACTTTGACCTGGCGAATCAGCCTAAATGTTGCTTTATCTTTACTAGAAATGCAAATCTCTTAAGGTGGTTTCTGTTTGCCAGGCACTTTCCTTAATCCACTCCAGAGATGAACCATGTTGGGCAAGGGCATCTAGTTCAATCCTAACAGTCTGAATCTGCTCAAAGACTCCACCCTGCTGACTGTCAAACAAAGTCCACTTTGTTTTCTCTCATTTTGCGTTTCTCTCTGCTCCCAACTGGTAGCCTTGACTGTTTGATTCCCCAGTAAACACCACCTTCTACTCATGGAGTGGTCTCCTGTGGTGATTTCACTGTACCCTAGCTTTCAACTAGCCATCTGAATATGGGAAAACAAGAAATAGGGCACACACATATAACCATAATTGTTAGATGCAAATTCATTAAACCAACAGAAAGGTCCATTGGGAATTAATAAAGATAATAGTATGGCAATTAATAACTTTCACGTATAGTAGATCTTATAAATGCATACAAAAACTCTTTTGACTAATGAAATAACTAGCTAATTTGTCAGTAAGAAAAAAAAACCTGCATAGATAAAGCAAAAAGGAAGATAACCTAAACACAATAATAAAAAAATAAAAAGAAAAAAACTACATGTGGAGGCACATGCCTCTAAGTCCAATATGAGGGAAACTGAGGCATGTCTTGTGGTTGATGACAGCCTGGACTACAGGAGGTGAGAGGAAAAGGAGGAGGAGATGTGATAACAATGTAGAAGCAGAACACACATGTTAAACAATACACTGAACACATGATTTTCAAAGAATGCATGACAGTATTATCTTTAAAATAGTAATAAAATGTGTCAAAAGGGTGTAAGACCAAAACAAAATGCTCCTTCTAGTTTGTTACATGATAATTCTAATAAAGCATTAAGAAAGGATAAATTCCCATGCTACTTAAGGCATTCAGATTATAGCCACATATTGGTGGGGAACCGGAATTATTTTTATAAAGCCAGAATAGTATGAAAGGTAAAGCCAGGAAAGCTAACATTAAAAATGAATGCTACAAGGACTGAAGAGGTAACCCAGTGGTTATGAGCTCTGGCTGCTCCTGCAGAGGACCTAGGTTTGATTCCCAACATTCACATGGCAGCTAATAACGGTCAGGTCCAAGTTCTGCTGATTAGACAAAAACCCAGCACTCATCAGGAACTTGTGAAGCCAGTTCTCCTCTGCCAAAGGAGCCATTTCCTTATCACTGGCAAAGGGGAGAAATGGCTATCCCTAATGCCTATTGGTGTACCAGGCTTCCTCCACATCTTAAGCACCTGTTACACATCTCAGAGTCCATCTTGGTCAATGGAGATTCAATGCCCTCTTCTGGCCTCTGGGGCACCAGGAATATACATGGTGCACAGATACACATGCAGGTAAAACATCCATACACATAAATCTATTTTTAAATTAAATTTTAAAAATATAAATACAACAAAGAAATCTTAATTTATGATTGCCAATGCAAAAATTGTAAATAAAACACAGGAGCTAGAAATGACATACTGGTTAAAAGCACTGACTGTTCTTTGAGAGAACCAAGATTCCCAGCAGCCACATGATAGCATCTAACCATCTGTAACTGCAGTTCCAGGGGATCCAGACTGGGCACCAAGGATACTGAGCATGTGCATGATGCAGACATATGTGAATAAAACATGAATAAACATGAATAAAATAAATATTTAAAATGTTTTGTAAACAAAAGCTGTTAGTATATTATAAAAATAATTCAATAATAAACAAGATCTTATGAGAATAAACGTTAAACACCCATTTTATGTGAATAGCTATGACTTAGGAAACAATAGATAATGCCTTAACAAACTTCATGGTTCCAAAGCTAACTGACAAAGTGAGTGATCCCTGCGGATGCTCCAGAGGCATTTTCACGGAAGTTATACTTGTATAATTTCACAGTTACTGTTGCTGCTGCGGTGGAGCTACAAACAATAAGGTAGCAAGGCAAATCGAGCGTTCAACAGCACCATAGATTTACAACTAAATCTTCTCCTACAGAATGGGAGAAGATAGCTCATAATCCTGTTACATAACAATAATCCAACTGAAACTGTGCAAAAACCTTTTTAAACGAGCTTTGACATTTTATCAGACAAAACAAAGAAGAATATGAACGCATTAAAAGGCATCATTTATTCTCAGACCAGGTGAGTCACTGTTGCACAGGTGTCAATACTCACAGTGCAGAACCAGTCACCAGTACCTATCATAACCACCTTCTTGCCTAACAACTCCGTTTCCCAAAATGTTGTCCTACTGACACATGTGTTCACATGGCTCCTGTGATGCTTGTACATAGTAAAATAAAATAGTGGACATTTACAGATAACGAAAATAGTCACTAATAGGAAAAATGGTTACATTCCATATATCTATGAAATGAAAACAGAAAGAAAAAGAGTCTATGTGAGTGGAATATGCTGAAAAAGAAAGCCTGGGATGGAGACATGGAAAGACAAGAAGAAAGAAAGGGAGAAAGGGAAAGAGGACTGGACTGCAGGAGCGAGCATATTGAGTGGGCTGTTGAGGAATGAAGCACATGAGCTTCTGTACATGTTCATGGTAGTGTATGTTACTTCTGGGAGGATACGTAAGAAATGGGTTTGTTTCTCAGCTAGGACATGATGGTGAGGGAACGATTTGGTGTTTTACTACACCTGTATGGCAAAAAGGCATTTTTTTTTCAACAGAAAGAAACCTGGTTTTGAAGGTATAGACTTTATGTGGCCTGTGGTTTTCTGGTTGAGAGTTCTTTCATTAAGCCAAAAGCCATCATTTTTATCAAAAATTACTTACTTTGTATATAAATTTATGTGTAGCCCATGTATATGCACTGATCAACAAACTTTATCCTATTATAATAAATATTATAATAATATGCTGTAACTACTAAGGACCTTAATTTTGAACCCACAGGAATAAAATGTTTTACTACAACATGGAAGCTATTATTCCATTTCAAAGCAAATCATGTAGAAGTAAGCCCACCAACTTTTGATACAGTAGCCTTGTATAAAGAGTCATTCATCCAGACTAAAAAAAGATACATATTAATCTTTTCTGTTGAAAGCTCAAAAGAAGCCAAAAAAGAATAGAATAAAAATTTATATTTCTCTATTCATTCCTCAAGAAAAACATCAACATTTGTTCAAATTTGAGAAAGCTTCAAAACATAAAAATTGGTAAGAAGTAAATAATCAAATGAAAGGCAGAAAAGAAGCCACAAATGGCATCACCCCAAAAGAAAAGTTTGTAGCAGACTTAGAAAAACAAACAAAAAACAAAAACCAAACAAGAAAACTTGTATCTTTTCCTACATTGCTCAGTAGTGCCAAATCTCATTTGTCTGCCCCTGAATGGTTCAAACTCTCAGACTTGAAAGCTTTGCAACCTCTGTGTAACGTTTATAGAGCCAAGCCACACAACTTTCTTGAATATATCTCTCCCCCAATTAAATCTGAAATGGGTTTTGGCCAAACAAATAACTCCCATTTCAAGCTGCATTTAGTGCCCCATCTAAAAATCCAAGCATGAATCCTATCGGCATGATCTCTTTCTTTCCCAAAGACTTCAGCTTTTCACCGTAAAGCTGAAATTACTCGGAGTGGGCATTACACCACCCACCTCTATACTCTGGGTCATTATTTCATACAGAAAGCCTTCAGGGGAAATAAGAACTAGTGCCCTGAGCCTTGCCCTTTAATTAGTATAAGCTTCTTAAAGAGCAGTGCTGTGACTTTAACAGAATGGGAGGAGGCAACAGTGCTGAAATTAAACATTCCTTCTAAATGGCTCCAGCATCCTAAGCTGTGAGACTCTAGCCAGCCCCCTGAGTGGATCAATAGAGCAACAACTGGGCGTGAGAAACAGGGCTGTCCACTGAAAGTCTAGATAATGAAAATTCACAATGGGCAGTAGACCTGCAATTTAAAAAAAAAAAAATCCTTTTACTGGTGCCTCTATCTTGGGAAGTTGCTCTAGTGACCCACTGAAGTGGGAGATGACTTCATACAAATAGGATTAGTTTATTCTCTTTAGGAATCACTGCAAGACTGTGACTATATATGCAGGCATCCTATGGTTTGCTTGAATAATAAGCTTTTACTTTAAGCAATTTAGCTTCTATTTTGTGAAGTTGAGATTGAACCCATGGCCTTGGACATGTAGGCAAGTACCACTGAACTAGACCCCAGCAAGCAAAGGTTCAGAATAAGTTTTATGGACAAAGCCTTTTGCTATTTGCTGGACTGGACATGTATCCATGACTTTTGATTTGCTTCATTAAAGTGAATGCTCATATTTTATACATTATTAAGAAGAAAAGCAAGCTTAAGTATTACTGACTCTTCTTAATAGAGCCACAGATACAATGAGTATGCTGTTTCTATGCTCTGGTTTTATATTGGATTAGAATTTCTTTCAAGGAAAGATATTTATCTTCTGGCAATTTATCAACGTAAATATCTCCTAAGGTACAGTATTATTAAATAGTTTTCCTACTTGAAATTCCCCAGCCCCCTTAGGCAAAATTAACAGCCCTTTGTTCACAAGTACATCTTGGTTCTTCTCACAGTTTTAATAGGTGCCTTTATCGGTGGATCTTTTATTCCCACCTGATTGGGACCTGCAAGAAGATGGGAGCAGGTCTTACTCATCTCTAAATGAGTCCCAATGACTTTGGGGAATGCCCGCATTATAGATGAATAGATTGTGAAAGCTTGCAGCCAGAAGCTTGTATTCTACTCCTCTCTGTCTAAGTCTCCATAGCAACGGGCATGCCAAAGCAGTGTGACAGGGTGCTGGAGACCTGAGACAACTCCTGCAGAGCCTCTCTCAATCCTGAAGCACTGTTAGGAGTTAGGAACAAGACAGTCCTATTCTGCATGTTGTTACTAAGAGTTCCAGACCCAGAATAACTGAAAATGTCTATATGTCCTAATGGAATCCAGTCAGCTCCAAGGATACAAAGGTTTCACATTAAACTGTATAGTATACAGTATGTACCATCTGTGGGCTAAGAAACTGGAGTTCAGAAGGCCATAACTCATGATGTCAAATAACCAACAGTTTTTGTCCCCTCCCTCCCCTTCCTCCTCTTGGAACTTTTGGGCAGGTCTTTTCCTCATGAGGGCTTTCCTTAGCCTGGACATGTCCACCCATCCCAGCACTCAATTAGAACTTCCTGCATATGTTCAAATTAACTAACCAGATTGGCTCTAACTTGATGCCTAATTTGCATGTGTGTAGGACTACATTGGCCTGTTCCCAGGGTATAAAAAGCCCAGCTCCAGAAAACAAACAAAGAAACCTAACTGACAGCTTACTGTAGAGGCATTCTCTACCCCATCCCCACTACAAGGGACAATCTACACTACCTATCAATCAAACTGATAGTCTTTAAAAATATGTTCCTGCTCATAAGACTAGAACCTATGTTCTGAGTAGAGGCTTAAAGTTCCAGTTGGGCTGAGAAACATCCCTAGGAAGGTGGGCTCACCTCAAGCCATGCTGAAGAGATTGGTGAAATAATTAGTCCTTTAATGGAATGGTGTACTTTTCCTTCCCAGAATCCCTTCTGCTCCTATAGCAGAAGCTTACTGGCCACAGCCATGTAGGGCTGTAAATCTGCAATTTTATCTTTTCAACCTGAGCCATAAGGAAAAGGGTTCCAGAAGGCTGAGGTATTGAAAGGGAAGATCAATGATGAGATAGAGAAGATCAGAAATAAAGAGGGGAAGAGCAATAACTGGGACCAGAAGGTCCTGCATAAGCTGGTGACTTATGCCAGGCAAGTTTGTGAAGAAGTACAGCATCATATATACTAATTAGCAGGGCTAGGGCCAGACTAGCCAAGGTCAGTGTATAAGTTAGCCAATGTTGGCATGGAGAACATAAGATACCTCAGACACAGCAGCTTTAGGACTGATAACCACAGCCCAGGGGGGAAGAGTCAGGTCCCCAGAAGCTGAAACTTTGACTCCTCTGCAACACTGGCTCCTGTGTCAGACCATCCTTGCCAAGTCGGTTCCTAGACAAGGACACAGAGCTAAAGTTCCCTTTGTCCTTTCATTAGGATCTCTGAGAAAGACTTGTATTGGTCTGGCTTCCCACACTAAGTATGCTTTCCTTAATGCTTTGGGATTACAACCTCCCCCTCCCCCTATATTTTAGGCTTCTTTCTTTCTCTAAAGCCTCCCTTCTGGTCATGTGGCTACCTGCCCACCATGTGTCTCCACGAAGCTTTAAAAGGACAACTTTTCCCTTCTTGCTGCTGTAGTTTCATGGTTTGCCTGCCCTGAAGTCTTTCTTCTAAATCTAACAAAATTATCCTTGAGTTTCCACTTGGGCTCATAATTCTTAAATTATGAGTCTACTGATCTGCAAAGGTGTGTCAATTTTCCCTGTATCAAAACTTTTCCTGAAACAAAAATTTACAAAAAGAAAAGGAGGATACAAAGTTGGGTGGGTAGGGAAAGTGGGCTGGATCCAGGAGGAGTCAGGAGAGAGATGGATATGGTCAAAATACATTGTAAGAAACCCTCAAAGGACAAAATGAAGCAAACCCAGCCTTTATTCTACTGTTCTTCCTATTCATAATAAGCTGAAGTCACTGGCTTGGGCTGGCTCTGGTGGCCATAGAATTTCTGGGACAGTGGCGCCCCAAGCTTAATCTACAAAGAGCTATGATAGGCTCAGTTGGACTCAAAGAACCCCACAACATTCTTAGGTCTTTCCCAGCTTCAATTCCATTGCTTTCATGACTCATAGATTTACAGTATCACTCTCATCTGAATGTGGCAGTTGCTATACAGAATGGCAGCTGGGATCCGTGACAGCTCAATGCATAGCCCTAATGTTATCAAGTCACACCAGACGGCACTGCTGGTGATACATTCTCACACTGCACATTGCAGTCACTCTTACTGTTTCTGACTCACGCCCTCACCTCGCCCCCTCCTGTAGTGCTATCTCTCTTCCTTGCCTGCTTTGCTGTTTCAAATTCCCTGCTTGTGCTCAGGTGATCCCAGGAGCTAAGAGTATTGCTGATCGGGAATCATGAGATTGATTGTCAACTTGACTGGATCTGGAGTCAACTAAGAGCATGCGTCTGTGAGGGTCTGTGAGGATATATCCAGGAAATATTAACTTGGGGAGGGGGAGAGGGAGGTGACTATCTGCCAGTGTAGGAATGGCTCAGATAGGGTTCCAGGGAAAATTAAAGGTGGTTTTGCCTCTGCAGTGTATAAATGGCCATTGTTTGACTGCCTTGACTAAATTGGTTTTTATTGTATAAGCCAAGCTAATAAATCCACTTCCATAATATATATTCCTTGTATTGGTTCTCTGGTAGATAAAACGTGTCCAGCAGAGGCTTGTTACACTCCTCTCATTTGGCCAGGACAAAGATCATCCACATGGTTTTAAGACTCTTATTGGCAACTTGAAAATCTTCAAATTGGGCAGGAAACAGCCCCCACCAGTTAATAAAAGTGGGTACAGAAGATGAGACTTGTGGACAATTTCTGAAGAGTTTTATGGTCCTGACAGTGGAAAGTATTTACTTAAGCCTTGCTAGTAAAGTGACAAAGGAAAGGTTCTTTTTTATTTTCTTACCTGCTTCCCCATTCTGGCTGCCAGTATGGGCTCCTGGGGAACACAGCTTGAAATGATCAGATCCAATGTCGTGACCCAACAAGGAAGAGTCCCCTCGATGCAGCCACTTCCATAATTTGTATTTTTGCCATTTGCCTCTTTCATCTGTCCAACTACTACCACAATATCTCCAGTACCATAAATAGGATCTATGTTTATTTAGTTAATTGGAAAATTAACTGAACTTGAATATGAGTTAATTAGAATTGTGAGCTCCAAATGCTCTGTGCTAGACGTGTAAAGAAAATGTACACAGTCATTCATCTTAGACAGCAATCCAGTGTGTAAGAAACACACTATTGTGCTTCACTATCTTAGTGACCCAGTAGGCAATGTGCCAATCAATGACCTTTTAGTTTAAAAATAGAAGATTTCTTTCTTTTAAATACACATGAAATCTTAAACTGACATTTTTTTTTTCTTTTCCAAAGCCTCAACTTGACATAAATATTTCCAGGGGACTCCCAAATGCTTTTCTTTACAATGAAAATGGGATTGGAGTATGTGATATAAGTTCAAATAATTAAATATCGAGTGTTGCTACTCTAGAGAATTTAACAGTCTGTGGATTATATGCATCTAACTAACACATAAAATTAGGACATGGGCAAAATAATAGTCTAAAGCAAAATAATTCTACAGTGATATGAGACGGTGCCAGGCAGACACTAACTCTCCATAATGATCATTTCAGGATGTTTTGTGACAAACAGGAAGTGTGGCACTGACACATATGTAAGACCGTAGCTTAAAAAAAAAAACCGGAAGATCGTCACCTTGTAAAGAGGGTGGCAGTAGAAGGGCAAAGATGACAAATGGGGGAGGGGGAGCACTGGTCACTGGGCCCTGCAGTGGATCACCACAGAATTTCAGGATGTCTCCTATTTTCTTACTCATCATGGGTTCAAATCCAGAGTGCTTTCTACATCTTTGTTCTCTCATACCTGTTTGCCTTTAAACAAATTTAAAGGTGGCGTTTGTTTTTTGTTTCTTTTTTGTTTGTTCCCTTACCTAAGTTATATTTATAGATGAACTGATTCAGAAAGACTCTAAGCTATTAATTTTAAAAGTGGTAGAGGTGCATTCTCCAAAAATTTGCCCCCTGAAACCCATGGACTGGTCTGTTTTCTGATTTATGCTGAGGTTTGTAGCCCTTGCTTGCTCACCTCCACCACACACACCATCATTAAAGTAATAGAGATGCCCATGATGAAGAAACGCATTTACTGACAAAGCATTTCTCAGGTTGTAGCCCATAGGCTGCCCACCTCAAAATCTAATGGGAAACACACTTAAGTGCTGCTTCCCAGGCTCTACCACAAAACTACTGAGAACTCGTGAATGTTCTCTTTAGCAAAGGCCACAGACTACTTCTCAATGCATCTAAGTGCGAAGGGTCTGACCATTCTATGGGAATGGTTACACAATAAAGAGGTTTTCTCATTCACTATCTCAAGTATTTGAAGTACTTCATCCCGGCCAGCTCCATCTTCAGTAACTTTCCAGTAACTCCATATTTAGATAATTGGAAAATTTGAAGATTGGTATGAGGCCTCCAACCTGGGGCTTGGGGTGAGGATGGATGAACAAGGGCTATGTACCTCACCTTTGAGTGAAGAGCATAAACTAGAAAACAGACCAACCCAAGGGTTTTGAGGGCAAATTTAGGGATGCAAAATTATCTGGAGTGTCCAAGGCTTTCAGAAGTCACACATACATGCATAGCATGGTTCTTGGGTATTACTGACATGACAGACATGACATAGTCATATCTTCAAACTTAAGTCCTCTCCAATTAAAATGTCAGCCCTTCACAGTGCAGGCAGGAGTGAGTGTAGCTCTTTCCCTGACCTCCTGCCTGCCTGCCTGCCCACCTGCCTTGTTCTTAACTGATACTTCTGCCTCTGTGAGAGTGGCTCCAGGGTGGTGCAGCAAGGGGATTTTTGTTGGCTGGTGTTTCCCAATACAAACTGAGCACCTATAATTACTTTGAACATTCACATATGGCTGCTGAGGGACAGTTTAGTCACAACTGAGTCCCTGGTTCCTGTTAGAAAAAAAGATCTTTGGAAAATTACAGACATACAGAAAATTCCTATCTATTTTCAAAGTGTTATCTTTCAACTGCATTTAACTTCAATAACTGCCTGAGTTAAGGCTACGTATAAAACCAGATTCAAGCTGAAGACTCAGCCAACTCCTGATTTTGCTTAATATAAATTTCATTTCCCATTGCTCAAAGGACAGTCATTTTGATTCAGATACATTGATTTCATAATATACATTTTAATTCAAAAAATCTATAGTAATAAAAGTACTTAAATTTATGAATTTCCAAAATATGTCAGTCTCTTGGTACTTATATTATGTTTCCAGCAAAAAATACTTTCAGCAAATGCATATGATACATAACTTTGTGCAGAGATCTACTTTTCTTAGGACCATACATGCAAGGAAAAATCTAGAGTCCAGTTTCTTCAACTATGGGCCCAAACCTCATAAAAGGTCATATAACTGAATGTGGGGTCATGAAAACATTTGATAAGAGTGAAAGGTTTATGAATGTACAGTTACCAAATATTAATAAAAAATCAAATATGTGATGAATCCCAGATACTTGAGGGAGTGCTTGTCTATGTTCTAACATGCACCTTCCCTACAGCCTTGGCTCTGAACCTGCAACAGAGGCACTTTGCAAGGCATACGTTATCACCCCGTGCAAAGCTAACAACTACTGCTAAAATATCTTGGGTATTTCTATGAATTGAAGTTGGGCATCTCTATGAATTGCAGAATTTTTAATATCACACAGGTTTTTGATTATATAGAAGAGAATGAATGGTTTAATTATGGCAAACAAATACGTTTAGAGTTTTGCTACCACTATCCTATGTAAATATCAAGTTAGTATATTTTTGGATTTTAGTGTGCTAGAATATTTGATTTTAAAAATTATTGCTTGGATTATTGATTTGAGTTTTATTTTAAAACTATTAAATTAATTTTAGCTCTGAACTAGACAGAATTTCTAGCAATTTCTGAAATAGCCCTGTACTTATTAGGCTTTTTTTTGTTTTGTTTTGTTTTGTTTTTGGGTTGGTTGGTTTGTTTGTTTTTGTCAACTTGACACAAACTGGAGTCATTTAGAAAGAGGAATTCTCAACTGGGAAAACACCTCCAAAAGACTGGCCTATAGTCAACTCTGGCAGGCATTTTCTTGATAAATGATTGATGTGGGAAGGGCCAGACCACTGTGGGCAATGCCACCCCTGGGAAAGTGGGCCTGGGTGCTACAAAAAAGCAAGCTGAGCAAGTCATGAAGGGCAAGCCAGTGAGCAGTCCTCCTCTGCTACAGCTTTTGCTTCCAGGTTCCTGCTTTGAGCTCCTGACCCCAACTTCCCTCTGTGATGGAGTGGGACCTAAAAGTTCTAAGAGGAAGGAAACCCTTTCCTCCCCAAGTTGTTTTTGAGCATAGTGTTTTATCACAACAATAGAAACCCTAAGGAAGTCACCAGAAAGTCTTCCTTTCCAAAGGAGCCTTTTAGGCCAGCATTAGCTCAGTCTCACAGCAGGTCTCAAGGTAACAACTTCACTAGGGCACAGACTTCCAGGAGATATATCAGAAACCTTAATCATTGGGAGAGACTGGGGATACATTGGTGTATTAATAAGCAAGTAACACGTTTGGATGCCTCCCTTGGTAGGCTGAGGTTTAAACCACTGAGTTAGTAAGCAGGGATTCCAATGTGCTTCATACAGAGGAAGGATCCCGTAGTATTCTTGGGTAAAAACATCCTCTCGTGTAAAGGATGTTATGCTGTATTCTCTCGGTGGTCCATGTATTCCTGGTACTTTGCATGTCCCAAGAGTGATGACAAGACTCACTGAGATGTGAATTCCCCTCCATAAAAGGTTTCTTTGCAAGAAACCATAGTCTTTCAATCCCATCATTCTGTTCCCCCTGCTAGTCCTGTAGCTCTTTCTCCCTTTGTGTTCACTTTTACCAACACCCATTCTTGGAACGCAAAACAGCACTCCATTGGAAGGCTGCATGTTTCCTGTGGGCTTCCCTTGTAAATCTGTGGTAAATAGATTGGGAAATGGAAGAGCTTGAAATATTCTGTTCTTCAACTGAGCACTCTGAGAGGTAGCACAAGTGTCAAAAGTTTCAAGGGGCTGGGAAGGTCGACCACTCAATAAACTGTCTGTTTTGGGGTGGTCTTTTTGTGCACTGTGTAAAGATCATCATTGAATCATTCAAATGCTGACCTTCGTAGAGGCAGGGCTTGTCTTAGTGTTTTATAAATACTCCCTCCAACATCTTCTGATTGGTTTAGTAAAGAGCTGAACAACCAATAGCTGAGGCAGGAGAGGAAAGGCAGGAGTCCCGGGGAAGAGATAGGACTCTGGAAAAGGGTCAGACACGGAGGAGAAACATTTGCCAGCAACAAGTGGAGGAACTCGGATGTGTGAAACTGAGAAGTAATGAGCCATGTGGCAGAACATAGATTAATATAAATGGCTTAATTGGACTGTAAGAGCTAGTTGGGAACAAGAATAAGCTAAGGCCCAAAGCTTTCATAATTAATAAAAGGTCATGGTGTCGTTATTAGGAAGCTGGCAGGTTATAGAAAGTCCAAAAGGTTATAGTCCTGTGTACTTGAGTTCAATCCTGAGAATCCATATAAAAAAAGACAAACTAGTCCCAGTACTTGGGGATTAGAGGCAGGCAGATCTCTATGCGTTGCAGGCCAGCCTGGTCTACATAATCAGTTGCAGGCCAGCTAGGGCTACACAATATAGACTCTGTCTCCAACACTAACAATAAAAAAATCCCTGGCACCCATTTTTCCTGAGGCAAACAGGTAGAATGCCAGCCTGGTGTACTTGACCATTTTCAGGATATTGAGAGACCCTGTCTCATGGAATATCAAACACTGCATGAGTAACACTCTCTGAAACTGATCTCTGGCCTCCATGTGTACCTGAATGCATGCACACACACACACACACACACACACACACACACACACACATTAGTTTTTTTAAAACCAGCTTCAGTGATTTGCAGGGCCAGACATGGTTGAAATTACCTGATCAATATCAAGTTGGAATTACCTTTCCAACAGGAATAAGCTTACAGATCACATAAGACTGCTGTTTAAATGCAGATTCTGATTGAGACATTGGAAAGGGGGCCCAAGAATTTATGTTTATAAAGGGAAAGCTGGTCTGTGAACCAGACCCGGAACATTAAGACTCTTATAAATAACTATAAATGAGGATGCCATTGATTTTAGCAAAAATCCCAAAAGGAGTAATTTGCATGTAAGAAAGGGGGTGCTGTTGAGGACATAGACAATGCTTTTTCAGCTTGAGTTAGTGTGGAGTCACTTTGTGGGGAATTCCATGATTGACATACCATCTCTTTGCTTTATTTCCATAAGCTCTCCACGTAAGTGCACCCCCACTAATCTCTGCTGCTGCTGCTGCTGCTGTGTACTAAGCTGGTCATTGCAGAGTGGTGAGAGAACCACTTCCCTTTATGAGAGAAGCCAATCTGGAGTGAGAGTGATGCATTCAACTTGTTTTTTCTGCATTGTACCAAGCTGCCCTGGATAATCAGCAAACAACAACGAAACTCATCTGGCTCACTTCCTAGCCGACATTTGTCACATGTCATAAGACCACAGATAAGCGGCCCCTGGGAAAGCTTAACAAATGTGCTCCTTACTGCTGAATTTCTTCTTGTCCTATGATCTTATAAGCCTCATCTTCTGGCTGTATAATAACGCCATTTAATATTGGTATCATTAAGCTTTGGGGGGGGGGAATTCCTATTTGACATACAAACATAGGGAATTTTTGGTAAAATAAAACTAGTATCATTTCAGGATTTCTATCCACCATAAATGCTGATAGCTAGAAATGGCCAGAAATTACTTGCAATTGATAATAATACCTTGAAGCTTTCTGTTTGGTTGGTTGGCTGTTTTTTGTTTTAGTTTAGTTTTGTTTTTGTAATGCTTGCTTTTTTACTTTTTAGGTTAAAATAGAAATACTATATGTACTAATTTTAATTTCTATTAGAATGAATAAAGATGCACAAATATGACGTGAGAGGTTTTCAACTTGGTTAAGACCTGTTCCCTTCTTGTTTGCAGCTGTGAAATAAGGCTTTCTAACTAGCCGTAGTAGGGCTGGAATTATAAATAGACCCTACCACGTCTGGCTTTATGTCGCTCTAGGGAAGCCAAGCTCAAGCACACATGGCTGTTTGGCAAGCGCTTTACCTATGCAGTCATTTTCCTAATCCCCACGATATTTATTCCTCTGTAAGTAATAAAAGAAAACTTCGTTTTATTTTTCTTTGTTGTTTAAAAACCGCAATAAATCCATTATATGTTACCATAAGTAATATATCTTATGAAATTATATATTCTGAAAAAATTAATGAAAAATATCATCTTGAAGTGTTTAAAAAACCTTTTGAACCTGTCTTCATGGATGGCTGCTGAAGTCTTTGTCTGCTTCAACATTCAGTGATGAGTGGTGTTGTGTAATCTGTGTAAAGACGTTCTGGCACCTTAAGATCTATATCCTGGGAAGGAAGAGTATTTGAATATTCTCAGAAAAATGGGGTTACTCTTATGTGACGTTATACCAAAACTCAAAGTGAGCTCCTTCAGGGAAGCTGAGCCTCAACGTAGACAGAGAACCCATCTCAATCAACTTTATTTTACTTTGCCCTTTAAAGGGCTTTTTTTTTCCCTTTATTTGTGTTACGTGTGTATGTTTGTCTGCATATCTGTATGAGCACCACTTGTATCCCTAGTATCTGCCCGTGGAGGCCAGAAGAGTTACAAGGCCCTGGAGTGACAATTGATCAAGAGCATCCTAAACATTGCATATTCTTAACCACAGAGCTGTCTCTCCAGCTCCCTCACGCATATTTTTGTTATATTTAGGACATATTTCATAGTTATGAAGATTTTCCAAATACTGGTGTATTTTCATTATAAGCTATAAAAAAAAAAACAACAACACACACTCATTAACATCCCCACCAATCTCACCAGGAAAGCCTTCTCGTGTCTTTGGAAAGCTATCAAGATCACAGTGGCACATACAACTTTTCTAAGATTCAAAATTTCACTTGAAAATTCAAACCTTACCATTGCAATAAACACTGCCAGCTGTTTTCCTGGAGTTGACAAGATCAAGTTTTGTTTTTTGTTTGTTTTGTTTTGTTTTGATTTTTATCAGCCAAATATTCTTGTCTCAATATCAACAAATTGTTTTTGTTAGTCACACTTCTACCTTGAAAAACAATGGGGTTTCCTGGGGGATGAGGGGAGAACATACTTAGCTTGGCTAGAACTCAACTCCATTGGGTACTTTCTGTTTCAAGATGATCTTGTGTTCACATGCAGCAGTACTATTCTATGTGCACTTCCCTCTTACGTGTCCCATAAGCAAGTTTAATAGTATTAGTAGTTTTTATTATTCCACCGAGGACCATGCTAAGTGGACATTTCCTCCCACACATGTGTGATGGTGAAACATCTCCCTACTGCTACTGCTCAGCAAGCTTATTTACACTTAGATATGGTTCTGTCATTTGATCACAGAAAGAATTTGCTCAGTTCTTTGAAACTAAGACTTACGACTTCTGAAACGTGTTCTGGGAAAGAAATTTGGGATTAAAACAACAATAAAGCTATAATAAATATTCTTGATTTCTTTCTACTTCAAGGTCCTAAAAGAGTTTTGTTGTTGTTGTTGTATCTACGCAGCAGGAAATCTTGTTGCGTTGACCTACATTTAAAATGGGGCAAGAAAAAAAAAGAGAAAAGGTTTGACAATGTCCCTTAGGCGCCAGTGATTTTCTTCACTGTATTGATCAAGTTCTGACTAACAACAATAGGCAATAAGTAACCAGGGTTCATTCTGAAAATGCTTGGCCCCATATTTCACCCTCAAGAGTGGACTTTCAGCCTTTTACACACACACACACACACACACACACACACACACACCACACCACACCACACATCACACACACACACACACACACACACCACACCACACACACACACACACACACACACACACACACACACACACACACACACACACAGAGGGAGTGGGGAGAAGGAGAGAGAGAAATGCATTTTAAAAGTCTAGTCAAACAAAAAGGCATGTAACAAGCAATGATATATAAGCTGTTCTTAATTTCTTTATCCAGAGTCTCAGTCCCCTTGGACTATGGATACAGCAGCTGTGTCGTTACCTTCTGTATTCAGAGAGAGTGTGACTGCTGAGCTCAAACCCTTTCCCCAGGCATCTTGTCAGTTCCTGGTAGGATTGAGTGGATGAGGTGGAGAAGAGAAGGTGGGAAGGGCTTCTTCCCTCCAAAACAGGAGATGTGTGACCCACCCCTCACCTCCCCACCCTCCCACCTCTACCTCCCACTAAGCCTGTTCTCCTCTCTAGTCCTCCTCTCTAGGTATTAGTACAATGACTGTTCTTTGATTATCCTTACATTCATATTAGCTATTTAATAGGACTTAACCAGGTGCACTTATTTAGAAATGGGCTTGTCCTGTTTTCTTTTCTTTCAGTGGCATGAACCACCGTCGCACCCCCCCCCCAAATCAAACAACAAACAAATTGCTCTAGGTTTTGAGTTTGACTCAATGTCAAAAGCAACATGAACTGTCAGTCAACTGGAAAGGCTACATTATAAGTGATGTCATTATGGAAATTGATCAGAAGAGAATCTGAGGTCATATAAAGTAATCCTGGTCTGCACCCGGGGTGGGTAGGTAGCTTAGTAACCATTCCAAGATACTGCAGAAGTCTTGTCACAAACAGTGGTCAATGAGCACACACCCGGTGGGGGGGGGGCAGATTGGGGAGGTGTCCATCTCACTTATTGAAATCATCTGACATTACTCACTACAATCTGCTGACACGCCACCTCTTCTAGAAGAACCAATGTTTGTGAGATGCCAAGAAACAGTTATTCATCCGTTCACTCGCTTATTTTTAATGTGTGCATTGCACAGCTTTACTGTGCAAAAGCATTTTGAAAGTGTTTTAAACATTACATAAGGCTTTCATAGTTTCTCGGTGTCAGGTACTGAGACAATGCATCTCATACAAATATTTATCCTAAAAGATTACTAAAAACACTCAAGACACAGGTAAATGCAAACAACGTTTGCATCCCATAAGGGGTCATCTTCGGCTATTGTAGACAGGGCTTGCATAAGAGCCCAAGCTAAGGAGATTACTAATATAGACTTGCATCAGCACAGTGCAGTGTGAGCAGAGATGCACAGAAAGCATAATTGGACAAGTTTTAGGGCAAGATGAATTATCAGGACAGGAGAAGTCAGAAAGATTATGTTCCAAAGCAAGAAAGCACAAATGCCCAAGAGCTCAAAATTGAGAGGGAAACCCTATATCTATCTTGTTATATAGTTCCTAATGACATATTCTTGACCAAAAAAAATTCAAAATCTTTTCCTCCCACTCATCGCAAATGTGAGTTCCTCACAATGAGGTGACTTGGAGATTCTGATTCTCATGTCTTGGAGATTCTGATTTATTCCACGTAGTCACAGTGATTTTGTTCAAGCTGATTTCTACCAAGATATCTCTCTTTGGCTTCTTGCCTCCGACTCAACAAGGAGTTTCATTTTCTTTTCTACCTTCTCTCCAAGACACAGTTCAAGAATTATGCCACACATTATACTGTTTCCCAAATTCCATATCTCACCATATCTCCTAACTGAGTTCCCAGAGAACATATAACATGTACATCACTGAGTTAGAAAGCCATTTATGATCTCCTCCGTCTATTTTGCTATCACATGTCACATCACTGAACCTAGCGGCTCAACTTCATCTTTCTGAGTCCCTGATAAGCACATGGGTAGTCAGTGCTAGGTACAAACGTAGGATTTAGTGGGATTTCCAAGAATTATAAAGATCTGGATGTCATCCCACCAGCCAACAATGATGAGAAGGCCTTAGTTAGCAACAAAATAGTCACCAGTTACCAATGTGACCCTTAGACCCTCTGATGACCAAATCTTCCAAAACCCTCTAAATGACTTTGATTAGACGGGTCTCTCAAAAAGCTGCACATACGCGTTCATGGTTTTTATAGTATAGCTTCGTTGGGCAGCCTCGGTAGCATTTTATGTACTATGATTTCTCCCTGGTTCATTTATCTGTGTTACATAGATAGGAACATGGTAGTAAATCATTAATAATTGTATTTCCCATTTTGTTGTAATGAGTCTGCTTGGTTATGTCTGAAACTCATTTTTCCATCCTAATAGAGTTATTTTCCATTCATCACTCCAGCAAGTAATAAATAAAGAAGATGTTGCATTATTGTTACAGATACTTTTACACTTGTAAATGGTTTTATAATTTTGAGTCGCTTCTATCAGATTACAAAAAAAGCCAACAATATATAGTCAACGAATGTGGCAATGCACTATTGCAAAAACATCTCTTGCATCCTAAGAGACTGGAACTTTTGCTGGATCCCACAGTCAAGGTAAATAATACACCTTGAGATCATCTATGACTTGAGATAGCTACCCACGATGTACTCAAACTGTTTAACCTGCTTTAAAGAGAACAGTGTGATGATCAACCTTACTTCTCTTGGATTTCCCACATAATCAATTTCTACAACCTAAGCTAATGCATAACTGCATAAACTTAAATTACGTACGCCTCGATGCAGCTAACTCAGAACAATGCATGTGTGTCATTTGCTGCAAACAACAAACATACAGAGGTCGAAAGGAATCTTATAAAATGAATATCCACCATAAATGCTGAACACAGCATGCATGCTGCTTGATAAACAATGATGTTTGCAGTACTGTTCGTTATCTAGATTAGCTGGGGTCAGCTGTGGTCTGTGACTTCATCTGTTGTAAAATTCTGTTGAAGAATTCTATAAAGTAGCTCATTCCTTCCTCTTGTGATGCTTGAGAGAGACATTGGCAGACAGAGAGAGTGACAGAGACAGAGAGACAGGAAGAGAACAAATTCCTTTGCTAAGAACCAATACACAGTCACACACAGACATAGTTACACACACATAAAGGGACAGATGGACATGACAGCCCTCAAGCAGGCACAGATTCAGACTCATACAACAGACAGACAAAGATGGAAGACATGTGAAGAGGGAGTTAGAAAATACAAATACCCCCATATTGGCTCTTGGTCCACTGGCACCAAGGGAAAGGGATTTGATTTCTTTCCTTAATGTGTCACTGATTCATTGTTGGTGACTCTGAGTTAATCACTTATGTGTTAAATCCATGCAGATCAAGTAGCCTTTCATATCATGAAAATCAGCATACCCTCCTGTCCCTGTACTCTGTATATTAAGTTTGTCCCTAAGGACTGAGCTGAATTGATATCACCAAGTGATGAGAATCATCAAGTTTCAACTGTATGGATCTACTCATCCTTATTGGTTCTTCATGATCCTATCTATTCTTTTCTAATTAGTTCTTGAATGTGTAAGCTTACATGATAAAGGACCAAAGGGTTTTCTTTAGAAGCAAGGGTACATTTTGTTTGCTGTTCTTATAGTTCTTATAAGTCTTATAGTCTTATAGTCTAACGGTCATTGAGGGTAATATACATAGTCAAGTTTTACAAACAGGTATCATCCAAAATATTAACTTGGGTTAAACAATGAATAAATCTAAGATCCAGAGATGATGTGTGTTCAAGATGAAAACAATTTAAACAGCCTAAAATTAATACCACCTTTATAATTACCTTTAGAGATCTCCAAAGCAGAAGAAATAGAATAGATAAACAGTTATTAGTAGAAGAGGCTGGGGGTGGAGCCTGGAAAGGGAGGATCAAATGGGGAAGGGGAAAGAAGAGGGAAGGAATAAAGGGAGGAACCGCTAAAACTAAGAGCCATTTGAGGGGTCATATGAGAATCTATTATAGTAGAAGCGTCTTAAAACATATACATATATGAAAAAACCTACACTGAGTCATCAAATAGTGGGGGAAGACAAAATCCCAACTAGATATCTTGCCACTAATGAAACCTCCATTATTATGAATGAGTTACATCTAATTGAGTTATTGGACAAAGAGGCCTTCTGGAAACCTCCAAACAACTCAGCCTATTGCTAGAGCTGTTGGTTGTTCTCCACAGTCTGAAGGTAAGGCCGTAATGCAAAGACAACACCTACACACTCATTGTACACAGAGAAGTCTATCTGGTGCCTTCCTAGATCCTTCACCCCTAGCAACTAATGTTAATGCTACTGTAAAGCACTCTGCATGCTACCAGAAAAGAAAGACACACACAAACCTAGCTACAAACCTTCCAATCTACAGTGGTGACCAGCTTGGAAGATACACTCATGAAATCAAATTGTAGGAGTGACCAACCATTATCTGATTGGATGGAAGTGACTCAATGACACGGAACCCATATCTGACACTGCTGGGGTTGCCAAGAACCTGAGACTAGTCAGGCAATGGACCCAGTTGGGGATCAAATACCCCATTAAAGTAGCAGCAGTGAAATGACTCCTAATGACACTCTGCAATACTCTTAGATCAGTTTCTTGCTCGGCCGTCATCAGAGAAGATTCCCCCCTTTAGTAGATGGAAACAAATGCAGAGATCCACAGCTGGACAATAGGAAGAGAGTAAAAGACTTGGAGCATTCAATTCTAAAAAGGATATTCTCCATCAAAAGCACTCCCACCCATCTACCCACACAGAGAGACTCAGGGAACCTGACAGAAGAGGAGGCAGAAAGACTGTAAAAAAACAATGGGGGTGGAAGACATGAAAGAAAACAAGGCCTTCTAGACACAACAGGATTGATACGCATGAACTCACCTAGTCATGCACAAGGCCTACATAGGACCAAGCCAGATGTGGTCCCAGTGCTGAGGAGGGAAGTGGACCCAAATCCCCATCACTAATCCAGGAGCAGTATCCAATTGGTAACTGCTCACAAAGGACAAAAAATGGTTTTCTTTAACAGAGTCTCATTGAGCATATAAACCACACTTAAAGGTAAGCCAACACAAGGAGATGACCAACACAAAATGAACTCAATGGTATTTTTGGACTTGGTGTTTGGTTTGGTTTGGTTTGGTTTGGTTTGGTTTGGTTTGGTTTGGTTTGTCTCTTAATGCTTTGTCTTGGCTTCCCTGCCCCCTTATCAACCAGGCTTTTGCTTATAGATTATGGTTTCTGACTCTGTTTTATGGGATTTTTCTGAGTGTGAACATGTGAATCTCTGGCTCTAAATGTGTTTCCTGTGCTTTTTCTTTGGTTCATTTGTTTCTGCTCATTTGTTTGCTTATCCTATTCAGATTTATTTGCTTCTCTTTTATCATATTTTTAATCTTCTTTTAGATGCTTGCTTCAGTTCTAATGAGGAGGGGTTAGATTTCGGTGGGTGGGAAGGTGGGGAAGGTCTGGGAAGAGCTGGGTGGAGGGGAACTATAATCAGAACATATTGCTAAGCACCTTCAAAGCTCAGGTAATTGGTCTAATTACCTCCTCAAGATGAAGTAGCCACATTGCCCTATAAGACCTACTCCTAAATTTTCAGGTTCTCTTCATCCATCACTGACCATAAGACCAAGTTGAAACCCAGGAGAATTAGTCATTAAAGAATTTCCGGGGTTGGGGATTTAGCTAAGTGGTAGAGCACTTGCCTAGCATGTGCAAGGCCCTGAGTTCGGTCCTCAGCTCTGGGAAAAAAAAAGCTTCCACTGTCAGATAAATGACAAAGGAGAATTTATAGAAACAACAATAAGCCCTGTATATGTGTCTGGTGAGTTGTTTTCAAGGATGGAAGGAATCACAAGTGTGAAAGATCCACTCAGAATACCCCAGGAATTATATTTCTTACCATAAATGGGTCCCCTAGAGCACTGAAGACAGCTGATTCTATGAGCTGCATTGAGCAATTCCTTTGCTCTGATACGTCAGTTCAGTCTGAATCAGGATTGCTGTAATTCTCCAATAATTACAAAGACTTCTACTACCATTTATGGGATACTAGCTTAACCCTCAATATACTTCCTTTTAGAATTCAATCTCTTGTGTCATACACTAGCCTCAAACTTCATGTGTAGCCAAGAGTAACCTTGAGCTCCTAAACCTCCCTGCCTCTGATTCCCAAGCACTGGGATGAGAGTCAGGTGCCATGATGCTAAGGCCTTCAATAGATATCTAACTAACATGTACAGCCCTAAAAGGCCATTAAATATGAGATGCCAAATGAAGCTGTCTCTCTTCAGAGAAATTTTCCTTCTCTTTTATCCATTAAGAATGAAATTTTTAAGATAGAATTCAAATGACGCTGAGACCATCATCTTCACAATCCACGGTGATACTGACCTGTCGCCATCTAACAGATAAGAACATGGGAGACCAGTGAAGTTCAATAACTTGTAACAAACCACACAGCCAAAGGCAGAGAAGGCAGGGATTCAAACCCACTGCCCCTCCAATCTCCAGATTCATGCTATGCAACCTCATTCACTCACTATTTCTTAGTCACGTTCTGTTAATCTATGAAGGGGACTTGAGGAGGCTCCCAATTGAATAAGTAAATATAATACAATCATTAAATTAATGACAGATGAAAAGTATCTAAAGAAGGGAGATAATTAAGGCAATGGAAATAATTAGAATATGATTTCCCAGGCAGCCTTCAGAGAAAAAGAAAGAGGGCATCTGAATGACTTTCTTATTTAATAAAAGAAAAAAGAGAGAGAGAGCAATATCTTGAGCTAGGTCTGGTTCATGATTCAAGATAGGGCTTTGAAGCAAATGCCTTCCTTATGCAGATTTACAAAGAATGAATACTCTTTTCATGACCGGTGCTAAGATCAGTCCTCAAACCTACAAAGGGCTGAGTATGATGGCACCCACCTTTAATCTCAGCACAAACAGGCATATCCCTGGAAGTGTGAGAGCAATCTGATCTACACAGTAAACTGCACGCCAGCCAGAGTTACAATAGTGAGAACAATTGTATAGAAGAATTTCTGTTGGTACTTATTATTTTTTTTAGGTTTAATGCTTGTTAGGAATCTGATGTAATATGGCTTACAGTGAGTGTTTAACATGCTCCTTGGATGAGACAGAGACCTGGGATAAGGGAGGTACCCAAGAATCAGTGACAGTGACCTTAGCTGTGACTCACTACACTGGGGAAATGGAACCTGAAGAGGGCACCTCCTGTAGTCAGGCAGCAACCCCAGTAGAGCAATAGGAACACCAACCCATCCACAAAAGTTTCAACCCCAAATTTATCCTGTCTATAAGATATACAGGCACTGGGGATGGAGCAGAGACTGACAGAGTAGTCAACCAATAACCAGCCCTACCTGAGACCCACCCCATGGGCAGGTACCAATCCCTACCCTATTAATGATACTCTGTTATGCTTTCACACAAGAACAAGATGTCCTCTGAGAGGCTCCACCCGGTAGCTGACTCAGACAGATTCAGACACCCACGGCCAAACACTGGATGGATCTTGGGGATTCTTACAGGAGAATAGGAGGAAGAATTGTGGGCCTTATAGGGAGTAGGAACTCCACAGGAAGACCAACAGAGTCAACTAACATGGATCCTTGGGGCTCTCAGTCTGAACCACCAACCAAAGAACATACACAGGCTAAACATAGGCCTCTCTGCACATATGTAGCACATGTGCAGCATGTGGGTCCTGAACAGCTGGAATGGACAGGGGCTATCCCAAAAGCTGTTGCCTGTATGTGGGATATGTTCTTCCAAATGGGCTGCCTTGGCTGGCCTCAGTGGGAGAGGAAGCACCTAGCCTTGCAGAGACTTGAAGTACCAGAGTACAGGGATACCCAGGAGGAGTCCCACCTGCTCAGAGGAGAAGGAAGGGGAGATGGGGGAAGGATTGTGCGAGGGGAGTGACCAGGAGGGAAACAGTGGAGTGGAATGCAAAGTGAATAAGTAAAAAACAATAAAATAAAAACATTTTAAAAATGTTCCTTGGATGAAATCTTCACTCTGTCCTCGACATATTAGCTTTACAAGAATAGGCCTACCAGCATAGCAACTAGAAATCCATACAAAATGCAAGAAGAAACTATTTCAGATTCTAATGTAGAGCTATCATCCCCCAAAGAAAAACAAATAAAGAGAAAACCCTACACTGTTTGTTACTAAGCTAAAAGCACTTTTTAAGTTTAAGAAATAAAAACCTAAGCAGGGCCCCATAGCTACACTGATTGAACAGCAAGCCCCACCTAGTACCATAAGGTTTTAAAGGCTGTACAGATTGATAAGAAATGAAATTGTCTTGATTCACAGATGTGTATATGTGTGTGTGTGTGTAAATTTCTATATACACATGCAAAAAGGTCACTGAATAACTACAAAATCACTTTGGACAACTTTCAGATGAACTTTTGAAATTGACACTTTAAAATTCAGTTCCACATAGCACCAAAATATTATACACTTAGAAATGAATTCAGTGAAAGGCAGCCTTTATATCTAGATATTTTAAATGATACAAAATTTCTGACAGAAATGGATAAAGTCTAAATTAGATGTAGAGAGAGCATGTGTGCCTAGGTTGGAAAACCACCTTCAAGATATCCATAAAAGGATAGAGAGATGGCTTGGCACTTGATGCTCTTGAAGAAGACCCAGTTCAATTCTCCGAACCCAGTAACAGCTTACAACACTCCCCAATTTTAATTCCAGGGGATATGATGACCTTTGAGGCACCAGGTATACATGTAATACACACACACACATACACACACACACACACACACACACACACACACATATATATATATATATATATATATATATATATATATACATATACACATTTTTCATATATACACATTCTTCTAATTTGAGTTTAGATTAGATCCAAAGAATCTGTAATAATTTTTTTATTTTTTGTAGAAATTGATACCTCAATTTTAAAATCTATATAGAAATATATAGACCCTTAAGCAGTTGGAGGTTTTGCACTATATGATTTTAAGACCAAGTCTAAGACCACAGTAATTAAAATAGCGTGGTGCTGATATAAGGGACTGTAGAGATCAGTAGACCTGTATATAAAGCCCACAAGCAGACTCATGCAGATATGTGAGTCTCTGCAGTGTAAGTACAATGTTAATTCAACAGAGAAAGTATAGTCATTTCAATCAATGCTATTTGCCAGAACGGCTTTGGTTAAATATGGGAGATGTCTCAAACTTTATATCTTACTATGCATAAAAACTAACTTGAGATGGTCCAAAGACAGAGATTCCTCACCTATTATATCCAAGAGCGATAACATCACCTGACAGCCACTAACCATCTCATTACTAGAATGTCTGAGAACATCTTAAGAATAGTTTTGCCATCCATAGGCTCAAAAAGGCTAACTAAGACAGAGGCTTCTGTTGAGACACATGGATCGCCCTGCAAAGGGCAAATAATAAAACTGATTTTGTAGATGGACTAGGGATGGGGGGAAATGAGAGTAGGAGGAAACAGGTTTTGGAGAGAGGATGGAAGGAGAAAGTTCAGGGAGAGGAAACTGGAATGGGAGGGCATCTAGAAAGTGATGTGGAAACCCACTGCAGTGGAAAGTCCCTGGAATCTATGCGGGTGACTCTAGCAAGGACTCCTAATAATGGAGGATACAGAGCCTGAACCAGCCGTCTTTTCTAACAAGATAAGGCTTCCACTGCTGCTCCTGGAACATCAACCCAACTACAAAACCTACAATCCTCATCTGTCCTGCCTGCAAAATGTGCTAGGGCAATGGTAGCTCAGAACTTATGAGAGTAACCAACCAATGACTGGTCTAAATAGAGACCCAAGCCAATCGAATACAACTTGCCAAAAAAAAAAAAAAAAAGGCAATGAAATGATTCCTAAGGATATTCTTATACTCATAGGTCAGAGTCTAGGCCAATCATCATCAGGGGATTCCTCAGGCAGCTGGAGGAGCATCTACAGAGCCCCACAGGCAGAGTTGGGCTAACTCCACACAAGAGGGAGAGGAGGGATCATTGGAGCCATAGGGGTCTAGGACACCATGAGAACACAGCCCACAGAATCAACTAAGCAAAGCTCATAGGCGCTCACAGAGACTGGAGCAGCAATCATGGAGCCCGCATGGCTCTGCAGTAGGTGCTGTGGTAGTTTACACGCTGTGGTAGTTTAGCTTGGGACGTTTGCAGGGTTCCTAAAAGTGAGAAGAGTGCCTCTGATTCTCTTGCTTGTTCTTGGGACCCTTTTCTTCCTCCTGGGTTGCCTCGTCCAACCTTGATCTGAGGTTTGCGTCTACATTTATTCCATCTTGTTATGCTGTGTTCAGTTGATATCGCTGGGAAGCCTGCTCTTTTCTGAAAGGAAACAAAGGAGCAGTGGGTATAAGGGACTGGGGAAGTAAGGGGCGAAAAACTGGGGGAGAGGGAAGGCTGCGGTCAGGATGTATTATAAGAGAGAAAATAAAAAAGAACGATATTTTGCAGAAGTATTTTTGGTTGGCAGGTGTTTTTCAACATCAGCTACCTCCTACTTTCCATGGTTTCTGACCAGAAACCACCTATTTGCCATGGCAGGATGTGTTCTCATTGGATGAGTGTCTCTCATTCCCTGCAGGGTTCTCTCTTGGGGGATTTATATCCCTTAACTTACCACACAGCTGCGTTGGTATCTCTCAGCTTAGTTTGTTGGAGCTTTTTGATTCATGGTTTTTGTTTTGTTTTGTTTTGTTTTGTTTTTTACCAAATTGGGGAAGTTTTCAATCTCTCTTCAAAAGTCGTTTGTTTGTTTGTTTGTTTGTTTGTTTGTTTGTTGTTGTTGATCTCCCCGACCACCCACCCCATTCTCCTCTCTTTTCCTTCTGGTGCATGTTCCTGTGTTTGGCAGTGTCCCATAGGACACGCCCCCCTCCCAGGCTGTTTGCCTGTCTTTGCTCTTTTTCTTTTTTCTTTTCTTTTCTTTTCTTTTCTTTTTTTTTCTTTTTTTTTTTTTTTTTTGGTGTGTGTGTTTGATTAATTTTTTTCTTTTTTTTTAATTAGGTATTTTCCTCATTTACATTTCCAATGCTATCCCAAAAGTCCCCCATACCCACACCCCCACTCCCCTATCCACCCACTCCCCCTTTTTGGCCCTGGCATTCCCCTGTAGTGGGGCATATAAAGTTCGCAAGTCCAATGGGCCTCTCATTCCAGTGATGGCTGACTAGGCCATCTTTTGACACAAAGTAGCTAGAGACAAGAGTTCCAGGGTACTGGTTAGTTCATATTGTTGTTCCACCTATAGGGTTGCAGTTCCCTTTAGTTCCTTGGGTGCTTTCTCTAGCTCCTCCATTGGGGGCCCTGTGATCCATTCAATAGCTGAATGTGAGCATCCACTTCTGTGTTTGCTAGGCCCTGGCATAGTCTCACAAGAGACAGCTATATCTGGGTCCTTTCAGCAAAATCTTGCTAGTGTATGCAATGGTGTCAGCATTTGGAAGCTGATTATGGGATGGATCCCTGGATATGGCAATCACTAGATGGACCATCCTTTTGTCACAGCTCCAAATTTTGTCTCTGTAACTCCTTCCATGGGTGTTTTGTTCCCAATTCTAAGAAGGGGCAAAGTGTCCACACTTTGGTCTTCGTTCTTCTTGAGTTTCATGCATTTAGCAAATTGTATCTTATATCTTGGGCATCCTAAGTTTCTGGGCTAATATCCACTTATCAGTGAGTACATATTGTGTGAGTTCCTTTGTGATTGGGTTACCTCACTCAGGATGATGCCCTCCAGGTCCATCCATTTGCCTAGGAATTTCATAAATTCATTCTTTTTAATAGCTGAGTAGTACTCCATTGTGTAAATATACCACATTTTCTGTATTCATTCCTCTGTTGAGGGGCATCTGGGTTCTTTCCAGCTTCTGGCTATTATAAATAAGGCTGCTATGAACATAGTGGAGCATGTGTCCTTCTTACCTGTTGGGACATCTTCTGGATATATGCCCAGGAGAGGTGTTGCTGGATCCTCCGGTAGTACTATGTCCAATTTTCTGAGGACCCGCCAGACTGATTTCCAGAGTGGTTGTACAAGCTTGCTGTCCCACCAACAATGGAGGAGTGTTCCTCTTTCTCCACATCCTCGCCAGCATCTGCTGTCACCTGAATTTTTGATCTTAGCCATTCTGACTGGTGTGAGGTGGAATCTCAGGGTTGTTTTGATTTGCATTTCCCTGATGATTAAGGATGTTGAACATTTTTTCAGGTGCTTCTCAGCCATTCGGTATTCCTCAGGTGAGAATTCTTTGTTCAGTTCTGAGCCCCATTTTTTAATGGGGTTATTTGATTTTATGGAGTCCACCTTCTTGAGTTCTTTATATATATTGGATATTAGTCCCCTATCTGATTTAGGATAGGTAAAGATCCTTTCCCAATCTGTTGGTGGTCTTTTTGTCTTATTGAAGGTGTCTTTTGCCTTGCAGAAGCTTTGCAATTTTATGAGGTCCGTTTGATGCTGAGAAAGCATTTGACAAAATCCAACACCCACTCATGATAAAAGTCTTGGAAAGATCAGGAATTCAAGGCCCATACCTAAACATGATGAAAGCAATCTACAGCAAACCAGTAGCCAACATCAAAGTAAATGGTGAGAAGCTGGAAGAAATCCCACTAAAATCAGGGACTAAACAAGGCTGTCCATTCTCTCCCTACCTATTCAACATTGTACTTGAAGTACTAGCCAGAGCAATTAGACAACAAAAGGAGATCAAGGGGATACAAATTGGAAAGGAAGAAGTCAAAATATGACTTTTTGCAGATGATATGATAGTATATATAAGTGACCCTAAAAATTCCACCAGAGAACTCCTAAGCCTGATAAACAGCTTCAATGAAGTAGCTGGATATAAAATTAACCCAAGCAAGTCAATGGCCTTTCTGTACACAAAGGATAAACAGGCTGAGAAATAAATTAGGGAAACAACACCATTCTCAATAGTCACAAATAATATAAAATACCTTGGCGTGACTCTAACTAAGGAAGTGAAAGATCTGTATGATAAGAACTTCATGTCTCTGAAGAAAGAAATTAAAGAAGATCTCAGAAGATGGAAAGATCTCCCATGCTCATTGATTGGCAGGATCAATATAGTAAAAATGGCTATCTTGCCAAAAGCAATCTACAGATTCAATGCAATCCCCATCAAAATTCCAACTCAATTCTTCAACGAATTAGAAAGGGCAATCGGCAGATTCATCTGGAATGACAAAAAACCTAGGATAGCAAAAACTCTTCTCAAGGATAAAAGAACCTCTGGTGGAATCACCATGCCCGACCTAAAGCTGTACTACAGAGCAATTGTGATAAAAACTGCATGGTACTGGTATAGTGACAGACAAGTAGACCAATGGAATAGAATTGATGACCCAGAGATGAACCCACACACCTATGGTCACTTGATCTTTGACAAGGGAGCTGAAACCATCCAGTGGAAAAAGCCAGCATTTTCAACAAATGGTGCTGGCACAACTGGCTGTTATCATGTAGAAGATTTTGAATTGATCCATTTCTATCTCCCTGTACTAAGGTCAAATCTAAGTGGATTAAGGAACTCCACATAAAACCAGAGACACTGAAACTTATAGAGGAGAAAGTAGGGAAAAGCCTCGAAGATATGGGTACAGGGGAAAAATTTCTGAATAGAACAGCAATGGCTTGTGCTGAATCGATAAATGGGACCTTTGCTCTTTATCTATTGGTTCTCAGTCTGGACTGTTTTCAGTGGATGTTCTAGCTTCCACTGCTCAGCTATGCTACAGAACCCCTCTCTGAACTTAGGGTTTCAGTCACACAGTCTCAGTTTGATGACTTTACACAACGTTTATCTTCTTATGACTCTTCCCTGCTTGTTCACATACTATCCTGATTCCCTTTAACCTTACTTGTCTTCCTTAGTTCTCTGACCAGATGTAAAACATCTAGTTTCGTCTCTTTGAGTATGGATTCTAGTGTCCAGTGTCTTCGTTTTGGTCAAATACTTACATCCTGTGAACAATGAACAAGCCAAGCTTGCCTGCTCCTTTGTATGATTTTTGTTTTGTTTTCGGTTTGGGGGGGGGGGGGTTGTTTTGTTTTTGTTTTTGCTTTTGTTTTTCTTTGGTTTTGGGTTTGGGTTTTTTGTTTTGTTTTTTGTTTGTTTGTTTGTTTGTTTGTTTGTTTTGGAGGGTTGCTTTTGTTTTGTTTTGGTCTTTGGTTGCAAACTGGCTTATTTTCAGTGTCACATAATGTGCTAATGCAATGCAAATTTCCCTTCTTTGTCTGCTCTTAGTCAGCCTGTGCCTGAGAGAAAGTTCCCCATATGTCAGATTGAAATGTTGAAAAGCATAAAGTTCCTCACACAGGGATTTTTCTCAGGGAGCAGTTGGATCCCTGAATCAAGCATGAGTGCCAGCTTTTGAGGGCATCACCAAACCAACTGAAATTCACAACCTCAACCTTTGGAGAATAAAGCTATTACTGGGCACGCTGGTGCGACTCTGTCACTCCATCATCCTTTGCTCTCATAGCCAGAGGGGACAAGGAAGGGGGTGGCAAGTGACTTGCACATGTGCCTCTCTTACAGCAGTTCAGTCATCTCCCTCTTTGTCAGGCACTCCCCCCTGACAGCTGTTAGTGTCTGGTCAAGTTGAAGTCTCCATGAACAGTTGGTTCTAATTTCCTACTTGCTGGTTACTTCAGTAAATTGAGCCCCCATGCTTCCTGTGAACCATTCTCTATAACACCCCTCTTGACTTTTTAATTGTGAAGTCTTCATTTTTACTCTACCTGACACTGAATTCAAAATTGGAAATTTAATTTATAACTTGATAACTTTTAATAATATCTAAAATATTCATGGAAACAACTTTCAAATTATAGTCATTAAAAACTAGGTATGCAAGGCAAGTTAATTATAGAAACACTATCGATTTAAAAGCCTGAATAATAATTTCCCACTAAGTTAATGCTTCATTACTTTAAAAAAAAAAGCCTATCCATCTGAGATATTTGACTTAAAAAGCAGAAATCTTTGAGGCTGAAGAGATGGCTCAGAGGTTAGGAACCATTATGTTCTCTCAGACGATTAGGGTTTGGTTCCTAGCAGCCACATCAGGAGATTCCCTGTGGCTCCAGTTTCAGGGGAACCAATACCCTCTAGATTCTGTAGGCACCTACACACACATGGTACACATAAATTCATGCGAGCACATAGACATAAATGAAGATAGTAATAAACCTTTAAAAAAGGATATAGTTGTTCTTAAATCTTGCCTTCTTGCTCCTGCTCTACTGCTCTCCCCTCTCTCCCCTCCCCCTTCTCTCCCCGTGTGCCTCTACTCCTCTACTCTTTCTCTCTGTCTCTCTCTGTCTCTCTCTCCCTGTCTCTCTCTGTCTCTCTCTCCCTCTCTCCTTCTACCTTTCTCTGCCTCTACTATACCCTCTTAACTCCTCTCCTCATGCCCTGAATAAACTCTATTCTATACTTTAAAAAAAATATATATAGTTTTAATTTGGCTTCTAGTTTTATTTCCAGACAGCATATTATGGTAGGGAGAGGGTGGTGGGGCCAAGGCATTTCTACATGGCCCAAACCTGACAAAGAAAAGAAAGCATCACCGTGATTCCACAACGATGTTAAAGGACATGTCACTGATGGCTTACAAGCTCCTATTAGATCCCTCTACCTTCCAACAGTGCCAAGTTGGGAATCAATCCCAACCCACAAGCCTTTGAGGTACATTCCAGAGACAAGCCAGGGCACTCACTAACCACGCAATCCTCCCTCAGGGTCAATCTCAGAAAAGATGGCCATGAATAGGCAGAAGGATGTCATTGTCACTGGTGCTATCATTCCCATTCTGATCATAGTCCGTTGCCAGTTTCTTCTGCTTTAACTACAGTAGGACTGTGATGTGATTTCTTAGCTTTAGATTCCACACAGTCTGTGTCGCCTGCCTTTTAGCTTTCATGACCAAACACACACAGTGAAATGTAGGGCACATAGGGAGATGACATTAATTTCAGTTAACTGACTTGGTGTTGCTTCTCTTCTATAGGATCTAAACAAAAATGTCCCCCTTGGATGATTCAGCATATGGACTTGTAGAAGGCAGGCAAGCTCTACAACTGAGTTGTATTTGCAGTGAGTTTTTTTCACTCTTTCTATTTAAGATACAGTCTTACCACACTATCCACAGGGACCTTGAACTCACTGTATCGTCCCAGCTGGCCTTGAATTTGTGATTCTCTGCTTTCACCTCCCTCACTAGGAAAGATTTCTGAGCCTCAACCCCTAAGCTTTGCTCAAGGCTGAGATTATTTTTTTTAAAGATTTTATTTATTTTATGTATATGAGTACACTGTAGATATCTTCAGACACACAAGAAGAGGGCATCAGATCCCATTGCATAAGGTTGTGAGCCACCATTTGGTTGCTGGGAATTGAACTCAGGACCTCAGGAAGAAGAGTCAGTGCTCTTAACCACTGAACCATTTTTCCAGTCCCCAAGGCTGACATTTTTAAAAGCTACCAATCTCTTTCTGACTTAATCCTCATGATAATGTTGCACCCAGGAGTGTAGGCTTAGATTTTTTTCAAAACCTACTTTCATAAGGATTCTTAAATGCTAACCTCCCATTATCGCCTTCCACCCACCAGACATAGTGGAAAGGAAAGGTTAATAGGGCAAAGGAGGATATAGGCCTATTTTAAAATAGTTCCCTGGGGTAATTCCAATCTTTGCTGTCATGATATCAGCAGTTCAATTCACAGGAATCAGCAACAGTAGCTTGATTTGCTTGTAAATACAGTTCATGAATCAACAACGGAAGTTTAATCCAGAAGAAATTGCAAGGTTCTGCCACTCGGTCCAAGTCCACAGAAGCTGCCAGATATCATCGAATATCACAAGAAGCTCTTTTGTGTGTTTCTCTCTAGGAAGCCATGGCAAATGATTATCAGTAAAGAAGACAAGATGAACACCATACCATAATCAATGAAGACTAGTGTCAGCAAAGTCCAACGAAGACCAGCAAAGAGTAGCAAGGTGAACCAATGCCGCAGCATTGTCCACTGTCTGTTGGGTTATATTTATATCCTTTCCAAACATCATGTGTCCTCTCAAGCATCCACTCTAGCAAAATATCCCTTTCCCCTTTTTCAGGCAGTTTCCAGAAAAACCTCATATGACACAACTGAGTCTCCAAAGGAACCAGACATTTCTATTTCATAGGAGCTTTTAAAAGTCTTGTTCTGCCAGGCAGTGGTGGTGCAGACCTTTAATCCCAGTACTTGGGAGGCAAAGGCAGGCAGATCTCTTGAGTTTGAGGCCAGAGATTTACAGAGGCTTACAGAGGGAGTTCCAGAACATCCACGACTACACAAGATAAACCCTGTCTTGAAAAACAGGGGGTGAGGTGGGGTTGAGAGTCTTGTTCTTTCATGGTGAGGAGAACTATAGGTTATTTTCTCAATCTTCCTTCATCAGTATTATTTGCATCTCGAGATGACAATATGTTTGAATTGTTGAATAATGGCAAATGAAGTTTTAAAATGTATGTAAAAAGTATCCCATTTGAGAGACCACTGTTGTCTAAAAGAAAATGAATGGTGGTGTGGATTTGGGTGAGCAAAGGGAAAAAGTAATATAACGGTTGTGTTGAAAACTGAGTCATGTGAATTACCTAGGAATGAATTACCTGAGATAATCAACTTACAAAAGGATAAAGTTTTACTTTAACTTATACAAGTATAAGTGTGCATAGAGTCAATCTAAACCTCGGTGGAAGTAAAACTCTGATCCAGATGCCCTAGTCACCCAAAAACTAAGAGATTAGAGGCTGTAAAATGGCATTGACCAAGAAAGAGAGAGCAATGCAGCTGAAGAGCATGCCATTTCGAGGTTTCATAGGCATCAGGCGAGTGTTGAAGTAAAAGTAGACACTGATTTCATCAATTGTCATGGGGCTGGCACATGAGTCCTGCAAGAGTGAGCAGCATCACTTTGAGATGGCCACAAGATGGATTCTGTCTGCAAGGAAGTCCCTGTATCAGAATCACCAGAAGCACTGATGGAAGGAAAAATCTGGTGGCCACATCCCACTTTTAGAATGACTTGGTGATTCAGCAAACAGCAGGTGAGTTCAGCCCTGCTCTCTTTTAAAAGGAAATGGAGGAGCGGATGGGTCTGGGGGAGAGGAGATGTAATGAGAGTGAGACTGGCAGGAATGGAGGGAGGGGAAACAGAGGTCAGGATGTAAAGTATGAAAGAAGAATAAATTTTAAAAATATGCATTTCTGGCCTATTCCCAGGAGGTGATGGCTCTGCTAGATTGGACTTTTGCTTTAACGACTCCTGAAATAATACATGTTATGAACACAATTTCTAAGACCTTAGAAGCTCAGGTCTAACTTGGTTTGGTATCTGTATTAGACAGGGTTCTCTAGAGGAACAGAGCTGATTGAATCTATATATAGATACAGAGAGAGGATTTATTAGAGAGGCTTACAGGCGGTGGTCCACATAGTCCAAAATAGCTGTCTACCAACAGAAAGCCCAAGAACCCAGCAGTTGTTCAGTCCACCAGACTGGATGTCTCCTCTGGTCTACTCCAAAATCCTGTAGACATAGGCTCCAGTGCCAATGAAAGAATGAACTTGCCAATGAAAATGAAGGCAAAGCAGGCAGAGAGTGGAAGTGGTTTTCTTCCATGTCTTTTTATAGGATGCCAAGAGAAGTTGTAGCCCAGATTAAAGATCGATCTTCCCACAAAAAAAAAAAAAAAAGATTAAAAGTGGGGCATACCACTTCAAACTATTCATTTAAAAAATTTTTCATGGGTATGCCCAGATGCTTGGGTTTTAGTTAATTCCAGGTGTGGTGAGGTTGACAGAGGTTGACAGTGTGATAGTGTGGTCAGTCATCATAGTGGCCCTCCTGGAGAATCCTCTTATAAGCCCAAGAGTCCAGGTTGTTTTGATGGCATAGGGATGTTGTGTGGAATGACAAATGACAAGGGAAGAGAGACCTGGAGAATGACATGACATGTTCTCAGGGATCAGGATATCTTTGTTATCTCTGCCCAGAGATTAATGTTAGAATGTATGCACATTACCCAAACAAAGCTATACAGAAATCTGGGAAATGTACAGGAAGCCCTAGATATTTTAAAGGCTTTAACAAAAATCTCTCCCAGAGCATTTTCCAAGTCTAATACCAGAAGAAGAAAAAAACCATTAGTCAAGATCAAAAACTCAATACACTATCTGATTAAAAAAAAAATGGATATATATAATTTAATGACTATAGCTGAAATCTGGCTTTTCATTTTCCTTTAAGAAAGAACCTCTTACAACTAACCATTATTCCACACATATCTACACACACACACACACACACACACACACACACACACACACACACACACAGTGGTCACTTTTGAGTTGATTTCTGACCATACTTACTACATTTAGAACAGTCACAGATGTAAATACTAGGCACACATTGAAAAGGAAAAGCACATTATGTTCATATTGTAAAAAGTTTATATCATGTCCACCGTCCTTTGCTGTGAGTTTGCACATTTGAAATAGAGTATTTTTTGTTCACAAGCCACCTCGTTTTGAGTAGGTTATGCCCCTGGGATGCTACACTTCCTGTATTACTTTCAAGGTCTTTGTTATATTCAAGGGCTGGTGATGGCTGAGTGACAGGAGAGCTGACAGTTCTATTAGCTAGAGGAGAAGGACAGGTCAATCAAGTCTTCTCACATCTCTAGGTAACGAGCCGGGTTTCCAAAGCTAACCCAGATTCCAGCAGGATGTGATGTCAAGATGCAGAGTCTTGTTACAGCCTGAAGTGGGCTCTTCTAGGCTGTTTTTGCCTCTAGGATCCTCCACCATCTACTTGAAACAGAAAGCATTCATCCTGTTTCAAGCATGCTTCCTGCTGGCTTTTGGTAGCCCCTGGTACAGAGTATAGAAATACAAGCACAAAGAGAGAACAATTTCTCAGGCACCAAAGCTGCAGAAATGTGAGAGCTTTGTTCTACACCAATTGTGCTCTTGCTGAAAGGGAAAGATGATGGGAAGGTGTTGGGAATAAACAGACTCTTTGATTTCAATCTTTAGAGTTCAGAGAAGTCATTTTTAAATAATTTGCATTCCATGTTGAATGTGTAGTCACCTCGCAAATATCACAGGACTAAAGAAATGAGAAAACCAAGAAATGACAAACCAAACAAAAGAAATTCCATTGAGGATCAAACCATTATCTCATGTAACAATGCTATTTGTATAATGGGACTATGTCCAATTAGAACGTTAATAGTTTGACTTATTATTTCACAGCATTTCCTAGTAGAAACAACATCAGATCATGGAGCACCTAGATGTTACTTCGAATCTACATGGCACTAATATATTTAGCTTCAACTTCTTGTGGTCATGATGGAGAGAAGTACTAGCGATTCTTTGACTGATTGGTTGGGTCACTTTCAAGGTTTGGGTTTGTAGTGCTAATTGTGGTGCTAGGATTAAAACCAGAGCTTTGTACATGCTAAGTTGATGCTCTACTACTGAGCTATCCCTCCAACTTCAAGCATTGGTTCAGGTTTCGATATGTGGAATCTAAAGAGATCACTTTGTCAAAGTACACTGCAGTTTTCCATGATGATATCCTCAATGCATGAATTTTTTCAGAGAGATGAGCACCATGGATGCTCTGTTGTTTTCTATCCATAGGTAATGAGAAAATGTTGTTCACAGAGCTATAGTATAAAAGTCTGATTGGTTTGGATCTAGGATATCACCCAAAAGACTTGTGTATCTAAGGTTTGTTTCTGCTGCAGACCCTCTAGGCCCCTTTGTCTGCGTGGACCGGGTCTCTAGTCGCAGGTGGGCAAAGTGTCGGATGAATGACAGACAGATGCACACAGGAGAGGTTGTGTAGAATCTGAATGTATTTTGTCAAATCGAGCATCAAACTTCTTATACAGAAGACAATAAGGAAGTTGGGTGACATACCCACAAGGTACAAATGAGGTTACCAGATGCTTAATGACTCTTACACAAAACAGAGGAATGAAAACACAAAGACTGGAAGGAACTGGGCAATAAAAATAACTGAGACAAAGTCAGCCCTATCTAAGATCAGCTATAGTCTTAGAAGCCAAGGTGTGAGGTCTTTACCCTCCTAGGGCAAGGGCTTTCACACCCAAGTCATGGTTCTAACTAGGGAGTTCCGTTCTAGCTAACCATCTCATGAATAATGCAATACTCTAAAACAACAGCCCAATCTACTTCCTAAACCATTGTAAATTCCTGTATATGGGAATGACTTGGCTTTTATTCTAAGTGATAGTGTAGTAGCAGAGGCTATTCTGAATGTCACTGAACAGCAACATTCTTCCTGAATCCCAAGCCCATGGTCACCTCAAGGACTTTCTAGGACATGTTGGAACACTGGCGAAGGCTTTAGCTATGTCAGAATTTAATCTTTTTTTTTTTTAAGAAAATTCTTTATTAAATCATACTAAGAATTTTGGTTTCTTTAAAAATACAGAAGTGTTATGTTCTCATTCTTATTGTTTTTTTGAATTAATTTTTTTATTAGGTATTTTCCTCATTTACATTTCCAATGCTATCCAAAAAGGTCCCAATACACTCCCCCCCTCCGCACTCCCCTACTCACCCACTCCCACATTTTGGCCCTGGCATTCCCCTGTACTGGGGCACACAAAGTTTGCAAGTCCCATGGGCCACTATTTTCAGTGATGACCTACTAGGCCATCTTTTGATACATATGCAGCTAGAGTCAAGAGCTCTGGGGTACTGGTTAGGTCATAATAATGTTCCACCTATGGGGTTGCAGTTCCCTTCAGCTCCTTGGGTACTAGCCTTAGCTCCTCCATTGGGGGCCCTGTGATCCATTCAATAGCTGACTGTGAGCATCCACTTCTGTGTTTGCTAGGCCCCGGCATTGTCTCACAAGAGACAGCTATATCTGGGTCCTTTCAGCAAAATCTTGCTAGAGTATGCAATGGTGTCAGCGTTTGGAAGCTGATTATGGGATGGATCCCTGGATATGGCAGTCTTTAGATGGTCCATCCTTTCGTCACAGCTCCAAACTTTATCTCTGTAACTCTTTCCATGGGTGTTTTGTTCCCAATTCTAAGAAGGGGCACAGTGTCCACACTTTGGTCTTCATTCTTCTTGAGTTTCATGCGTTTAACAAATTGTATCTTATATCTTGGGTATCCTAAGTTTTTGGGATATATATATTGGATATTAGTCCCCTATCTGATTTAGGATAGGTAAAGATCCTTTCCCAATCTGTTGGTGGTCTTTTTGTCTTATTGACGGTGTCTTTTGCCTTGCAGAAGCTTTGCAACTTTATGAGGTCCGATTTATCGATCCTCGATCTTACAGCACAAGCCTTTGCTGTTCTATTCAGGAATTTTTCCCCTGTACCCATATCTTCGAGGCTTTTCCCTACTTTCTCCTCTATAAGTTTCAGTGTCTCTGGTTTTATGTGGAGTTCCTTAATCCACCTAGATTTGACCTTAGTACAAGGAGATAGGAATGGATCAATTCGCATTCTTCTACATGATAACCGCCAGTTGTGCCAGCACCATTTGTTGAAAAGGCTGTATTTTTTCCACTGGATGGTTTTAGCTCCCTTGTCGAAGATCAAGTGACCATAGGTGTGTGGGTTCATCTCTGGGTCTTCAATTCTGTTCCATTGGTCTACTTGTCTGTCGTTATACCAGTACCATGCAGTTTTTATCACAATTGCACTGTAGTACAACTTTAGGTCAGGCATAGTGATTCCACCAGAAGTTCTTTTATCCTTGAGAAAACTTTTTGCTATCCTAGGTTTTTTGTTCTTCCAGATGAATTTGCAGATTGCCCTTGCTAATTCGTTGAAGAATTGAGTTGGAATTTTGATGGGGATTGCATTGAATCTGTAGATTGATTTGGCAAGATAGCCATCTTTACAATGTTGATCCTGCCAATCCATGAGAATGGGAGGTCTTTCCATCTTCTGAGATCTTCTTTAAATTCTTTCTTCAGAGACTTGAAGTTCTTGTCATACAGATCTTTCACTTCCTTAGTTAGAGTCACGCCAAGGTATTTTATATTATTTGTGACTATTGAGAAGGGTGTTGTTTCTCTAATTTCCTTCTCAGGCTGTTTATCCTTTGTGTACAGAAATGCCATTGACTTGTTTGAGTTAATTTTATATCCAGCTACTTCATTGAAGCTGTTTATCAGGCTTAGGAGTTCTCTGGTGGAATTTTTAGGGTCACTTATGTATACTATCATATCATCTGCAAAAAGTCATATTTTGACTTCTTCCTTTCCAATTTGTATCACCTTGATCTCCTTTTGTTGTCTAATTGCTCTGGCTAGGACTTCAAGTACAATGTCGAATAGGTAGGGAGAGAGTGGACAGCCTTGTCTAGTCCCTGATTTTAGTGGGTTTTCTTCCAGCTTCTCACCATTTACTTTGATGTTGGCTACTGGTTTGCTGTAGATTGCTTTTATCATGTTTAGGTATGGGCCTTGAATTCCTGATCTTTCCAAGACTTTTGTCATGAAGAGGTGTTGGATTTTGTCAAAGACTTTCTCAGCATCTAACAAGATGATCATGTGGTTTTTGTCTTTGAGTTTGTTTATATACTGGATTACATTGATGGATATCCGTATATTGAACCATCCTTGCATCCCTGGGATGAAAACTACTTGGTCAGGATGGATGATTGTTTTGATGTGTTCTTGGATTCGGTTAGCAAGAACTTTATTGAGGATTTTTGCATCGATATTCATAAGGGAAATTGGTCTGCAGTTCTCTATCTTTGTTGGGTCTTTTTGTGGTTTAGGTATCAGAGTTATTGTGGCTTCATGGAATGAGTTGGGTAGAGTACCTTCTGTTTCTATTTTGTGGAATAGTTTGTGAAGAACTGGGATTAGAACTTCGTTGAAGGTCTGAAAAAACTCTGCACTAAACCCATCTGGTCCTGGGCTTTTTTTGGTTTGGAGACTATTAATGACTGCTTCTATTTCCTTAGGGAATATGAGACTGTTTAGATCATTAACCTGATCTTGATTTAACTTTGGTACCTGGTATATGTCTAGAAACTTGTCCATTTCATCCAGGTTCTCCAGTTTTGTTGAGTATAGCCTTTTGTAATAGGATCTGATGGTGTTTTGGATTTCTTCAGGATCTGTTGTTATGTCTCCCTTTTCATTTCTGATTTTGTTAATTACAATACTTTCCCTATGCCCTCTAGTGAGTCTGGCTAAGGGTTTATCTATCTTGTTGATTTTCTCAAAGAACCAGCTCCTCGATTGGTTGATTCTTTGAATTGTTCTTCTTGTTTCCACTTGGTTGATTTCACCCCTGAGTTTGATTATTTCCTGACGTCTACTCCTCTTGGGTGTATTTGCTTCCTTTCGTTCTAGAGCTTTTAGGTGTGTTGTCAAGCTGCTAATGTGTGCTCTCTCCAGTTTCTTTTTGGAGGCACTCAGAGCTATGAGTTTTCCTCTTAGAAATGCTTTCCTTGTGTCCCATAAGTTTGGGTATGTTGTGTCTTCATTTTCATTAAACTCCAAAAAGTCCTTAATTTCTTTCTTTATTCATTCCTTGACCAAGGTATCATTGAGAAGAGTGTTGTTTACTTTCCACGTGTGTGTTGGCTTTCTATTATTTATTTTGTTATTGAAGATCAGCCTTAGTCCATGGTGATCTGATAGGATGCATGGGACAATTTCAATATTTTTGTATATGTTGAGGCCTGTTTTGTGACCAATTATGTGGTCAATTTTGGAGAAGGTACCGTGAGGTGCTGAGAAGAAGGTATATCCTTTTGTTTTAGGATAAAATGTTCTGTAGATAACTGTCAGATCCATTTGTTTCATAACCTCTGTTAGTTTCACTGTGTCTCTGTTTATTTTCTGCTTCCATGATCTGTCCATTGGTGAAAGTGGTGTGTTGAAGTCTCCCACTATTATTGTATGAGGTGCAATGTGTGCTTTGAGCTTTACTAAAGTATCTTTAATGAATGTGGCTGCCCTTGTATTTGGAGCATAGATATTCAGAATTGATAGTTCCTCTTGGAGGATTTTACCTTTGATGAGAATGAAGTGCCCTTCCTTGTCTTTTTTGATGACTTTGGGTTGGAAGTCAATTTTATTAGATATTAGGATGGCTATTCCAGCTTGTTTCTTCCTACCATTTGCTTGGAAAATTGTTTTCCAGTCTTTCATTCTGAGGTAGTGTCTATCTTTTTCTCTGAGATGAGTTTCCTGTAAGCAGCAAAATGTTGGGTCCTGTTTCTGTAGCCAGCCTGTTAGTCTATGTCTTTTTATTGGGGAGTTGAGTCCATTGATATTAAGAGATATTAGGGAGAAGTAATTGTTGCTTCCTTTTATTTTTGTTGTTAGAGTTGGCATTCTATTCTTGTGGCAGTCTTCTTTTAGGTTTGTTGAGGGATTACCTTCTTGCTTTTTCTAGGACGTGGTTTCCGTCCTTGTATTGGTTTTTTTCTATTATTATCCTTTGAAGGGCTGGATTCATGGAAAGATAATGTGTGAATTTGGTTTTGTCGTGGAATACTTTGATTTCTTCATCTATTGTAATTGAGAGTTTGGCTGGGTATAGTAGCCTGGGCTGGAATTTGTGTTCTCTTAGTTTCTGTATAACATCTGTCCAGGCTCTTCTGGCTTTCATAATCTCTGGTGAAAAATCTGGTGTAATTCTGATAGGCTTGCCTTTATATGTTACTTGGCCTTTTTCCCTTACTGCTTTTAGTATTCTATCTTTATTTAGTGCATTTGTTGTTCTGATTATTATGTGTCGGGAGGAATTTCTTTTCTGGTCCAGTCTATTTGGAGTTCTGTAGGCTTCTTGTATGTTCATGGGCATCTCTTTCTTTAGGTTTGGGAAGTTTTCTTCTATAATTTTGTTGAAGATATTTGCCGGTCCTTTGAGTTGGAAATCTTCATTCTCATCTACTCCTATTATCCATAGGTTTGGTCTTCTCATTGTGTCCTGGATTTCCTGGATGTTTTGAGTTAGGATCTTTTTGGATTTTGTATTTTCTTTGATTGTTGTGCCTATGTTTTCTATGGAGTCTTCTGCACCTGAGATTCTCTCTTCCATCTCTTGTATTCTGTTGCTGATGCTTGCATCTATGGTTCCAGATTTCTTCCTTAGGGTTTCTATCTCCAGTGTTGCCTCAATTTGGGTTTTCTTTATTGTGTCTACTTCCCTTTTTAGGTCTTGGATGGTTTTATTCAATTCCATCACCTGTTTGGTCTGGTTTTCCTGCAATTCTTTAAGGGATTTTTGTGCTTCCTCTTTAATGTCTTCTACCTGTTTAGCAGAGTTCTCCTGTATTTCTTTAAGTGTGTTATTAAAGTCCTTCTTGATGTCCTCTACCATCATCGTGAGGTATGCTTTTAGAACCGGGTCTAGCTTTTCCGGTGTGTTGGGGTGCCCTGGACTGGATGAAGTGGGAGTGCTGGGTTCTGATGATGGTGAGTGGTCTTGGTTTCTGTTAGTAAGATTCTTACGTTTACCTTTCGCCATCTGGTAATCTCTGGAGTTAGTTGTTATAGTTGTCTCTGTTTAGAGATTGGAGCAGAGGCTGTGTTCCACTCACCAGAAGTCTTAAGATCCCGTGGCGGGTGTCCTGGGTAGCTGGCGGGTGTCAGCCGACTCTGTGCCCTAGCTACCCCGGTGCTGGTCAGCCCGGAAGGGGCTTGTGCCTCTACTCAGGCCGGTTTTCTGCTTCCCTAACTAATGCAGTCTCAGGGCCCACGCGATTGGATTGGAGCAGAGGCTGTGTTCCACTCACCAAAAGTCTTAAGATCCCGCCAGCAGACTCTGTGCCCTAGCTACCCCGGTGCTGATCAGACCGGAAGGGCCAGATTTTAATCTTAAAAGGCACTTATAATAGGATAATACTAAAAGAGAGCACGTGGATCCATACACTAGTCTAACGTGGGAATGAAATATTAATGTATGGGTTAGAGAGAACGCCAGGCTCCAGGAGTGAGTTTCCATGAAACTCTTTTGCCTCACAAGTAGCTTCCAAGCCTCTCGGCTTGTCAAACTGACTCAACCAGAGTGTGTGGCATGTTTCCTTGGTTCTTGATGCTATTGGCAGTTGGGACTGAGTTGGAAGAAGTAGGTCACTGAAGGGAATGGGATGCTTCTGCCCATTGCTTCTGTTTTCTTCTACCTGTCTCCTCTTAGGTTAGCTGCTTTCCTCCACTATATGCTCCATCCATAATGTTCTTCCTTATCATGGGCCCAATTTCATCTAGCCAGCTCTGATGACAGAATGAAATCATGAGTCAAAGAAAATCTAGTTACTGAGGTTCTGTTTCTTGGGAATTTTGTCATAGTTATAGAAAACTAACATTAAATCATATGATTATAGTTGCCACAAGAATTATATTCTCATTCTCTCTCTCTCTCTCTCTCTCTCTCTATATATATATATATATATATATATATATATATATATATGTGTGTGTGTGTGTGTGTGTGTGTGTGAGAGAGAGAGAGTGTGTGTGTGTGTGTGTGTGTAAGAATCTAACATCAATAAGTAGAAACATAATTGAGTGAGTGTTATCATACGGCCTTCCATGTAGAAATGATAAAATCAATGGCAACTTGTCAAAAGAATTTAATTTCTAAATAGCTCTCTGTGTAAAAAAAAAAAATGGTGTATGTTTATGCATGTGTATGCCAATATGGGTGCATGCACGTATTTGTAAATGCATGCAGAGGCCAGAAGAGGTAGTTCAGGTGCTATTTCTCAGATACCATCAACTTTAGTTTTTGTTTTTAGTTTTGCTCATTTGTTTGTTGTTTTTAATTGTTGGTTTGTTTGGGGGTTTTTTGTTGTTGTTGTTTGTATGTTTTTAGTGCAATGTCTCTTTTCTAGCCTGGACTTGGTCCCTTAGAGTGGACTGGCTGGTTAAGGAGTTCCAAGGGTCCTCCTGTCTCTATCTCCCTAGCCTCGTAATTACAAGCGCTCAGCCCCATGCTCAGCTTTTGGACCAAAGACTCAGGTTATCATGCTTGCCTGGAGAACACTTTACCAGCTATCTTCCCAACCTTCTTCATAAACATGTCTAAGGATCATGTGTATATAATGCTAACAGTAGATAGCAGATATACATTAGCCTATAAACACCTGATCATTAGATCTGATCTGTGAAACAAAAAAGGATATAAAATAAGGGATGAATTTTGAGTAGGTGCTTCATTATACTCTGTATATTTGGGTACTACATTTCCAATGACCTTTAAGTTAAGCTGTGTATACTTTTAATGTTCCTTTAGACACATCTCTCTAGATAATTGCAAAGAACCACGCTACATGATACACCTTGGAATTTATCAAGAGACAGATTATTCCTGAATCAGAAACTAGAGAGTTGCAGGAGTGGAAAGTTAATCTAAAAGGTGATATTTAAATAATTTTTTCTGTATATGGGTATTTTGCCTTTATGTTTGTTTACCACATCCACACAGTGACCAAGGAGGCCAGAAGAGGGTTATCAGATCCTCTGTAACTAGAGTTATAGACGGTTATGAGCTGCCAATTGGATGCTGGGAAATAGCAGCCAGTGCTCTTAGCTGGCTGAGCTATAGCTAGTCTCAGAGCTGGTCTTCTTAAATTAGTTCCTATACCATCATTTTTTATGGCAGATTCAGAGAGGTTTGTCTATAATTATTGGAATTTGGAGATCTTAGAAGGTCACTTTTTTAAAAAAATTTTTATTGGATATTTTCTTCATTTACATTTCAAATGCTATCCTGAAAGTCCTCTATACCCTCCCCCCACCCTGCTCCCCTACCCACCCACTCCTGCTTCCTGGCCCTGGCATTCCCCTGAGGCATATAATCTTTGCAAGACCAAGGGCCTCTCCTCCCAATGATGGCCGAATAAACAGGCCATCTTCTGCTACATATGCAGCTAAAGACATGAGCTCTGGGGGGTACTGGTTAGTTCATATTGCTGTTCCCCTATAGGGACCCTTCAGCTCCTTGGGTACTTTCTCTAACTCCTCCATTGGGGGCCCTGTGTTCCATCCAATAGATGACTGTGAGCATCCACCTCTGTATTTGCCAGGCACTAGCATAGCCTCACAAGAGACAGCTATATCAGGGTCCTTTCAGCAAAATCCTGCTGGCATATGCAATAGTGTCTGCATTTGGTGGTTGATTATGGTATGGATCCCTGGGTGGAGCAGTCTCTGGATGGTCCTTCCTTCTGTCTCAGCTCCAAACTTTGTCTCTGTAACTTCTTCCATGGGTATTTTGTTCCCCATTCTAAGGAGGGATGAAGTATCCACACTTTGGTCAGGAATTCCTAGAAGGTCACTTTCATAGATCAGAAAACTTCTAGGCCTTTGCTAACTTGTAGGTCTCAAAAACAAAACAAAACAAAACAAAACAAAAAACAAACAAAAACAAAACATTCATATCTGGATGGTAATGGCCATGGGTCCTGAAGAGCAGCACTGTAAATTGTGTTTACTGTTTTAAAACAGATTTTACCAATAAGAGGTTTCTGGGTTTTATCTTCCCTGTCATACAGAGAGAAATGTTATTTTCACTGTTGTACAGAGTTAAATGTCCCCCTTGAGTTCCCTGACAAGGGTATGACTTGAAACGTTCTTTTGCTTTCTCTGGGGACTCTTTTCCTCCTATCAGTTGCCTTGTCCAGCCTTGCTATGAGGGTTTTTGCCTCATCTTAGCATCGTATCTGTATCTTGTTTTGTCCTGCTTCACTGTCCATTAGAGGCCCACTCTTTTCTGAAAAGGAGATGGAAGTTAGGAGTGGGTGTGGATCTTATGAAGGGGGAGGAGTTGGGAAGAGTAGGGGAAGGGGAACTGTGAGCGAGAAATATTATATGAGGGAAGTATCTATTTCATTTAATTATTATTATTTTTAATGTAAAGGTAGACTTGCTGACAGTCATGTTTTTTTCCACCTCTGAGGGATTCTGATCCTATCAAATGAGGATCTGAGCTAACAAAACTGAGATGGACGAGGAAGGAAAAGCACAAAAGAACTGAGACATGGAATACAGGAAGCAAAAGTAGAAAGAGCACAGTTTCCAAAGGAGCCATGATACAAATCTGTGTTACCATCCAACTGCTTATAAAGAAAATTCAAGAACACCAGGAATATGTTCTCAGTGAATTATGATAAGTAAACAAAGAGGGGCATCTCTACAAAACTGAAGATTCTGAATTGAAAATTGAATATGATATAAGAAGGAAATATGTTAGGCAAATGCTTTGAAAACACATTATAAATACAGGTTCATTTCATATTTTAATTTAAAAATTGGCTATCCAGGCCTGCCTCTCACTTGGCAGACCCTGTCAAACCAAGGCCACAGTGGCACAACAGCACCTCTGATAAGGTGACAGAAGGCAAGAAGGCCGGGTTGGGAAAACTAATTGGATTTCTCATCTAATTTGCCTTTTTTGAAAGAAATGATATTCATTTCTTTGGCAGGAGTAAATCCTTGAATTTAGATTCATCTCTGTTAGTTTCTGTGCAGATAAATGGCCATATTCTTTTCTTTATATACAATATTATATCTGTATGTTCTCCAACAAAAACTCTAAGGTGCACAAGCACAAGCAAAGCTTAGTGTTTGTCTTTCCATATCACAATTTCCACAGGAGCTGCCAACTAACAGGAAGCAACTGGATAATAACAGAGGATATCACTGAGACAAATGGACTCAGGGTGAGGCTCAGCAACAGAGGACTGGCCTAATACACGTGAGAGCCTGGTTTGATCCCCAGTATACATGGGTGTTTACACACACACACACACACACACACACACACACACACACACACACACACACACACGCAATGGATTTAGATAAACTTTTTTTCAAAATATAACTCCTTAAAATATAATTCAGTAGAGTAAAGGGCCTTGTAGAGTAAGACCCAATGTGACTGTCAATTCACATTAGCATCTAAAGAGCTCAATTACATGCACATTTACTCATATATGAAAATAAATGTGAAAGCAAGTGCCATGTGACTGGAGAACTGTAAACAGAAAATCGTCACAATTTCTGATGACTCTTGTCATACATTTTGCATCATTGTATAGACTCTTAAATACACTGGGTATAAAAGAAATTATTCTGCAAATCCAAAACAGGAAAGGACATGAGACTATCTCTATAATACATTTATCTTTTGAATTAAAATTGTGCAAGTTGCTGCTTCTTTTCTCAATTAATTTTTTAATGTTTTCTGAGAATTTCTATGTAAGCACTGTCTCTATATCATTTCAAGCCCTCTCTTCCTCTCCTCACTACTCTTCTACCCCCACTCCCTCTCAAATACATAATCTCTTCTTTAACTATTATTATCATACACACATATATTTGTATTTTTTCTTGTGAACTTCCCCCATTCATCTTAGCATGTCAGCTGGTGTTATCATTATGCCTGTCTTATTCCGGTAACCATTCTGTTGCAATTTCTTGGTGAAGCTTCCCCTGTCAAGTCTAGAAGATATCCTGGTCTTCTAGCTCTTAAATATTTTCTCCCCTTCTTTTGAAATTTTTTCTTGAGCCTATAGGTATAGGTGGCATTGTAGAGGCTCCTATAGGAGTTGGGCAACCCAAGCTCTTGGTTGCTTCCTCTCTGTATTTTGACCAGTTGTGAAGTGAGAGCTACAATTACTTGAAAATATCCTGCTTTCTTAAGAAAATCAAGGCACTTTTCAATGCAGACATAAAGACAGGAGCCTGGCTTGGCAACTCTTTTGGGTACCTCCCTGGTAACTGGCGTTATGTAACAGGTATATGCAACTCTCATCTTCTTTGACATATTCAAAAGCAAGCAATGACGATAAATACATAATACAAAAATACCATAACCAGGAATGTTCAAAACGACACAATCTCCAAGGCCTATGGTACTCTCAAATCCTTCACAGTCCACCTCTAGAGTCATCCTCTTCCCATTTCCTCCTTTTCTCTTCCCTTCCTCCCCTCACACATTAATTCAACAGTAAAAAATATCCAGGGAGGACAGAGTGAGGTAAATGTTCAGACCAGCAAAGTCACAAGAGCCACAGTGACCCACAGCTAGTGTCAGAGCCTAAGGAGAACAAGGAGATGTAGGAAGGACATGGTGACAGCAGTCAGAGCCTGAGGTGGGAGAAAGTATCAACCGTGATGAGAGGTTAGAGACATTTAGGAAGATATATTTAAACCTGTGCTTATTAATGCATCCAACCTTTCAACAAGGGAGATGCAAAAATTAAAACAGAAACAACTGAAATGAACTCTGGGATATTGGACTTGGAAGTCTCTGCATATACCAGTGTGTGTGTGTGTGTGTATGTGTGTGTGTGTGTGTGTGTGTGTGTGTGTGTAATTTTCACTCAAAAACAAGTAAATGTACTAACATGTACACATATGGACTTGTATGAGCACACGCATATATATATATTCTCTGTCTACTAAGGTTGCAATTCTGACAGCAATAGCCACATGAACACTCAGAACTCAATGCCACTCTCTCCTAAGAGAACTCCTTGGAAAAGCGGATGGAGCAGGGTAAACAGAAGATGCCCCTGGAGAATCTTGCTGTGGAAGAAAACAAGAAATGCTTCCCAGAATGAATGAGAGTGTTTCAAAAGCACAGAAGTAATTTGAGGAGCCTCTCTCTGGCCACAGTTGGAACAATTAGATCATCAAAATGCATCATGGCAATAACTGGTTATAATGCATTGACCTAGAAAACCCCGAGGAAACAGCCATAAAGACACAAATAAACTTAAAAGTCTGATGAGGAGTTGTTTTAGATTCACAGAATCTCTTCACAAAAATGTTTGTAAATGAAAGGACAGAGAAATTAGATTGTGGGGAAGCTCAACTGATACTGAATTGTAATGAATATGAATATTAACAGCATGAGACAGATCAGAATTAGCAGCATTTGATAGGATGCAATGAGAGAAGACATAATTGCATCTCTGATGGTTCTGAAAAAGACATATAGTCTACGGCTAGAGAAATGGCTCAGCATTTAAGAGCACTGAACGTTCTTCCAGAAAATATGGATTTTATTTCCAGGACCTACCTGGCAGCTCACATCTATCCATAACTCCTTTCCCATAGGATGCAATGTCCTCTTCTGGCCTCCATGTGTACCAGGCATGAATATTGTGCACTGATATATGTGTAGGCAAAGTACCCATACACATAAAATAAAAAAATGAATAAATCTTTTTTAAAAAGACATATAATCTGCAATTATTCATGAGGAACTGTTAGGCAAAACCAAATTCATATGTATACTATAAAACATAGACTTGCAACTTTACAAATAATAATACTGTAAATGTTAATGGAATGTTTTAAGATTATGCCAAGTGAAATGAAGCCAATGAGATGTGATGCTAAAGGCAACCTTTAACTTCGGACTGGATAGTTATTTTAAGGACGTTTTGTGAATAGTGTCTGATGATTAGATTGTAATACTTTACTGATTTTAATTTCCCTGGTCTTGATGGTTACCCTAAGTTGAAATCTGTCATATCTTGAAACTCAAATCTTACTTTTGGGAGTTAAAGATTTTAGCACCTATATACTTTTAAATTTTAGATGGGGCCGGAGAAATGACCCAGTAGTTAAGAGCACTTGCTGCTCTTGCAAAGGACCTGGGTTTTTGAGTTCCATGTTCTGAGCACCTTTCTGTAGAACCTGGTGGTCGTGATGAGTAGGTTTCTTCTGTGCCACTGATCTATGTGTCTGGTTTTATGCTGATGTATACTGTCTCTGTTACTAACACTCTGCAGTGTATTTTGAAATCAGGCATTGTGATACCTCTAGTGTTGTCTTGGTGCCTAGGAGCACGTAATGCAGCTGCCTGCCTCTCACCCTATAAAATGAATCAACTCAGAGAAGATCAAAGACCTTAATTTAAAGACCTGAAACTAAAGGCAACACATCTAGATAGTAGCATGAAGTGGAAGTCTCTGATTGTGTCATGTGACACAGACTTCCGTGGTGCTTTGCTGTGTCAGACTCAGGTGATATTTTCCTGAAGCAAGACCAGAGGGAAGCCATGTGATGTTGGAGAGATATAAGTGGGACTCAGTGGACAATGATGTGGTGCTATCTGTGCAGCTTTTCTTTGGTCTCACATCTTCACTGATCTTCACTTTGTTGAGAGAGGCACAGCAAAGAACTCTTGGCATTCCAGCTGCTCCTGGTCATTTCTGCTGATTTGGCAGAGGCCTGGCAGTTTCTGTTGGATCGTCTACCATTGCTGATTCATGTTTGGTGACACTTTTGATCTGGATTGTTCCTGACACTATCGAACTGGAATGTTGACAGCAGAGATTGGAATTGCATCAAAGAAGTACTTCAAAGCAGGTCTACATCCCCTTGTCCTTAGGGTGGGGGAGGAGGAGGGGGGATCGAAGCATTTGAGAACCCTTATTAAAGTAGGTTTTGAAAATCTAAGCCTACAGTAGCACATGCAAGTATTTCCTGACTCAGAGCCTAATACCTCAAGAAGTGAAAGCATGAATTAATCATTGGAATTATATCAAATTAAAAAGTTCCACTCAGCAAAGAAAGAAAAGGTCAAGAAAGAGAAGACACAACCTACGATATGGGGAACAAGAGCTGCAGTTACTCATCTGATTGGTATCCATAAAGTATAAAGAGCTAAAGAAGTTCATAAAATAACAAATAATCCAACCAGGAAGTAGGCAAATGATCTGAGTGGACACTTCAAAAGAAAGGCAAATAGCCAACAGGTGTCATCAGAAACATGGCAATCAAAACAACAATGGGTGATGTTGTTTTTAGTGCTAGTTAGGTTGTAGGAGAAAAAGGTTACTAGCCACTGCTAGTAACTAGGGTGGAAACATAGATTAGAGCACCCTATATAGAAATCAACATGAAGCCCCATCAATAAACTAAAAATCTAATGACCATATGGCCTGGCTATATGTCCAAGAATTCAAGTCAGCATACCACAGAGATACCTGAAAAATCTACCTACTGTGTCTCTAATCACAAAAGCCATGTTGTAAAAGGAGCCTAGGTGTTATCAGCAGGTGGCTAGATTAACAAAACACAATGTTTAGACACAATAAAGTTTTATTTAGACACAAAGAGTAATGAAATTGTGTCCTTTGCACAAAAATGGACAGAACCTGAGATCCCCATGTTAAGTCCAATAATCTAAGCACAGATGGAAATTAAAAAATTGCAATTTCTATCACGTATGGAATCTAAAGAAAAAGAGAGAGAGAGGAGGGAGAAAGTCAATGACTTTAAAGTAGAAGAGAAACAAATAGGGAAGGGAAAGGAAAATTGGCGAGAAAGGAGAGAGGAGAGGACCAGAGATGGCACTAGAGGGGATAAATCAAACAAAGAACAATATGTGAGTACATGTTTATGAGACAGAGAAGGACATTAACTAATATGAATTAAATTTTCAAATTCCTCTTGTCAAAATTTTATTAAATTGGTATTATTTTCCCTATGTAACAGATGACAGAGTCTTGCATTAAAAAGAAAAATTCTTACCATATTTTTTTCTCTATGATATTCTATGTTGATAGCTAAAGGGAACATAGTCCTACTTCTCACAATTTTGGTTCACAAACATTACCCCTCTTATATATCAGAAAATGCTTGAGGACCTAATTTGGAATCCCCAGTAGCACCCACAAACAATACAGAGCAGCACATGCCTGTAAACCCAGCATTGAGGGGAGCCTGGTGGATTCCGAGAGCTCAATGGCTGGCCAGCCTAGCTGAAATGGCCAACTTCAGGTTCACTGGGGAACAAGGCTGGGAGTGCTAGAAAAGGACATCAAACATCCTGCCCTTGTCTCCCTTTGCAAACACAGTGACAAGTACCGTCACATTCACAAAAATCACACACACACACACACACACACACACACACACACACACACACACTCAGGCATGGCCAGGGGCAGAGGCAGAGGGGCTTTTTATTTCTCTGTCTACTGGAAAATAAATTCCTTTTTCACGTAATCATTACTCAGATTTTGCAAATTTACGGTCTACAGTCACAAGTACTAGGGCCATAAATCACAAATCGCTAGAAACCCGTGATCCCATCGACTTCACAGGCCTGTATGAGGACAAAGTTGGGTGTGCAAGGAGGTCGTGTGGACGCGGAAGGAGTTGGCAAGTGGGGGAATATGATCAAAATACACTGCATGTTTTCCTAACAGAAAGAGCTCAAGTATGCTCCTATCCCCATCTGAACTTCACACTCAAAGGCCCTCTTTTGTAAAGCTCCTTCTCAAACAAGAATAATACTCATCTGAGCTATTCCTCTATTTGCCCAGAAGAGACATCTGCATCAAAGCATTATTCTTTGGAAAATTACTATTCCATCTACCAACTCATTACAGAATTCATTTCTAAGGCTTAGCATAAGACTTGGTCAGCATGCCATTTTTCTTTGAGTGATTTGCTTTTTATTGAAACGAGGAAAACTATAAAACAAAGCAATCTTAATCCTCTACTGGGAAAAAAATTGTTTTCTTGTAGTGGATTAGATATGAATTCTCAAAGGTAACACTAGAAGTTTAGATTGGGAGATGACAAACTGTCTCCATTGTCCCAGAGATGTAATTTGGCTAATATAGTCTCATTAATGAATCTCAAGTAATAATTTCACTTTGAAAAAAATAGTTCAGCTCTGACAGGGATTGATAGAAACTCAAAAAGCTATTTTATGGAATTTTAATTTCTGTAAAATAATACATCACAGATGATACTCCTTGCAAAAGTGTTGTCTGGAAAATTATTTATAAGATTTATATGAGAAATAATTATAAAAATGCTCTGTTAAGAAATAGTGTTTTAAAAATTTATGAGACATCAAATACTATACCATCTTCTTGTTTTTCCCCAATGGATATCCATGTATTAAAGACCCTGAACATATTGCACCAAAGGAGCCTGTTTTTATATCATTAAAGTGATTCACAAACTTGCAGCCAGCATCTGATCCCTTGGAACTAATAATTTTATGAATGCGTTTAAGATATCTGGGTAAGCACCACAGGATATTCAGCCAGTTAGAACATAATTCCCAGAACTGTCTCAGATCCCCAAAGGAGATCAGATTCTGAATAAAAATGAGATAGCACCTTAGTGTCCCAGGTCAAGGCCAGTGCAATCTACATGGCATCAGACCTTGGATAGTTAGGCAGAGGTGCCCCTGCACTATTCCTGAAGCACAATAAGTAGTGAACGTTTAGAGGTGGGACAAAGGACATGCCAGCAAATAGTGGGTCATCTTTCAATTCCAATTTGCAAACCATCTGTTAAGCCAAAGGAAGGACCTTCTCTGCCATCCCCTGACCGCTCACCATCACCATGGCTACAGAATGCTGATAATCTATCAGGAGCCTAGAGAGAACTCAGAGATGTAGACAGCTCTGTGCAAGAGTCCACGGACAGAGACTAATTACAAGATCTGTGGTTAGCAAGTAGCTTGTGACATCAATTAATCACATAGTAGCACATCAATACTCTCTTCTGTTGACCTCAATGGTCCTGAATCATCGTCTCCCCTGTCCTAACTCTCCCACCCTCTTCTACACCAGCATAAGATTATTGTAAAGTTCCTGTTTCCTGGTATCTTAAAAGTTCTCTGATTCCTCTGAAGTGAGAAGTAACATAATTCCTCATCATTTGCCTCCCTCGCCCTCCCTTCTGTGTGGTGGTACAAGATTATATCTGTCTGCAAACCACCAAAGGGATTCTCATTAGATAACAGATATATTTGTGCTCTGAACTTGATCCTGTTTCCTCTTCTAAGGACCCATCCTTAGGGCGTGAATTTGAGAGGAGGTGGTTGGAAGGACAGGGGAAGAGTTGAAACAGGAGGGTGGAAATGATACAAATACATACTCACAAATTAAAGTCTCAAAAAAAAAAAAACCAAACAGTGCATCTTAAAAGCAATTATTTTTATCTTGTTTATGTATGTCTCTATGTAGAGATTCTTGCACATGCCTACAGGCCTGCAGAGATCAGAAGGTATCAGAGCCTCTGCAGCTGGAGCTGCAGGTAGCCTTGATCTACCTGAGGTGGGTGCTGTGATTCAAACTCGGGTCCTCTGCAAAAGCTATACATACTCCTCACCACTGAGCCATCTCTACAATCTAATTTTTTTTTTAATTTAAAAAAATGTAAATCTTGCCATTCATGATGGTGCACAACTCTAATCTCAGCACTCAATGGCAGGCACAAAGGCAGGTGTATTCGAGGCCTGAGTTCGAGGCCAGCATGGTCTACCAAGCAAGTTCCAGGACAGCCAGAGCTGCAGGGTAGACCCTGTCTCAAAAGAAAAGAAATTTAAATCTAGTTATACTCATCTGTCTAAAATTCATTTATGCTTTTATATGTTTATACTTATTGTTATATTCTAAGATAACTCTTCAGAGAACCTGTCTTTGCCGCGATCTTTCATTATTGTTTTGTTGCCATGACAGAACACCTGACAAGAGCAAAGAAGGAAGAACATGTTTGTTTCAGCTCACAACTCAAAGGTGCAGTCCATCAGAGCAGGGAGGTCATGGCAGCAGGAGCTTAAGCAGCTGCTTGCATCGCATCCAAAGTCTGTACACAGAGAGTGTAGAACACTGCTCCTCTTGTACTTTCTCCTCTTTAGCCAACACAGATGGTGTCACCCACAGTTAAACTGTGTCTTCTCATCTCTGTTAACCTGGTCTGATAATTCCTCATAATGATGCCCAGAGATTTGTCTTCCAGATGACTATAGATCTTGTCAACTTGGCAATTAATATTAATTAATTGCATATATTAACCTATATTGTGTGTATAGCCTATACACTTAAATCCAGGTTCTTCCAGATAGGAAACTTTCCCCCATATAATAGAATACACACATGTAAAATCTATCCCTTTCCTGATGCTGGAGTACCACTGAATGAGTATATTAGACATCTTTTCGCTACTATAAGAAAATGCCACGGCAGACTACTTTATAAAGGAGAGAGATTTATTTTAGCTCATAGTGCTAGAAGTCCAAGGGCCAAACCACACAAAAAAAGCATTCACAGGGTCCTTCCTATCCTACGTGCTTCATCATACCATGGCAGGAGCACACACACACACACACACACACACACACAAACACACACCCACACTGGGAGAGAGAGAGAGAGAGAGAGCGCAGTCTCTCAGTTACAGCCATTGGTATACAATCCTCAGAGCTCCACTCTAACAACCTAATCAAATCTAATCATTTCTAGGGCCCCCAATGATAAACACCATAGTGGGATTAAGTTTCTATCTTTTTAATACTATAAACACGAAGTTGGAGATTGAACTCCTTCATAAGTCTGAGGGAGTGTAGCGGGCCCCAAGACCTTAACACAACTGGTTCCACGTTGGAGGCACCATTCTGGACTAACCTTACTTTTTGGCTTCTGTAATTTCACTTCTTGCTAATGAAAGTGTGCTCATCAGGATATTGTGCATAAAAGACAAAAACCAATGAAGCTCTGGGCTTACATGATTTGGGAAAACTCCTGTGCAGCTGCCTACCAATAATACAGACTTGGTATTCAGCTAAAGATTGTCCATGTGTTCTCTGGTGGAATCGTCTCCCAACAAGGAGAAATCATATTCACAGTACAGTAGTGAGCCTTGAGCACCTGAACTAAGCACCAGAAAAAAAAAAAGTGAAGTCTGTGAAGTTACCCATTTCTGCCTCATCCTGCCTGTTTCAACAGAACCATTGGAAGAAGGGAGAAGAAACATGAATGGAGGGCACGGAATGTGGGGATTGCTTTTATTTTGATCAAATGCCAAAGCATCATGAGGGAGGTTTTTAGGGACACTCTGTTTTAGAGAAAATGGCCAAAGTGGTCTATTGGTTACTAATCATATTTGTTAGTCAGAACCCTCTCATGATAACAAACACCCCAGATAACCAACACCAACTTCAAAGGAGGAAAGGTCTATTTTGGCTTATGGTTTCTGGGGTTTCAATCTCTGGTCACTTTGAGTTAATCTAGATGAGCAATACCATTCCACAGGCTGGGGTACCAGACTGGCTATAAAGGATAAGAGAAAACAAGCACCAGTATATATCACTCTCTGCTCCCTGCGACAGATGCAATATGACAAGCCACCTTATGCTCCAGCTGCCCTGCCCTCTCCACCGTGATAGACTTTACCCTCAAACTGGGAGCCAAAGTAAACATTTCGTTCTTTGTCTCTTGTTTCGTGTATTTTGTCATCCACGTGAATGGTAACTAATATAATCTTTATAAATAAAATCAATTTTTTACATAAGTTTTTCATAAGCATCTATGAACGGCCCATTGGTACTGTTTGTAAATATGGTCAGCCTATAGTTTTCTTGTATCATTCATTACTCTATTCTAGCTTTATTTTCCCAAAAGATTTCTTTTATTTTTAATTATGTGTATGTGTTTGCAAATGGACCTGTGCACAAGGGTGTAGGTGACTCAGAGGCCAGAGGCGCAGGACGCCCCTACAGCTGGAGTTATGGGCACTGTTGAGCTCCGTGACATGTTTTGGGAACTAAACCCCAGTCCTGTGCAAGAACAGTATTGCTTTTAACTGCCAATCCACCTTTCCAGCCCCTCTATTATACTTTACAGTTCTGCCAAGAATGGCATCTAGTTGAGCTGATACAAGCTTTCTCCCACAGTGAGCTTACTTTGAGCCTTTAATTGCACCAGCTCAAGGGTACTTTATTCCAGAGTTTTGTTCAAGCCATGAGGACTTTTTCTCCAGTCCTAGTCAAAAACAGAAGCAGCCCTTATCATTTGTGACCTCTAACCCCTGCACCAGTATGGCTGTCTGCTTCTTCTTCCCACCCCAAGATTCAAGATTCACTGTCTTCTCCTTCCCAAGGTTTTCCACTGAAGCTTGGTAAACAAGTTCTGCTAGATATTCGGAGAGAGTTTTTTCCACTGTTCACCCTAGCTAACACTTATCCCCTCTAAAATTGTGCTCTCTAAATTTAACAGGCTCCAGGAAATAGTTGCAGCTCATTTTATTTTTAATTCAGGAATAGAGGGTTAGGAAGAAAGTCAGTATTGTTTGAAACCATTTATGCCACCTCTGAGACCACTGTTTTCCTGTTGTGTAAAAATTCCTCTCCTGTGTAGGAGCCTGCTGTTTGGCCATTGGGTAGAATAGAATCTCATGGCTTTACAAGTGGCCATAGGATCACCCAAAGGAAGGGGCACTAACAGTGCTAGGTAAGTTTAAAAATGAGGGTATAAAATAAAACCAAATATAAAATATGCTTCCTAGAACGACTATGCTCTACTTAATGTTGTTTCCAGGAGAGTACAGGCCAACAATTCCCACTCTGCTATATATGTACAGTGGAACTAACCACTGAGTAAGTGGGTGGCAGACAATGTGAGACAGGATTCTTGCTGTTCGAGTGGGAGGTTGCAGACAAACAAGAGGAAGAGGCTAGAGTGTTTAATATGACCATGAGTAAGCACCAAATATATCCATACAAACTCACATTTAGCATAAAATAGATAAATGTAGTTACCTACATAAATATATATGTATGTAGGCATTCATACATTATGCAAGTTAGCATAAATATATATATATATGTCTGTGTGTATAAACATATATATAATGTATATATGTATGTTTCCTTGCTGTGTTGTTAACACACATACCTAACATCCAATCTTCTGTTTGATATCTTTCTTTCTTTCTTTCATTCATACATTGTATAAGTTAGCATATATATGTCTGTTGTTCTTTTGAATAAAATAAGGTATATTTAAAAACAAAAAAGAACATCTGTAAACACATTACTCCTAAAATTTTACCACAGATTGCTTTAGTGGATGGATTATAAGTAATTTTATTTTGCTTATCAATATTATAAATTAATACTATTGTATCTTGGTTTTTAGTTCTCAGAAGTTTGGCATTAACTTCATAACTGGAGCATACGGTCTTTAGAATCTTTAGAGAAATAAGGTCAAGCAGATGGCATCTGTTTCCACCCAAGTGATAACAAAAAGTTTTAGTTGTGCCCTCGGAAGAGTTTTTCTATGATGTCACTACCATAACACATGATTTGCAGGCTAGGGTCATCAGGGAAGTCATAATTCATGGGCATGGGACAAAATAGTACTCTTCTTACATATAGAAGTACAGTAGGCCTGGCTTCAGTGGAGGCATCGCCCCATGGCAACACAGGGAGGTGATTTAAAGGACCCCATCCACCCTGCAGGACTCCATTCCTTTGCCAGAAGGGACAGAAGAACCTGTAGGTTGGCCAGATGTCATGTTATACCTTGAGAGGAGCAAAGGTTACCTTGAACAAGGAAGGGAACTCCCAAGCCAGATGATAACAGTCCATGAGCTCCTTACTCCATGTAATGACATGTTCCTGGATCTAGCATGCATGTAAACATTCCAGAGCCATTCTCATGACACTCTCTCCCTGTGACTCTCATTCACAGGAACATAGATCATACAGAGCAAGCTATACTTGATTGCTACAGTGCTGAAGATGGAATCCAGGGCCTCTGACACCCTGTGTATATGCTCTAACAGTGAGCATAGTTCTAGTGCTACAACCTCGTTTTGAAAAAAGGAGTGAAGAAGCAGTTTTGTCAGAATGAATGACAGAGGGGAGTCATTTTAAAGATCAGGGGAATATAGGAGGCATTGCTAGTTTCTTTGGCAAACTAAGCTATACAAATCATATGAGAGAGGCCATGGTTCAGCAAACAATGCTTAATAGCAATGAGCTCTCCAGAAAGATAATTTTCCACCATGCTGCAAAAGTGAGAGTCCAGAGCAGAGTACCATCACTGAGGACAGCAGAACAGCAGGCAGGAGGGGAAAACATCCCATTCACTGTTGTCTGTCACAAGAAGCCTTGCGGAACTTGCCTTTCACATTGGCCTGAAGTGATAACATACAGTGACAACAAGCTGACTTGCCACTGAGGTGACTGACTGCATCTCATTTTCAGATAGACTCCAATTTCATAAATTAAGTGTGTGTGTGTGCGCACGCGCGCGCGAATTTGTTTGCATTTGGTGAACAGACGATCAATAAAGAATAGTGGTGACTTAGGATACTGTTTACAAAATGACATGTGCTGGTAGTCACAGTGACACAGTGATACAAAAGTGTCTAGTTGGAAGTTATTAGGGAGAGCCGTGGAAAAGCTGTTATTCTAAGCAAGGGCTCTCTCTTGGGGCACTTTAGGCATTCCCAGTTTCTGTGCTTTTTCCATTCACTCAGGTTTCCACCCCCAAAATATCACATCGGCTGTCTCCAACACTGCCAGCCTCTCATCCTTCTATTCATAGCTGTGTGAGAGTTGGGCTGTGTGAGAGTAGAGCTTATGGAGGCTCCCCCATGCCCTGGCATCGATGCCAGTAGCTCAGGTGTGCTCCTGGGGTCTCCTTTGCCTTTGGTAACAGGGTAGCTTAGGTGCGCTCCTGGTGTTTTCATTGTCACCATGAACCCGAGCAATAGTTGAGTCTCATATTTTGCTGCCCTTGCCTAGTCTACCCACTTGGGTTTTTGTTTGTTTGTTTGTTTGTTTTTATTTTCATAAGCTTTATTTATACATCACTCACATTTTCCAAATCTCACTTTTAAAAGTGTACCACTCTCTTCCGGTCTGACCAGCAATGGGGTAGCTAGGGCCCAGGGTCGGCTGACACCCGCCAGCTACCCACGACACCCGCCACATGATCTTGGGACTTCTGGTGGGTGGAACACACCTTCTGCTCCAATCCAATCGCGCTGGACCTGAGACTGCTTAAGTTAGGGAAGCAGAAAGCCGGCCTGAGTGGGGCCACAGGCCTCTTCCTGTCTGACCAGCACCGGGGTGCCTGGGGCGTGTGGTCGGCTGACACCCGCCAGCTACCCACGACACCCGCCACAGGATCTTGAGAATTCTGGTGAGTGGAACACAGCTTCTGCTCCAGTCCAACGTGCGGGTCCTGAGACTGCTTTGGTTGGGGAGGCAGAAAACCGGCCTGAGTAGAGCCACAAGCCTCATCCGGTCTGAACAGCACCGGAGTAGCTAGGGCGCAGGGTCGGCTGACTCTCGCCAGCTACCCACGCCACCCGCCACAGGATCTTAAGACTTCTGGTGAGTGGAACCACAGCTTCTGCTCCAATCCAATTGCGCGCGGGACTTGAGACTGCATTAGTTAGGGAAGCAGAAAACCGGCCTGAGTAGGGCCACAAGCCTCCTCCGGGGTGACCAGCACCAGGGTAGCTAGGGCGCAGGGTCAGCTGACACCTACCAGCTACCCATGACACCCGCCACAGGATCTTAATACTTCTGGTGAGTGGAACACAGCGTCTGCTCCAATCTTTAAACAGTGACAACGATAACAAATAACCCCAGAGATTACCAGATGGCGAAAGGTAAACGTAATAATCTTACTAACAGAAACCAAGACCACTCACCATCATCAGAACCCAGCACTCCCACTTCCCCCCATCCAGGGCACCCCAACACACCAGAGAAGCTAGACCCGGATCTAAAAGCATATCTCATGATGATGGTAGAGGACATCAAGACGGACTTTAATAACACACTTAAAGAAATACAGGAGAACACTGCTAAACAGGTAGAAGATATTAAAGAGGAAGCACAAAAATCCCTTAAAGAATTGCAGGAGAACACTGCTAAACAGGTAGAAGACATTAAAGAGGAAGCACAAAAATCCCTTAAAGAATTGCAGGAGAACACTGCTAAACAGGTAGAAGACATTAAAGAGGAAGCACAAAAATCCCTTAAAGAATTGCAGGAAAACCAGACCAAACAGGTGATGGAATTGAATAAAACCATCCAAGACCTAAAAAGGGAAGTAGAGACAATGAAGAAAACCCAAATTGAGACAACGCTGGAGATAGAAACCCTAGGAAAGGAATCTGGAACCATAGATGCGAGCATCAGCAACAGAATACAAGACATGGAAGAGAGAATCTCAGGTGCAGAAGACTCCATAGAGAACATCGGCACGACAATCAAAGAAAATACAAAATCCAAAAAGATCCTAACTCAAAACATCCAGGAAATCCAGGACAAAATGAGAAGACCAAACCTATGGATAATAGGAGTAGATGAGAATGAAGATTTTCAACTCAAAGGACCAGCAAATATCTTCAACAAAATTATAGAAGAAAACTTCCCAAACCTAAAGAAAGAGATGCCCATGAACATACAAGAAGCTTACAGAACTCCAAATAGACTGGACCAGAAAAGAAATTCCTTCTGACACATAATAATCAGAACAACAAATGCACTAAATAAAGATAGAATACTAAAAGCAGTAAGGGAAAAAGGTCAAGTAACATATAAAGGCAAGCCTATCAGAATTACACTGGATTTTTCACCAGAGACTATGAAAGCCAGAAGGGCCTGGACAGATGTTATACAGAAACTAAGAGAACAAAATTTCCAGCCCAGGCTACTATACCCAGCCAAACTCTCAATTACCATAGATGGGGAAACCAAAGTATTCCACAACAAAACCAAATTCACACATTATCTTTCCAGGAATCCATCCCTTCAAAGGATAATAACAGAAAAAAACCAAGACAAGGATGGGAACCACGTCCTAGAAAAAGCAAGAAGGTAATCCCTCAACAAACCTAAAAGAAGACAGCCACAAGAACAGAACACCAACTCTAACAACAACAAAAAAAAGGAAGCAACAATTACTTCTCCCTAATATCTCTTAATATCAATGGACTCAACTCCCCAATAAAAAGACATAGACTAACAGACTGGCTACAGAAACAGTACCCAACATTATGCTGCTTACAGGAAACTCATCTCAGAGAAAAAGATAGACACTACCTCAGAATGAAAGGCTGGAAAACAATTTTTCAAGCAAATGGTAGGAAGAAACAAGCTGGAGTAGCCATTATAATATCTGAAAAAATCAACTTCCAACCCAAAGTCATCAAAAAAGACAAGGAAGGGCACTTCATTCTCATCAAAGGTAAAATCCTCCAAGAGGAACTATCAATTCTGAATATCTATGCTCCAAATACAAGGGCAGCCACATTCATTAAAGATACTTTAGTAAAGCTCAAAGCACACATTGCACCTCACACAATAATAGTGGGAGACTTCAACACACCACTTTCACCAATGGACAGATCATGGAAGCAGAAACTAAACAGGGACACAGTGAAACTAACAGAGGTTATGAAACAAATGGATCTGACAGATATCTACAGAACATTTTATCCTAAAACGAAAGGATATACCTTCTTCTCAGCACCTCACGGAACCTTCTCCAAAATTGACCACATAATTGGTCACAAAACAAGCCTCAATATATACAAAAATATTGAAATTGTCCCATGCACCCTATCAGATCACCATGGACTAAGACTGATCTTCAATAACAAAATAAATAATAGAAAGCCAACACAGACGTGGAAACTAAACAACACTCTTCTCAATGATAACTTGGTCAAGGAAGGAATAAAGAAAGAAATTAAGGACTTTTTGGAGTTTAATGAAAATGAAGCCACAACATACCCAAACTTATGGGACACACTGAAAGCATTTCTAGGAGGAAAACTCATAGCTCTGAGTGCCTCCAAAAAGAAACTAGAGAGAGCACACATTAGCAGCTTGACAACACACCTAAAAGCTCTAGAACGAAAGGAAGCAAATTCACCCAAGAGGAGTAGACGGCAAGAAATAATCAAACTCAGGGGTGAAATCAACCAAGTGGAAACAAGAAGAACAATTCAAAGAATCAACCAATCGAGGAGCTGGTTCTTTGAGAAAATCAACAAGATAGATAAACCCTTAGCCAGACTCACTAGAGGGCATAGGGAAAGTATTGTAATTAACAAAACCAGAAATGAAAAGGGAGACATAACAACAGACCCTGAAGAAATCCAAAACACCATCAGATCCTTCTACAAAAGGCTATACTCAACAAAACTGGAGAACCTGGATGAAATGGACAAGTTTCTAGACAGATACCAGGTACCAAAGTTAAATCAAGATCAGGTTAATGATCTAAACAGTCCCATATCCCCTAAAGAAATAGAAGCAGTCATTAATAGTCTCCCAACCAAAAAAAGCCCAGGACCAGATGGGTTTAGTGCAGAGTTCTATCAAACCTACAAAGAAGATCTAACCCCAGTTCTTCACAAACTATTCCACAAAATAGAATCAGAAGGTACTCTACCCAAATCATTCTATGAAGCCACAATTACTCTGATACCTAAACCACATAAAGACCCAACAAAGATAGAGAACTTCAGACCAATTTCCCTTATGAATATTGATGCAAAAATCCTCAATAAAGTTCTTGCTAACCGAATTCAAGAACACATCAAAACAATCATCCATCCTGACCAAGTTGGTTTCATCCCAGGGATGTAAGGATGGTTCATTATACGAAAATCCATCAATGTAATCCATTATATAAACAAACTCAAAGACAAAAACCACATGATCATCTCGTTAGATGCTGAAAAAGCATTTGACAAGATCCAACACCCATTCATGATAAAAGTCTTGGAAAGATCAGGAATTCAATGCCCATACCTAACCATGATAAAAGCAATATACAGCAAACCAGTAGCCAACATCAAAATAAATGGTGAGAAACTGGAAGAAATCCCACTAAAATCAGGGACTAGACAAGGCTGCCCACTCTCTCCCTACCTATTCAACATTGTACTTGAAGTCCTAGCCAGAGCAATTAGACAACAAAAGGAGATCAAGGGGATACAAATCGGAAAAGAAGAAGTCAAAATATTGCTTTTTGCAGATGATATGATAGTATACATAACTGACCCTAAAAATTCCACCAGAGAACACCTAAGTCTGATAAATAGCTTCGGTGAAGTAGCTGGATATAAAATTAACTCAAGCAAGTCAATGGCCTTTCTGTACACAAAGGATAAACAGGTAGAGAAGGAAATTAGGGAAACAACACCCTTCTCAATAGTCACAAACAATATAAAATACCTTGGCGTGACTCTAACTAAGGAAGTGAAAGATCTGTATGACAAGAACTTCAAGTCCCTGAAGAAAGAAATTAAAGAAGATCTCAGAAGATGGAAAGACCTCCCATGCTCATGGATTGGCAGGATCAACATTATAAAAATGGCTATCTTACCAAAAGTAATCTACAGATTCAATGCAATCCCCATCAAAATTCCAACTCAATTCTTCAACGAATTAGAAAGGGCAATCTGCAAATTCATCTCGAACAACAAAAAACCTAGGATAGCAAAAACTCTTCTCAAGGATAAAAGAACCTCTGGTGGAATCACCATGCCTGACCTAAAGCTGTACTACAGAGCAATTGTGATAAAAACTGCATGGTACTGGTATAACGACAGACAAGTAGACCAATGGAACAGAATTGAAGACCCTGAGATCAACCCACATACCTATGGTCACTTGATCTTTGACAAGGGAGCAAAAACCATCCAGTGGAAAAAAGACAGCATTTTCAACAAATGGTGTTGGCACAACTGGCAGTTATCATGTAGAAGAATGCGAATTGATCCATTCCTATCTCCTTGTACTAAGGTCAAATCTAAGTGGATTAAGGAACTCCACATAAAACCAGAGACACTGAAACTTATAGAGGAGAAAGTAGGGAAAAGCCTCGAAGATATGGGTACAGGGGAAAAATTCCTGAATAGAACAGCAAAGGCTTGTGCTGTAGGATCGAGAATCGATAAATGGGACCTCATAAAGTTGCAAAGCTTCTGCAAGGCAAAAGACACCGTCAATAAGACAAAAAGACCACCAACAGATTGGGAAAGGATCTTTACCTATCCTAAATCAAATAGGGGACTAATATCCAATATATATAAAGAACTCAAGAAGGTGGACTCCAGAAAAATCAAATAACCCCGTTAAAAAATGGGGCTCAGAACTGAACAAAGAATTCTCACCTGAGGAATACCGAATGGCAGAGAAGCACCTGAAAAAAATGTTCAACATCCTTAATCATCAGGGAAATGCAAATCAAAACAACCCTGAGATTCCACCTCACACCAGTCAGAATGGCTAAGATCAAAAATTCAGGTGACAGCAGATGCTGGCGAGGATGTGGAGAAAGAGGAACACTCCTTCATTTTTGGTGGGATTGCAAGCTGGTACAACCACTCTGGAAATCAGTTTGGCGGTTCCTCAGAAAATTGGACATAATACTACCATAGGATCCAGCAATACCTCTCCTGGGCATATATCCAGAAGATGTTCCAACCGGTAAGGAGGACACATGCTCCACTATGTTCATAGCAGCCTTATTTATAATAGCCAGAACCTGGAAAGAACCCAGATGCCCCCAACAGAGGAATGGATACAGAAAATGTGGTACATTTACACAATGGAGTACTACTCAACTATTAAAAGTAATGAATTCATGAAATTCCTAGGCAAATGGATGGACCTGGAGGGCATCATCCTGAGTGAGGTAACATATTCACAAAGGACCTCACACAATATGTACTCACTGATAAGTGGATATTAGCCCAAAAACTTAGGATATCCAAGATATAAGATACAATTTGTTAAACACATGAAACTCAAGAAGAACGAAGACCAAAGTGTGGACACTTGCCCCTTCTTGGAATTGGGAACAAAACACCCATGGAAAGAGTTACAGAGATAAAGTTTGGAGCTGTGAAGAAAGGATGGACCATCTAAAGACTGCCATATCCAGGGATCCATCCCATAATCAGCTTCCAAATGCTGACACCATTGCATACACTAGCAAGATTTTGCTGAAAGGACCCAGATATAGCTGTCTCTTGTGAGACAATGCTGGGGCCTAGCAAACGCAGAAGTGGATGCTCACAGTCAGCTATTGGATGGATCACAGGGCCCCCAATGGAGGAGCTAGAGAAAGTACCCAAGGAGCTAAAGGGAACTGCAACCCCATAGGTGGAACATTATTATGAACTAACCAGTACCCCAGAGCTCTTGACTCTAGCTTCATTTGTATCAAAAGATGGCCTAGTCGGCCATCACTGGAAAGAGAGGCCCATTGGACTTGCTAACTTTATATGTCCTAGTACAGGGGAATGCCAGGGCCAAGGGGTGGGGGTGGGTGGGTGGCGGACTGGGGGGGGGGGGAGTGTATTGGGGCCTTTTTGGATAGCATTGAAAATATAATTGAGGAAAATACCTAATTTTTAAAAAAAAAGGAAAAAAAAAGAATACAAACAAAAAAAATCCAATACACATTCCATGCTAAGAAAGCATTTGACAACCTCCAAAAATAAATAAATAAATAAATAAATAGAAAAAGCTACAAAATCAGTGTATGGGAACATTAATTATGCAAAAAATATCTGGAGCTTTGCTAGGAAATAAAAATAAATGTGATTCCAAAAAAAAAAAAAAAAGTGTACCACTCAAAGATTTTCTTCTGTATACACTTGGACATCTATTTCCCATTATTTACTAAAGTATTTTTTATTACATCCAAATAAGTTCCATATCAATTAACAATCATTAATTATTTTCCCTACCTTAGCCACACACATCCTCTAATTGTATGTTTATGTGTGTATATATGTGTATACACACTTCATGAATACATCCATCTCGTTGGCACATGCTCCAGTTCGATGCCTGTTGCTTTGATAAAACACTATGCAAGTCACCTTTGGGGAAGAAAGAGTTTAACCGGTTTACACTTACACTAATGTCACAGTCCATCACCAAGGCAAGCCGGAGCAGATGCTGAAGAAAGGAACTTCCAATCAATAACTGGAGCAGAGGCCATGGAGGAGTGTTCCCTGTGGGCCTTCTCCTCATGGCTTCCTCAGCCTGTTTTCTCATACAACCTGGAACTACATGCCCAGGGATGGCACCACCACAATGGGCTAGGCCCTCCCCTATCAAATAGCAATTAAGAAAATGTCCCCCCAGACCTGCCCACAGGTCAATCTAATGATTGGAGTTCTTCAGAAGGTTGCTCTAAAAAAGACCTGCCATCTAAAAACAAGTTATTAACTTTAATCATTTTAATTATTAAATTTAATTAAAAGTTAAAATTAATCTATTTTAATTAATTTTAAATTAATTTATTTTAATTAATTAACTGAATTTATTAATTAGGCAGTTCTTCAAATGAGGTTCACTCCTCTCAGGTGACTATAATTTGTGTCAAATTGACAAAAAGTAACCAGCACAGTATAAAAGTTTCCTTTTGTCTTCAATAAGTAGTATATGTGTACCAGTGAATTGTATTAAAACATATTTCTCTATGATTTATTATCAGTCAATGTTTGCTCAGTATACTTAACTTTGTGTACCTGTGTATCTGGTGGTACACAATCCTGTTTTGCTTGTGAGTAGGAAAAACATCAGTAACCCCGGTCTGAAAAAAATTGGTTTTAATTGTTCTACTCCAGTGCTCACAAAGTTGGAGCGGTTCCACATCACCCACCAAGTTAGCTGATTTCTCAACTTCAAGCTGGTGTTCTTGTATCTTTGGGAATCTAGAATGGATCTTTTTCGTACTACATAGGGATGAAAATTGGTTAAAGGGAAGGAGACCATAAAGGACAGTAGATAGGACTTTCTGCTCCAATCCCACATACCTGAGAATGTGATTAGCCATCATTCGTAAGATTCTATTATGTTTTATTGCCTAATTGATCTTAAGATAAAAACAGATCTGGGGGAGGGGATTGAAGGAAGCACACAAGCCCCCAAAAGCTCAGCTGGACACTTTCTCCAGCCAATAGCAAAGAGTAAAACTTGTACATTTAAATCACAGTTAGGACTCTCTGTGCCTTTGCCAGTTTGAAGACTGAGAGAACTTTGCTGAAAGAATGCAGGGAGCCTCTAGGATCAAAGAGTGTTCCCTTACTGACATCAGCAAGCAATGGGAACATCTGGGCTGTGTCTGCAATGGACTCCAGTCTTCTAGTACAGTATTTCACCCAACTTCCAGGTACTGTCAGTCTCACTTGCTCCCCCGCCACAGCTCCGTAAGACCTTAAACAGGAACTAACCGGCTGAACCTTCCAAGACTTTTGGCCTGCAGAACTATGAGTTAATAAATGTTTATTTGTTTTAATACATAGCTCTGGGTGGCCTGGAAATGTGAGAAGACCCTTAGAACACCAAATGTTGCTGGCCAGGGAACTTCTTAACTCTGCGAAACTCTCCCATCATTTGGGAGATGGCGGGCTTTACTCAACTACCCATTAGGTTATAATCTAGCATCTAAAAGGCAAGGCCATTTAATTTTTCTCCCCACAGGTAACTTATAAACATTTAACAAGGAATAGAAAATACGAGAAAATAGGAGTTTGAAATTTTTAATTAGTTGTTTTTAGACAACAGGAGTCATACTTGCTTGATACTTTGAAAATTTTTCCCTCTAAGAACTAAAGGAAACTCAGGTAGGTATCAAACAAGAACCAGAAGTGTGGAGTTGAATATTATAAATACCATTTATTCTAGTAAATACAGGTTAAATTATTCACAGTAGCTGAAAGGTAGAAGCCACACATGGTCCATCAATGGATTAACAATGTGTGTGTGTGTATAATGCATATAATATATGTATATATCTGTGTATATATTTTAAAGACTAAATATTAGCACATCATATACATACATACATACATACATGGAAAGAAACCTTGGCACATGCTACACCATGGATTATATTATGCTGGAAGACATCATGCGAAGTGAAATGAGCTATTCACAAAGTAATCATTATTATATGATTCTATGAATGTGAGGAGACTAGAGTTGTCAGATCACAAAGATAGAAAGCACAATGGTGGTTTTTAGGGGATAAGATGGGGAAGAAAGAATTAGAGTTTAATGGATACACTAAACAAGATGGCAAGATGGAAAGTTCTGGAGACAGAAAGTAGTGATGGTTGCATAGTATAAAAGCCTTCTCTAGAACTAAACTGTGCTCTTAAAATAGTTATAATGGACAGTTTATATTGTATATATTTCTATTAGTGAGGCAAACTGGAGAGGTGGTTCAGTGGTTAAGAGCATGAATTGAATCTACAGGATTTATGTCAAAGTCCCAGAACCCATATCAAGTTGTTTAAAGTTGTCTGTGACCCCAGCTCTGGGATATCTGACACTTCTGGCTTCTGTGTGCACATACCCACCCACACACATATGCATATGTGCATAAAGTTAAAAGAAAATAAATCTTTTCTAAAACTGTAACAATGGGAAGTTAATGTTTCCTCTACTTCCCCTTATTCTTTAAAAGAGATTTGCTGGCTCCCTTCTTGGAAGTCATCATCCAGTGAGAAAAAGGAAGCTTCGCCAGGAATGGCCTTCCACCCTCATCTCCTAGTGTGAAAAATGTCCTCAGAATTAGCATCATTTTTAAAAATCCAGAAGTACAATTACTGCTGAATCTTGTTTCTCTGGAAACATTTACATACTTAAACTAATTAAATAAAGCAGCGCTAACTCTCAGTAAGTGATGAACTTGCAATAAAAATTTAATTTTATGCTTAATTGTATTAAGATGTGTAATATAACTGTTCTTTTGATCTATTCTGTTATAAAAATATACTGACAACTAAACAAAATTTAATAAAACCAACTGGCAATTTTCATAAGGAATAAAAATTAGTTTTAATTTGTAATTATAATTTTGTGAGAAGAACTACAAGGGAAGGAATGGGATTGTTATCACATCTGAGGAAAGAGCAAAATCTAGCTTTAACTAGGAATTAGAACAATAAATAACTTCTTGCTGTAAAAAAACAATGATTTTTTTTTAATTGTTGATGATCTATGTCAAACGCCAAGATTTCACACTGGCTGCATTTGAAGGTACTATAGACAATTTTATTGTAAAATAAAACTGGAAATATCTACTCTTTTAGTTATTTACACTTCCTTTGAAGAGGTATACTATTTAATTCTATTATTTGAAAAGTCATTCTGAAATTTTACCATAGATACCTGGATAGTGCAGAGTCTGTAGTCAGCATATGTCTGAAAACACTTTAGTCTGAAATTTAACTTTCCTCCCAAAACATATAATATTGGATATCAAGTATTTTAATTCTCCACATGGTTTTAACTTCTCTCACAATATAAATACATTTTGTGCAAAAATGTTAGTTTAGATTTTCAAATATTTTATTCAATATTCATACATACATATAATGTGTTTGAATCAAATTTACTATCATTCCCCACAATCCTCCCCCACCCCCCACCACCCCCGTCCCTCTACCATTTTTTTTCTTCCCATCAAAAGCTAGAAAATGCAGGATTGTGATTCAAACACACATTAATGATTCTCCGGTTGTAATAGTAGAATTTTTGTAACTTGTGCTTGTTGATGACACCAACAAAACTGTTGTTCCAGATGTAAGCCTTTGTTTGAGTGGAGTAATTTAGGAAAGCTACTGACACCCAACAGCAGGGAGAGAGCTAACATCTTTTAATATACAGTTTTTGATGAGATCTTTGCATTTTGTAGAGTCTCTGTGTGTGTGTGTGTGTGTGTGTGTGTGTGTGTGTGTGTGTGAACGAGAAAGAGAGAGAGAGAGAGAGAGAGCAGAGACAGAGACAGAGACAGAGACAGAGACAGAGACAGAGAGATTATTTGGGAGCATAAAACTCACCTAATTTGAATAAGATTCACAAATATGTTTAATCATCATTGTGTATTTAAAAATATTAGCTTTTAAAAATTATTTTACAGGAGCTCACAGTTAAGAGATGCCTGGAACTCTTTTTGAGGTTTGCTGGCACTGTTGAAGACAATGGGGAGCTTTAGAAATGGATTAAATGCACTTTGTATTATAAGAAGAAAATGAGGCTTTCACAGGGACAGGAGTAGAATGTTATTATTTAAAGTGATGGCTTTCAGGGTCAAGTTGACAAGGATGGACTTGTAACAGTTATTTCTTATTGTCAATTTGCGAGGGTTTAAAATCGCCATGGAAACACACCTCTGCTTGTGTCTACATCGGGTGGGGGGTGACTTCCAAAAGCTTTAACTGAGCAGGAAGATGTACCTTCAATTTGGGTGACACTCTTCTGTGAATTGGGGCTCCAGACTGAGGGAAAAGGAGAAAGTGAAAGAAGCTAGATCATCTCTCTGCTTCCTGAGCCAGTCAATGACCTCAAGTTCCTGCTGCCATGATTTACCAGCCGTGATGGGCTGTATCCTCTAGGAGCCAAAAGGCATTCTTTTCTTCTTCTTTATTTCTTATTAGGTCTTTTGTCACCACAAATTGGAAAGAAACCTCAGTGATTAACAAATATTGTCAACTTGAAAGGATCTAGAAGACAAGTTTCTATGAACTCATGTGAGGGATTATCTAGATTAGGTTAACAGAGGGGAGAAATGTCACTGGGGGCAGTACCACCCCAGTGTATTTGGATCATGGAATGAATTTTTAAAAAGGAAGAGAGAGAGAGAGAGAGAGAGAGAGAGAGAGAGAGAGAGAGAGAGAATGAGAGAGAAGGAAGGAAGGAAGGAAGGAAGGAAGGAAGGAGAAAGAAGGAAAGAAAGAAAGAAAGAAAGAAAGAAAGAAAGAAAGAAAGAAAGAAAGAAAGAAAGAAAGAAAGAAAGGAAGGAAGGAAGGAAGGAAGGAAGGAAGGAAGGAAGGAAGGAAGGAAGGAAGGAAGGAAGGAAGGAAGGAAGGAAGGAAGGAAGGAAGGAAAACCAGCATTCACACTCCCTGCTTCCTGGCCATGGATGTCATGTGACCAGCTGCTTCAAGCTCCTGCTGTCAGGACTTCTCCACCACTATGGACTGTAACCTCAGACTGTGAACCCAAATAAGCCCTTTCTCCCTTAAGTCACCTTCAGCAGGATGTTGTATTACAACATAAAAAATAACTGATACAGAAATTAGTACACTGGACCAGATGAAATGTCCCTGACCTTTCTTTTAGTCTGCATATTGAAACCACATGCCCCTGAGGTGCCAACACCCAATAATGAATGACACAAAGACTTCTCATTAATTATCAATGCTTAAGACTTTGGCTTACATTTGTTCCCAAGTAGCTCCTACAACTGAAATCAACCCATTTATACTAATCCACTTTCTATTGCATAGCTCTTTACCTCTCCTCAGTCCCTGTATGTCCAAACTTCTTCCTCTCCGTCTATCTGGCGAAATCCTCTCTGACTCTTTCCCAGAGCTCATTTCTCTCTGCCTGCAAGTCCCAGCTACACTCTCCTTCCTAGCTATTGGCCGTTCAGGTCTTTATTAAACCAATCAGAGAATGCCTTAGGCAGGTGAGGAAGGATTGAGAAACATCTTGCAGAAAGATTCTTTCAACACCATATAGTTAATTTTATTGTTTAAACCTGATAGTAGAGAAACTTTAGTGGGATCTTGATTGAGATCATAAACAAACACTAGTTTCTCCCCTTTAAGAGTTAACTGATCATTCAAACTGTAGCTGTATACTCCTGGGATTAATTTTTATCAATTACAGAGTGCATTATACAATGCAAAACACAAAGAACATATTTGAATAATTTTTGAGTGGATGTAAGAGATGGAAGAATCATTTGTGAAGAGAGGGATGTTAAGAACAAATAAAAATGTATGCAATATTTTTAAGGGATATTCTAGCCAGGTATGGTAATTCATACCTGTAATCCCAGCTTGTAAGAGTCTGTGGCAAGAAGATGAAGAACTTAGGGTCAAACTGGGCTACATAATGAATTCAAGTCCCACTTAGGTTACATAGCAAGATCTTATCTCAAAAATCAAACAACAATAAAAAGGTGAATAAGGGTGATTGTATTTTTCCTTCATTTTTTTCAACTCACCTCCGACTTCTAGGTTACCACAGAAGGTGCATTCTTTATGACTTTGATGTCTCATATTGTCCATCACATTATTTATCTGCATGGTGTTATAAGTAATTTTCTTTACACTTATCTTCTAGTTCACTATTTAACTCACTTTTCAGCTAGTTCTAATATTCTGTTTAATGTGCTTTTATTTCCATGTTTATGCTTTTAATTGGTAGAGGACCTGCTCAGTCCTTTGATATTACATTTCTTTAATCATACCCTTTTAGTGTTTGATATATAATATAACATCTAAATGTCAAAGCATTATGTCCTAAATATTGGTCGACAGTCTCAGATACTCCTAGTTCAGAATGAATTAACTTCCTGAACATTATGTAACTTTAGAGTGTGGTCTCATCTTCCGAGTGTTTATTTCTGTGAGGAATCTCTTTGATCTGATCTGTGAGTTTGCTGTCTCAGTTGCCCACGAATTTCACTGAATGTGACCATGCCTCCTGTTGGTTCTCCATTTATGGGTTCGTGTACTATACTGAATATGATATATTTGAACAGCAAACCCTTGAGATGACAAGCCTCTTATATTGGAAACTCTCTAACAGAGGCATTGGCCAACAGCCCACCCTGTGGATGAGCAGGCTTATTCTCTGGTCGCACTTACTAAGTGTTACCTCGTAAGAGTCCCAGCTTTATACTTGTGTTGAAGGTCTGATTCCCGCCTCTTACAGGCCCCAGTCTTGTCCTCTGTCTTTCATCATGTCAATCTAAATCCTTGCTTAGTATACTTACCCACATTCACATTTCCTCCTCCAAATCACACATAATATCTATAGCTTCTAGAGTGTCAGGTTTGGCTATTTAGGCTCTCTGTTCCTAGAGATTCTGTTTTGTAATGTTGCCTACAAATGTAAAGAGGATTAAGAGGATGTCCATCTAAAATTGCTAAACATTTTGTCATGGGAAGATTTGCAGGTATCGCCTTTAAATGGTGACTGGAAAAGACATTCTATTGTGATAATATATTAGGAAGCTGTGCTAGATAATCTTAAGGAGGGGATTTCATTTCTGCACTGTAGAAAAAGGAAATGGCTTAGCAGAGAGAGGGGAAAGGGACTCCTGGCTTGTGAGTCACACCTGGGAAGAATCCCCAACAAGAAAGGGGAAGCAAGCAGTTGCTTAGCTGACTAGGGAGATAATCACTGTCCCTGTCAGAGAGGACTGTGAGATAAAGGGGCACAGAAGCCAGGCCCAAATCCTGCTGGGTAGTGTTATCTGAAACTTGATAAGGATTTTATATTAAAGATCTCTATCGAGATGCTTTTAAAGCAACAGTATATACAGCTTTAAGACTCAGCTCAGGTCCAGCTCCTAGGAGAAAGAGACACAAGGGGGGGAAAAAAAACACAGCCCATGTAGTTTAAAATGAAGGTTCATTTTACCAAGGGAGATGTAATAGAGCTAAGAATCAACGCTTGAAGTTTAATCGGCAACTGAGCCTTCTGACTAACTTGACATTGAACAAAACAGTTGACACATTCATATCCCCAAGCACTGCTGACAAGCCAGGGTCCCCTCAAGTGGTGAGCACAGCCTACGATGCACACACCACTTCATTCCACCTTGTCCGCATTTTATGATTACGAATCAGTTTTCTTTGATGTGCCCCATTTTTCACCGCCGCATCTTCATCTTGGCACCTTTATCAGTTATAACTTCATCAGAGCGTTTGAGTGTACCATTTACAAAATTGCTTTTCTCGCTGCAAGTTGGAGAGTACGAAGCAGTGCAATTTTCCAGAACAAAAGAGGAAAGGAAGAAGCCAGCACAGATGGCCTTCATTGTTCTGACAGAACACCCCTGTGAGCTGTTTTGCCAATAAATTCCTTTATGTGTTACATAAGATAAAATTACCATTGAAGTGATAATGCGTCCGGGTTTTCACCATAGGTGGGTGGATAGGAGAAAACAGAGAAGGTCTTCTCTGCAAAGGTTTTGATGTGATGTTCAAATGTGTGAGGAAAGATTTGCATATGCAGAAAGTCTGCATACCAGGTTCTCTCTCAAACCCTCCCCTAATGTGTTAGTCTCCTACAAACAAGAGATTGGGCCTCTTTGTAAACTGGCCTGCTTTGTGCCCTCTCTTCCTGTGTCCTCAAGCTGCCCTCCTATGCAGTAGAGGACCAGCTTATTTCTAGAACCCCCCCCCCCCAGTTAGCTGGCACTTACACATTCCTTGTCTATCTTCTGTTAACAAGTTTGACCATGATTATTCCTTTTTCCCACACACAAATATAGCACTAATTGCTCCAGCACAGTGAGGTCCAAGAGTTTCATTCTCGATTATAACTTGCGTACGATGTAACACCCATGAATAAATTATGTGGTAAATAGTATTTGTGAGAGCAACCGCACATCCTTACAGTGACAGGTTTTCCCCAGTGTTAATCACTGCAAACAGGGGTTGACATTTGAGGAAAGGCTGTGGTAGTGCCTCAAAGGTCAGATGTCCCTGTTCAGGGTGTCCTCATCTAACCAGGCCACTGAGCCTCTAGTTCAGGGCAGACAGTTTACCCTCCTTCTGCCTTCGTGTTTCAGTCAACTGAGGGAGGTTAGGTTACTGTTTGCAATGGGGTAATAGGGTTCAACAAATGTCAGTGAGCCCGGGACTATCCATTTTCTTGAAATGCCAGCTGCAAAATACCAGGTGCTGCTGGTCCACTAATTGTTCAAGTCACAAATATTTGCTTTAAAAGTTTAATCAAGGCCATTTTTTGTTGTTGTTGTTGTTGTTGTTATATTTCAGGGGCATTTCACATGACAAATTATCCCAGTGTAGCTAAAATAAACAGCTGCCACATTTGGGTATCTACCAAATATCATCTCTTCGAAGAGCATGGACCACATAATTTCTTTTTAAAAAAATAAACAGAACAAAACAAAATCCCGTCTGCCGTTGACTTTCCCTGCCTAGATGAGTGCTCCAGCCACTAACAGGTATATCAGACTTTATTCAGGATGTCCTTTCATCTTCAAATTGTTCTCTGAGTTTCTTCTTCCTCTCTCTCTCTCTCTCTCTCTCTCTCTCTCTCTCTCTCTCTCTCTCTCTCTCTCTCTCTCTCTCTCTCTCTCTCCAACCTTTTGCTTTTACAGAAGAATCAATTTTCCAGAACGTTTACTCTCCCCACCCCACCCCACCCCAAGCAGCTCTCTCATCTCTGAGTATTGCTTACCCAGCGTGCAGGGAGGGGCCTGAGAGGTTGAGAGGATGGGAGAGTGCCTACAGCTCCCGCGGACCTTCCTGCTGCTTCCCGTCCTTGCCTGATTACAGGGAGGCGGATGTCTTGTTTGACATGGGCAGTGCCTTCTCTTCTGCACATGATGAGCAGTGTGGTTCCCACAGATGCTGCACCCTGGGGTTTCTCTGAACTCCCCTTTCCACCATACTAGCTAGATATTAAATATCGTTGACCTCTAAACTCTCAGATGTTTATCTTTGAAGCACACAATGCCTGTCAAAGTCGAGGGTCAGGGAGGACTGATTTGGGCACCTGTAAGTTCAAATACCATCTCTGGCCTTTAAAAAAAAAAGTCATGAGGAAAATTGTGCCCATGCAACTGTTCTGCGTATCGTGCGGAAAAGGTGTGGTAGCCATTCTCACAGTTTTGGTTTTTAGCTCTGACAGAGTCTGGTACCTTGACTGGGCTGTTTTCTTACAGCCTCTCAGGCTGGGGCCCCACCCTGGAAGCTCCCAGTTGTGCAGATCGCCTGAACTCTGTAAATATGGCTGTTCTGGCCCTGCCCAAGCTGTGCCCACAGCCTTCAGCTGTAGAGTTAGCTCTTCATTAAAGAGTTACACATGCCTGTAAATGTTGGAAAGTTGTATTTTAGATTTCAAGAGCTAACTTAAAACTTCCTGCCTTCCTTCCCTGTTGGCGTTTCTTCTTATCTTTTATTCCTTATCTCACTCCATCCCTACACATCCACTGACTTGCATTCCTCCTGAAACAGTCTTCAGGGGTCTCAAGGTAGAGCAGGTTCCACAGACTAGGGAGATGGAAGCCATAAAAGGAGGCACTTACTAGTGGTATCAGTCAGAGTGCTAGGTACCTCAGTGCGGGCAGTTAGTTTAGGATAGAACTTAGTTGACAGACTTCTGGATTCCTCTATAATTAACACCTTTTACTTAACTATCACTGAATAATATTTCTGGGTGGAAATTGTTCAGTTGCCAATATCTTGCTTCCATTTCAGCTCACAAAGTAAAGTAGATCTAACAAGGGAAAAACAAGGTCAATTGTAAAGGTGGGACAGGGCCAGAAACAATGTTGCAGCAAGTCCTTTCTTCCTGCTGACTACAGAAAAGAACATTCTGGTCCAGGTGCCACTCACATCTGAATTAGGGAAGGTATGCATAGCCTACCTATAAAACACAAGAAACCTTTTACTCTGCAACCTTTCCCAGAAGAAACCGTTTAGCAGCGGAAGAAAATGGGCCTTGCTGGAAAACCTTCACTCTGACTCTAAGGGAGCTATGTGTTAATGCTGAGTTAAAACACCAGCTGGGACCATTTTCTCCTTCAGGATTCTAGTGAATCCTGTCTATCCCCTTCCACCTGACAAAGATTCTGCCCTTCACAGAACTGTAGTCCAGCTCCCTGGAAGTTCAAAGAGCTGTCTGAATCTGAGGCGACCATGTTTATCTTCTCATTGACTGTTTTAGTTAGAATAGGGTCAGATGGGTTCAGTTCAAAGCCTCCCCACTCTGCTTCTGATCCCCCTCCATATCCGTATCTGGTCAGGCACCTCTGCTTGCACTGACCCCAAGGAAATGTCCTACCACTCCCGCCTGCCTTTGCAGAGTCTTATTCCATCTATTTAATCCAAAACTTCCCCTCAGTATCTCTCTGATCTGCACCCAATTCCTCAGCAATCAATTTCCACTTGTTCTTGTGTTCAAGAGTTGAGTCCAAGCCATCCTCTCCCATAACAAAGCCTATGTGTGGTAACCTTCCTAGGAATAAATACTACTGTCTTTGACAAAGCTCATAAATAATGTTTCTTCTTTCAAATCTTATGAAGCTCCTGATTGGGCAGGGCCAGGCTGGAGTAATAATTCTGCGTTTTTTGTTTTTGTTTTTAAATTACATGTATTTTTTGAGATTATAACTTCATCAATTTTATCCCCTTTCTCCCACCAACCCCTCCCATGTGCCCTGCCTCTTGCCCTTTCTCAAATTTAAAGACTTTGTCTTTAATTGTTGTTACAATGTAACTTCCTCCTCTGAGATTGAATCACTCCATCCTACAGCAAAGCTCCCTGAGCAGAAAGGTAAACAATTCAATATTGTTTCAGGAAGTCCCTGAAACTGACCAGATTTATTGAGTCTCTCCATGCTAGAGTAAGCTCTAAAGCTGCTGAGAGTCACCCTCAAACAAGACAAGCTGCAAAGAAAACAATGATACCAGACCAGCTACCTGGAAGTGAGAGAAAGATGAAATTTTAGGACCTACAATTCATGTAAAATATACCAGAAAGTTGTTTGTGAGCCTAAGAGGCTGCCTGAGGCTGAGAACAAGGAGGAACAGGCCCAGGCATGTCCTAGCAGGCCAGTCGTTAAGGCATTCCAGAGAACAGCTTGACCATAAAGATTAAAAAGAGTGCAAAAACAGAACAGGGCTATCTCAGCTAAGTCAACACCATCTGGTCCAGCACCTCCCTCTGCCCGCTGACCTCCTGCCTCAGTTCGGAGTCATATATTAACCAGATGTTCCACTGACCTAGATAAGCACCCAGCCCTCAGATTTCCTGATGCCCCGATCTACACGTACACTTTTACTGATGTATAACTATTCTGTTGAAGTTTAAATTGTCCAATTGTATGAAGCCGCACAAGATCCCTCCCCTACCCCCACTCTTTTCCTATATAAACCCCTAACTTTTGAGCCTCGAGGCCGACAACCCCTATCTCCTGTGTGAGATATGTGTCGGCCCGGAGCTCCATCATTAAACTACTCAAGATATGAGTGGGGGGTTTCTCCACTAGGTTCTTTCAGAAGAAGCTGAAAGTAGCCAAGCTGCCTAGAAGAGGCAATATAACAGTAACTTTTATTTTCCTAATGTAATTGTCATCTCCTAGGCCTACTGCCTCAGTCTGCTAAACTAGGCCAAGTCCTGGAAGCTTCTAGTCTCAGAACAATATTATCTAGGGCTAAAGCTTCTAGCCTCTGTACAATTTAGGCCTAGAATTTCAGCCTCCCCGACTTACTGCTGAATAAGCTCACCCCTTCTTGTTCTTTCTGAACTCTGACTGGCCGACTCAACTCAGACTGATAGGGGTCCCACAACCTCTATGATTGAATACCACTAAAGTCCAATTTGGTGAAACAATGAGTCTTGCTGGAATTACTTATAGGAGCAGAAATAGCTCAAAGACAGCTGCATCACTAAAACTCACCCCAGCATGAGATCACAAAATCAGGGAACCTGGAGCATGCTGCATAGGCTAAGGCATGTCAAGGGTTGGAAAGTGTCCTTTCCAGGTGGTTTAGTTGGTCTAAACCTCTTTGTAGAGGGATTTTAATCAGGCAACATGGCTGCTTTGGCTGGAATACAGACACACCCTTACCACACACCTTTAATCCCAAGCAATGAAGGTAAAGTTTGTTTTGTAGAAGGACGTACCCATATTTGAAAGTGATGTCTAATTGAGTGGCAGAAAAAGTGATGAACCAGAGAAAGATTAAACAGAATAAGACTCATGAGAAAAGAGAGGAAAGGGAAGTCACTGGAAGAACAATGCAGAAAGGACAGGAGGCAGCTTTACTGAGATGGTTATAGACAGACAGGTTACAGAGAGGGAACAAGCTAGCCACAGGTGAAGACAGAATGAGCCAGACAAGGAGAAGGAGTCAGAAGACTAGAACATATTGCCAAAGTTAGTGTGAGGCCAAGCAGAGCAATTCAGTCAGAGGCCAAGAGAAGTCAGATTGAATCTGTTAGCATGGAAGGGAATCTGAGTAGACTGTGTTGTGTTCCCTGTGAAAAGTTTTGTCATACAACACACATAAATATGTTTGTGTGCATATCTACATAGATATAGATTATATATAGATACACACACACACACACACACACACACACACACACGACCTGCTCAGTCCATAGTATGTACTTATATTTATGTTTTCAGGGCTGAGCATTTGGTATTGGATAGTGGACTGGCATACTCTTTGCTGGGAAAGATTGTTTCTCCAACTCTCAGCATTCATTCATTCCCTGTTGTTCTTTGTCTGGGGTTGAGGTCCAAGAGCTTCCCACTTCCACACTAGCATGTCTATTGATGTCTGCATCTGTAAGTAGCTTCTAGTGCTGCTGCAGCTGCTGGTCTGGAGCCACATTCTGAGACCTGATGCTCCTACCTGTCTTCTGTAAATTCTCTTTCCTGTGCACTGTATTGAGAAAGGCTAGGGTGCTGTGAGTTGCCTAGAGACTGCCCTAATGAAATGGTGGGTTAGGAGCTGCACACTGCAGCCCAGCTTCCATGTCAGCCCAGCCAGAGCTGCAAATAGAGCCACAGTTTAATTGAGGTTGTGATTGGCATACTCATAAGGGTTTTCATTTTCTCTGCAGCAGCTCATTTTCCTTTGAAGAGGCATTTACTACAGACAGTTTTTTAAAGGAAATTGTTTTGTAATTAGAGAGTACTTTATAAGTGTAATCAATTTTGGCTTATGGGGATGCTTTTCTAGAAATCAAAATATATACTGGCATCAACATACAAATATCCCAGAAACAAACATGATGCAATTTCCAAGGGATTCATTAATATTCTGATAGACTCTTTCCAGTGCCTCCTTCAGGAATGAGCTGATACTTTCTCTGTAAAGATTCAGGGCCCCTGTTGCTGGAATGGACCATGTGGAACAGAACAGTCAGGCAACATGTCTTCTTCATTCTGTTCCAAACACCATAAATAACCAAACAGTATTTATTAAGTTTGCAAATGGCATCAAGCTGGGAGAGAAATTACCACACAGGAGAAAAAAAATTAAATATAGCATGACCTTGATAATTTGGAGCAAAGGGGAGAAAATACACCAAGCGTTCTCAAAGCAAAACAGTTAAGGAGAACATCCAAAATGCAAAATAAAAGAAGTTCATTACACATGCAAATTTGCCACTTCTTTGTCCATTTATTTATTCACTGATTAATTACTGAGCACTAATTATGTGCCAGGCTTTGGGGACAGAGTGGTAAACTAGATAGAAATTGTTCCTTGCTCACATGCCTCAGAGACAAGTCACAGGAAAGAGGCCTTAAGGGCACAAACAAACAAGTAAAAACAATATCCAAGTGAGATGTGTGCCGTGAAGGAAAATAGCGGACAGTGTGCAAAATAATAAGTTGGTGCATGAAAGGGAACAAGAATCCAGGTGAGGGAGTTCCCAGGAGGGGAAGATCCAGGAAATAATGGGAAGTGGTCAGCTCTGGAGGGAAGGAAGTGTTCTTTTCTGATATGATGTCTGTTCATTTGCTTACTCAATAGAAAGGGGAGTCAGCTGGAAGAGAGGAGAGATGCAGAAGGGAATGGAGCTGGAAGACTGTAATGGCCTGATAAAGAAACTGTAAATCAGGGTTCCCAGTGTGTTCTTCCTCCAACAGACATATCCACCCAGGATCAAGATGGCTTAATCAATGACAATTAGATATGCACCACTGTTCAGAAGAACACAGAGTTGAGTCATTGCTCATAATTAATCCTCGTTTGGGCACATTTTTCCTTCTTTAAGTGAGTCACCATGGAGTAACCACTTGTATCAACCAGATGTACAAAACATTTCACATGTATTGTGAAATTATTCTTCATGATACTCCTGTAAAGTCAAATGATTACAGAAGTGAAAAATCTCCAAGACCATCCTGAATTCTGACGGAGTTGTAGGACTGGGTATCCTAAAGCTACCCACGTGTTTGCAACTTGCTGGAAGGACAGAGAACTCGTTGAAAGCTGTAATACTCACAGTGTAGCTAATTATAGCAAAAGGTTGCTGATTAAAACCTGGAAGAGGAGAGATCAATGTTACTGTGATTCTCATTCTACAGATATTAATAATTTTTCCAAGGCCAAGTACTTAATACACATTCAATTCAACTTGATTTTAAGGGATATGCTTTCAGTGAGGAAAAGACAAACCCACCAGGACTGACCATTGTCTCCAAGTTTTAAGGCTTTCTCTGTTCACCTCTCTGAGCATAAATATGTATATAATATATGTGATATGTAATATATATTATGTACATATATCTGAATAATTGTTTTATCTAGTCAGCTCTTTCATGGTCTTAAAAGGAGTTCTTAAATGCTTGCAGATTCTTTGGTTGTTTTGTAATAGCAAAATCCCTGCTGGGCTGGGGTTCTAGATCTGGTCAGTGAAACAGTTTATCATGCTAACTGAAAACCCTGGATCTGGGCCTGGGATATAGCTGAGTGGGTCAGCCTGCCAGTCCTCCTGCACCTGCACCTGCACCTGCACCTGCACCTGCACCTGCACCTGCACCTGCACCTGCACCTGCACCTGCACCTGCACCTGCACCTGCACCTGCTTCACCAGGGCAAGCTCTCAAGCACTGCCCTGGCTAGCTCACCCAGTGTTGCAGCTGGCAAGGGGCAGGGTCAGCTCTCTGGTGCTCATGTCCTCGGAGCCAGCTCAGCTATGTCTTTGCCATGAGGGCCAGCTCTACTTTGTTATCCAGCCAAGGTGCAGGACCTACTCTCCCACCTGCTGAAGGCAGTGTGGGGTGGGGGTGAGGGTACTGACTTCTCCCAGTGATTAACAGTGTTGTGGAAATGTAAGCCAATTAAACCCTTTCCTCCCTAACTTCCATTTTTGGTATGGTGTTTTGTCACTGGACCAAATGTTCTATGTTCGTTTCAAATTGTTTCAGTGGACTTATACTAATAGAATCTACTGATCGCTGATGGTATTCTTCCTCATACAGGTCTAGTAGGTAAGTTAGGATAAGAGTCTCAAACCATGGGGCTATGGTATAGCTCTGCAAATGTAATCAGAAAATGTAAAAGAAAGGGTGAGGTATGAACACAGTTCTGTGGGAGAAAGCAATTGTACATGGGAAAGAGGAAAGGCTATAGGAAGATGGGTTTAGACGGGGCTTTCAGGCAATGGTGCTTCATCACAGGGTAAGAAGAGGCCTGTGATGGGTAAGAAAGGTCTTACTTAGGACAGTCTTAGAGGAGATGCGATGTGGATGAAGTGTGGTTGAAAAGTAAATGAGGCTCTGCTATAGCTGAAGTACTGCGTACAGGAACAGCAAGTTATCATTTCCAGCTATGGATGCTGACAGTCAGAAGTCACAGTGGCAGAGAGCTGAGTTCTTACAAGAACTCATTTCTGATTCATAGGTTTCTGACTTCTGGTTGTGTCCTCATAGTGGTGGGGCCAGTGAGGGAGGGAGAATGCTAGGGGCATTTCTAATGAGGAAGCAAACCCATCTCTCAGACTACCACCTTCTGCTTCATTGTCTCCCAACAGCCTCCCTGATGTCACCCCAGAGGACATAGAATTTTAATATATTCATGATGGAATGGGCCCACACATCCAGTCCATTACAGGACCCCTGAAAGCAGGCTGAAGCATGGACGGAACCTTGCAGACAATAAGAAACCATGAAAATTGTATTAGACTGATACATGATCAGATCCCTAGTATGATAAATGTTGCTCTCTGGCATTTGCAGAATCCAGTCAGGGGCTATAGGGAGAGAAATATTCCCATTTGCCAATAGTTGCTTGCACAAATAGTTCTCCCCAAGGGTAAGAACTGACTGAGTTGTAATTCCTAGGCTTGACCAAGAGGATAGGGCAAGACCCACGGAGTTGGCTGGGGAACAGAATGCACACTCAGAGGCTTCTGTCTAGGTATTCCAGGATGCCATGTGATTCTGTTACTTGGATACCGGTTTCCAGGGGAGTGCTGTCCAGGAAGATGGGGAGCGTAATTCGCTTGGTGTTTCAGCCAGTTGTATTTGAAGAAAAGATAATACGCACATATGAAGCTCTCCAGTAATCTGGAAAGCAGGGCCAGAGCTCCACTCTGTCACCCCTTCTCTGGCCTCTCCTCTCAAGAGGTGCTCTTAGGTCACCTCTGAAAGGTTCTACCTAACGGCGTGGCTAAGGCCTCATACGGAACTCAGCCACAGATTAGCTCTGCTGCTCTCTAGCTCTGCTGTCTTTGGAAGCCTCATTTTTCTTCATCTATACAAGAGGGCAAGAGGGGTAGTGAGCTCCTTCAGAGGTAAAGGTACTTGCTGCTACGTCTCAGAACCTGAGAACCCTAAGCCCACCTGGTAGAAGGAAAGGACAGATTCCCAGCAAGTTGTCCTCTCACCCCAACACTCACTGTGGCACGCACATCCCCTGGAATAAACAAATAGATGTGAAAAAAATAAAGCAGAACAAGATGTGATAGGAAGAGCATATTCAACGAAAAGCTGTTCCTCAAAATTACCATGTTCTACCCGCAGGTGAGTAAGATCACTAACCACCCGCAAACTCACCTGGGAAATTCCTGTCTCCTGTTAATTTGCAGAGTTATCTCCTCCCTTCAGCCCAACCCATCCATCCATGGAATTAATCCCTGCCACTCATCCGTACTTCTGACACAGGTCCTGAAATCCTACTTCCTCTCGACACAAAGAGCCACGGTTTGAACAGGGAATTACCAAGAGAGTGGAAGTTTTTGCACACTCGCTGTTCTAACTAACACAACTGTGGCTAGCTCAGCTCACTCAGTGCTTCTTCCCTGGTTGCTTTTAATAAAGATTGTGTAGCAAACTGCCTCACAGAAATTCGGGCTTTCTGAGTACATGAAAAGAAGTAACTGGTGGTTCAGGAGTTTGGGGAACTCAAACGTGAGGGAATGCTTGCTGCCGCTTTGTTTCTGTGGGCAGTTCTGTGTGTGTTTTCCTTGGCACCTCTCCTCTGAGTTCCTCCCAACATCATTTTCCCAGGTGGAAAAGTGCTGCCAGCCAGCTCTTCCCTGTTACCCAGACACCCATGTTTTGTTTTGGCAAATGTAACTTGCCTGAAAGCTGCAGACAGGCTACTCTAAACAGCTCTGATGTGAGCACGGAAAAGACACTCAAGATAGGAGTTTAAAAGGGTCAATCTGCCTTACAATATGATTTTAACAAAATTTGAAACTGAAACAATATCCCTGAGTAATTTTTTAAGTTTTTTTTAGTATCTCTTTTCTGTGTTACGACAGTTCCTATGCAAAGTAATGAAACTGTGACCGCTATCATTAATTTTTTGGACACAAAGAAAGAACTATAAGTTGCTCTTCATGTGAGTTCCCTTTGGTCTATACAAAAGCCACTTGCTCTGCCCTAATAAATCAGTTTCAAAAAGAGCAAGACAGCCAATCAGAAAAGGCAGCCTCTGCCACCTAGACAATGGACCCTGCAACTGTCATCTCTGGAACTCATAAGCAAGCGATTTGAACACCCACTTTTCTATAAAGTTCCCACGGCAGGTCCGCAAATAGTCAGGACAAGCAATGAATTCCTTAGACTCCTCTAAGACCTTATAATTAACCAAGTTTGAAAGTTCATTTGCATTCCATACTCATAAGTAAACGTCTGCAGCCTACTTCCTATAGGACCAAAGACTTAATCTTTTTATCTTCCAGAAACATGTTTTTGAATGAACAAGTAAATACTTTTACTCCAGGGATGTTTCTTCGGGGAAACAATCTAGACAATAAACCCTGAAGGATATAGGAAATGTTAATGGACTTGTAAACATTTTGTGAAAATGGATCAAGCCTATCTATCCATTATAACCTATTGACCCAACTTTTCTAGCTTTCCAATAACATTGTCCCCATTAGAGGAATTAATGAAGCCAGTATTTATCAAATTAATTGTAGTCTAAGGTATTCCGCTGAGTGTTAGGTTAAGGAGATGAATACAATATTGGATGTACCCTCAGGGGGCACTCGCCATCAAAAAGTTCAACTTTTGTTGAATTGTGTTACACAAACTAATACACGAGGATCAGTATAAATCGATTCCAAATCTTAGTTGAAAGCATTACACGAGTTTTGTTTTACAGCAATGGACTGACACCCAGAGAAGACAGGTCTTTCAAGATAGAACATATCTGCAAAAATAAATCAGGAAATTGAATAAACTTTTACCATAAGCAGAGCCACACACTTAGTAATTCTAAAGGAAATAAAAGGTTAATGTCTTTACAGTACATCTGTAAAGTCAGGAAAGCTATGTAGTTAAGCTTTGACGTCTCAGCTTGAGTACAAACTATGGTAGTATCTGAGTTTTCTGGCTCCAGTGAATTCCCATGCTGGACTGAGAGACCTACTCAGAGAAACTCACTTTAAAATTAGAGAATTTTCATTGAAGTCAGAGAAGGAAGCTGGTGCCTAACTAGAGCTTCCCCACCCCCCCCTACTGTCTGCTGTTGCATTTGTTCCCTGAAAAGCCATCAGACATTGTTCTTTCTCATCCACTTTGCACAGTCTAATGAGGCCGTCTCCTACCTTGTCATTCACTGCCCCATCTCAGTCCCCCATTCAGCTAGACCTCCTTACTATTTCAAACTGTCACTTTCCCTGAGTGCATCTGCCCTTCTGTGCTCCAAATCTCACCAGCTCTTAAAACCCACACACAATCCTCCTTCAGCCAGTCAACCACGTGTTCTCTGAGCGTTCTCTTCTGCCCATGGGAAGGGAATTCTTTGCACCCCTGCATTGTGGGGGCACACTCCGGGCTCAGCACCATCACTCCATGATGTGCAATGTTTTCTTGTCAGGTGTTGTCTCATCTTTAATCCCATCCAAAGCAAGGCCTGATGTCATGCGTTTCAGAAACACTATTAGGTGCATATAAAACTTATCTATCAGCTGTCCCACCACTGACAGCCTCTGTTTATTTAGAAGTCTTCCTTATATTGAAGGAATAAAACAGAGGAATACATCCATACATATGTTGGAGCCAGATCTAAATTTGCCTTTAACCACAATCACAGAAAATGTGCCTCACAGATTTCTCTAGGAACTTTGAACTCATATTGAAAACTCACTCGTGAATTCTTTGCAAGTTTATAAAGCAGACCCTCATTTTCTCTCTGAATCAACAATAAGCAACACCTTCCTCCTGAGAGTCTGTGCCCAGTCGCTCTTTCTTTCCTTCTTGACATCTTCTCAGATTGGAAGGATTAGACTTTGGAATTTTATTTCTGGGGCCCTTTTACACATCCTGTCTCTAGGATGTATAGAACGGTAGCTAGAATCTCAGGACTCTGGAGGCTCACAAAGAAGGGTTACAACTTTCAAGCCAGTTGCTCTACCTAGCAAGATCCTGTCTCTAACAAAATAATAAAGATTATTTTAGACTAATTCAGAATATTAGATTTAACCACATTAACACTTTATAGCACTTATACTGTCCTTTCTAGAGTTTATTATTCAGAATATCTGGGTGGGGGAAGGGGAGCTGTAAAGGAGTAATTTCTTTTCAGAAAGAGTGATGGGCTTATAAGCATACTTTCAAGTACAATATATACTGATAAGTAGTACACAATTAATGATGTCTAATTTGGATTCTTTTTTTAAAAAAAGATTTATTTATAATTATATCTAAGTACACTGTAGCTGTCTTCAAACACACCAGAAGAGGGCGTCAGATCTTATTAAGATGGTTGTGAACCACTATGTGGTTGCTGGGACTTGAACTCATGACCTTTGGAAGAGCAGTCAGTGCTCTTACCCGCTGAGCCATCTCTCCAGCCCCCTAATTTGGATTCTTATGTCACCATTCCAAAATGAAAGTCTCTGAGTGAGGGAACTACAGTGCCCATTGCTCCAGCGTTGTCTGGGAAAGAGAATAAACAAGTGGGGGTTTTCCTAAAGTGGCATTTCTTAGGAAGGGCAGAGAGACGGACAGCTAGAAAGAGCCACAGGTCACAGAGATCTTTTCTTCCATGTACTGGTTCCCTGAACAGGTTTCCATCCAGTAAATAAGCAGAAAAGACTTCAATATTGGTGGTCGTCATGCCTTTTTTTTTTTTTCCTTTCGACTGTTCCTTTCCCAGCCTAAGGCTAAGGAAGGTCTGTAGTGGCCTCCATGGGCCTAGGATGGTCAGGACAAGGGCTAATTTGAGTGCCCACAGCTAAATTGGGGTTTCTGTACCAGAGCAACCTGCAACCCTACCCTAACAGGAAAAGAAGAGGAGGTGGGCATGAGACTTTCTCCTGGCAGATGGCCAACGGCCAAAATGACTTATTATAACCAGGAAGCCCTTCCACTTGATACTGGCAGATGCCCTGTGGCTATATCTGACCTACAAGCAGCTTCTGTCTGCTTGGCCATAGCCCTGGCTCTGGGTCGTCTACTTTTGCTCCTTAGACATCCCTGGGGGAAACAGGCGGGAGGCATAAATCCAGTACACTTCCACGCTGGGAAACACATTCATTCTGTTCTCCGAGTTATCACTTGAGATCCTGGGGGAGTGGGTGCAGTGAGTACCATGGTGTTGCCCAGGGTCACTGGAGGAAGAGATAAAGTGAAGCACATGCTCTTGTTTGGTTTCTGATGTTGTGATAGACACCATAACCACAAGCAACTTGAGGAGTAAAGGGTTTATTTGGTTGGCAGGTTACAGTCCGTTATCAAGGGAAATCAAAACAGGGGCTTAAGCAGGAATCTGGAGGCAGGGACTGAATGAAGCAAAGACAGTGGAGAAATGGTGCTTATTGTCTTGCTCCCTGTGGCATGCTTAAAAAAAAAAAATACAACCTAGCACTACCTGTCCAGAAATGACAGGACTTGAAGTGGGCCCAAATCTGTCACTAATCAAGAAAATACCCTACAGGCATGCCCACAGAGCAATCTGATGGAGACAAATCCTCAACTGAGATGTCCCTTTGCCAGATATGTCTAGGCTTCTATCAAGTTTACAAAAACTAACCAGAACAAAGAGGTGAGGCAACTAGATATACAGACTAGCTCCTGGATCACTAAGTTGGAGCAAATGCCTCAACAGTCTGCTTAAGGAAGTAACGGGAAGAGGATTGTCTGAAATAGAGAAGCCGAATGCCTTGTTCTGGCAGTAATCTCAGCGTGATGATACTTCGGTTGCTTAATCAACAACTGTACCGCTCCAGGGCAGTAAAAAGCCCAGTATTCCTTGAGTTTAGGAGTTGGCACCAGAACCTTTAAATGGGTAACCTACTGCTGTGATTGTTTCAGATTATCCACTAATGGAATTCATGATTGAAGTATTTCTAGCAGTTGTATCGAAGTTGGCAACAAATATGAATAATATGAAGGAACAAATTATAACAATAAAACTGTTCTCAGTTTCTGCCTCCAAAACAAGCGCTAAAGGTTTAATACATAATAATGTTAAAATATGGAAAGATTTACATGGTAAACTCAATGAGGCTGTATATTATAGAAAGGAAAGTTGAATACAGAAGACAAGTGTCCTGATTGGTTTTATATTTTGTTGTTGTTTTTGTTTTTGTCAACTTGACACATGCTAGAGTTGTCTGGGATGAGAAGCCTCAGTTCTGAAAATGTTTCTATTATATGACCTGTTGACAAGTCTGTGAGGCATTTTTGGATTAATGATTGAGGTGGGAGGGCCTAGCCCAGTGTAGATGGTGCCATCTCTGGGCAGGTAGTTCTTGGCTGTATAAGAAAGCAGCCTGAGCAAACCGTAGAGAGCAAGCCAGTAAACAGTATTCCTCTGTGTCCCCTGCTTCTGTTCCAGCCTTGACTTAACAAAGGGCTATGAATGATAAGGATGGGTAAGCCAAATAAACTTTCTCAGTTGCTTTTGGTCATAGTTTTATCACAGCAATGGAAAGCAAACTAAGAAACAAGATCATCCCATGAGCACTTCTCATTCTGACCAGAAGGGCTAGGGAAGGCTTTCAGTGGGTCTATCAGAAGCAGAATTAACCAGTGGGACTTCTTGCACCTTATGAACATGGTGGGCAGGAGGATAAATCTAGGCTCTGAAAGTGTGTTTTTAAATTTATAACAAGATTGAGAACTGACTGGTTTACTTTATTCCTACATGAAAATTGAACTCCTTAAAAAAATTAATAGTGCAGATCCAATGCATTTTAAAATGTTTCAAGCAAGTTTGTGTCTGTCATTCTTAAAACTAGAGCACACATTTTATAATAGCTAATCTCCACGGGGCTCTCCTACTTTCCCCCTGAGATCAGAGCTAATGGGCTGATCTGGAAGATGATGCCTTGAGCTTCTCAGGGTGGAAATGGAGAATTTGTCGAATACAGTGGTCCTGACTATATGCTGTATAGAATTTGTAGATTAGTGGAAATCCCCCTGCCCCAGATTTGGAAGATAACTGGCAATTCTAACTATAGATTAGGAAATACCAGTCAATCTAGAGCCCTAAGTTATAGCATAATGCAGATTCCAATATTTTGACTTACATTAAGAATAAGCACACATGCATCCGTGCACGCACACACACACACACACACACACACACACACACACACTCTCTCTCTCTATATATATATATATATATACAGAGGTGACAATGAAGTGCATTTAGCTGCCATGCAAAATTGTTCAGTGCTGTCGGCCTTTTTCCTGCAGTGGCAATGAGCAAGCTTAATTAGGGCCAGTTCTGTCTGTTTGGTTCTAGTCAAGCCCTTTATCTGGAATAGGTGGAATCAAGTTTTGCTAATATTAGTGGACCCTTATTTAGCCAAGTTACTTTCTGGTGAAGTAACATTAAGACTGAAGTTTGTGTAAAATCTATCCATGTTATGACTCATCACCAAAGTCACTCTAGATAGAGCCTACATGAGATGGGGTCTCACTGTGTAACCCACACTGGTGATCTTGAACTTGTAGAACTTCTGATGCAGATTTGCCCCTGGGAGAACTTACATATTTTGATCAAATATGGCAGCTAAGATTTATAAACACCTGAAGCTCAATGTAGATTTTCCTGTCTACAACCGTGCCTCTTACCTAACCTCCTGTCTACAGTAGCACCTCCTACCTTACTTCCTGTCTACAGTAGCACCTCCTACCTTAATTCCTTTGCTCAGCTTCATTATTTTCTCAAATGATAACACAGAATTTTATAATACTGTATCCTGCTTCTTGTCTGCTCCCTCCATGAGACAGTGAGCTTTATGGGGCCAAAATCATTGTCTCATCTCTAGAACTTATCACTCTGTTTGACAAGAAGTAGTTAATAAACATGCATTAATTTGTCAAAGTAAAAGTTTTATCTATTGTAATTTTATACTATGTGAGAGTAAGTTCCCAGAACAACTTACTTATAGCAATTTTGGGGGATTTGAAAATGGACTGGAAATTTTGTTACCATGCATGACTCTGGTCCTCTTAATGGTGTGCCCAAATTCTGTAGTTCTCTTATTTAAGAATACCACTGCATAGATTCTGAGATTGTAAATATATTGTCACAAGACACAGGAAGCGATTATAGAATAAGTTCCTAGGGTCAGTGTTCATTATGTAGACTGTGTAAATTCTTCCAAGTCCTTCTAGCATGGTTTAGCTGAACTTAAAATCTTTTTAATGGTAGCTTTCTATGTATGACTATCTCTGCCCATTGTCATATACAATGTCATACACTCTGTCTTCTCTTTAGACAGAGATAACTCCATTTAGAAAGGTTCTAGTTCCCTTTCCTCCCTCTTGTCTGGTTCCAAAGGACCCTTAGAGATTGGAACTTTCCCACGGTACAGACATTGAACAGCTGACTTTGAATCTCAGCTCTGTAGCGTTAGCTCTCCTTTCCCAACCATGCAAGGATCGGTGGCAATAGATAATAAGCTTGAGATCTTAAGTTGTATGGCAGATGAGATTAAAAGTGCAGTAACAGATGACCTGTCCTTTCTCATTCATTGTCCCCTGTCCTCCCTCCCCTACAAGACCACAGTAGATCCCCAGAGATGAAGTCAATTTGATTCTTTGTTAGACCGCTGATGGTGAAGATTCTTGCCGCATTTGACTCCAAATAACTTAGCAAGACAAGGTTAGTAAATCAGAATAATAGTTTAGCTGTTTTTTTTCTCTCAGCAGTTTTGTGTTTGGGCATGTTTCTGCTAGTGCATGCTCACATTTGTGTGGGTTTATGTGTGTGTGTGTGTGTGTGTGTGTGTGCATGTGTGCTTGCTTGTAGGACAGAGATCAACTTCAGTTATTGCTCCCCAGGAGTTACCTTGCTTTTAGGGACTTGGGGCTCACAGATTTGACTAGACTGCACAGAGCCCCAGAGCCCCATCTCTCTGACTCTCCACCTTAGGACTATAGGCATGTGCCAGCTGTGGTGTGGTTTGTATATGCTTTACCCAGGGAATGGCACTATTTGGAGGTGTGGCCTTGTTGCAGTAGGTGTCAAAGTGGTTGTGGGCTTTAATACCCTAGTCCTAGCTTCCTAGAAGCCAGTATTCCCCTAGCAGCCTTCAGATGAAGAGATTGAACTCTCAACTCCTCCTGCACCATGCCTGCCTGGGTGTTGCCATGTTCCTGCCTTGATGATAATGGACTGAACCTCTGATCCTATAAGCCAGCCCCAATTAAATGTTGTCCTTCTAAGAGTTGCCTTGGTCACGGTGTCTGTTCATAGCAGTAAAACCCTAACTGAGACACCAGCACACCCATGTTTTCCCATGCATGCTAGGGACCAAATGCAGGTCCTCATGCTTAAGCTGTATCATTTTACCAAATGAGTCATCTCTTAATCTGTCAGTTATATATTTGTAAGATGAGAACCTTAACCGTAAACATATGCCAGTGTGCTTACGATTTCTCTTTTCTCTAGTGGAGTAAGCACAGCTTAAACATCAGTACAACTGACTTATCCCAGTTACCACATTAAAGTAATACAAGCTGAACTCTAACAGTCACATACAAAGATACTCTTAGTCTAGGCCACATGCCAGAGAGTCAGAAACTTGCAGACTTCTATGATTACTGATATATAACTGCAGCTAGTCACCAAGTCTTGTTTCTCTGGCCACCTCTCTTGTAGCAATGGTTGTTAAAGAAATAGTCAATTCTGTCAGCCACGTGGAAACAGTTTGGAGAGTAGAGCTGGGAACAGAGAGGACACCATACTTGCTGCTCCTGTAGGCAGTGGTCAGAAAGACTGCAGAACATATATAGGTACAGGGCATTCTCCCACAGTAAAGAGTCATCCATGGACAAAGTACTGAGGTCACAAATTCTTGTTCTCTACTGCCAGAAATTAAAAGCATGAAAAGTCAGCATGGTGTTGGAAGCCTAGCAGCTTAAGTGAAGCCAAACTAATTCTCTGTGGCTGGAGCCTTGGACACAACACCAAGAACATCAGTGCTTCAAACTGTTTGTTTAATAAAGTGACACTGCAGGATGCAGCAGATGTCAGTCCACTGGCTCCAAAGGCAGGACAGCAAATGCTGCTCTAATACCTAATCCCACCGCTCCGCTGGGTAAACTCCAAGGAAGAGGATGCCAAGTGATCCTTAGAACTAAGAGTGTCAGAAAAGGAGGGAACAGAAAACTTAGTTGTTTGGAATTAAGAGGTATTATTAGGTGGCTCGCAACCTAGGATCAACACCACCATGTGAGATCCACAGCAGAGATGACCGCAGACGCCTGTCCTTCTGAATGTGGTAGTAGGGAGAGAAGAGTGTGGATGGATTCCCCAGCAAGGGAGATCAATCAGCCTGGCTAAGGCCCCAACTCTAGTCCCAGCCCTTGAACCGAGCTGTATGATATACTCAAGCCTTCTTCCTAAAGTTAGGAGCTGGCCCAGGAATGGCAGGATTGGGCTCAGCTCTTGCTATTCTCGATGCTTTCTTATTTGGGCACATAAGAATCGAGATAATTCTGTATTAAGACACCAGCGTTGTACATTTATTAATTTGCAATAGCATGTGGCGAAGGAAATAAAGAACAAAAGAACACATGCAGTTTTACACCCTCAGGAAAACTTTAATTGGATACTCACTCATTCAACAAACACCAACAAGCATCTTCTTTGAATAAGATATGAAAACTTGTACATTTTAGTTTTTAAAGATGTGCTTTAAACAAACCCGGAGCCCTTTAAAAGTTTATTTCCCAGGATTTAGAGCGGTTAACATTCAGCTCCCCAGTGAAGTTCCTCGCTGCGTTCACACAGGACAGATGGGCTTCCATTAGCTAATATGCTTCCAGGTGGTGCTGACACAGCACAGATTTGAATATTCCTCTCTGTGGGAAGTAGAGGTGCAACTTCTATACTTAACCTGCTACTACAACTCTCCTTATAGCCTTGAGTTTGCAGGGATCTAAAGTCAACTCTTAGAGAAGAAACGCAATCAAGAAAAACTGAAAATTTCAGCACAGTCCCCATTCTGCAGCTTAGTTCTTGTTCACCCCAGCAGGTTGTGCTCACAGAGCAAACTGCTGGCTTGGGCTGGGTTCCGAGCTGGAGAGCTGTCCGCTGGTAGACCAGAAAGCCGCAGCTTCAACAGTTACATCTTCAAAAAGGCCACCTGGAAAAAAAAATTCACAGTGCTTTAATGATAGAACATGATGGAACAGAAGGCTGCATGTCAGATCTGAGTGGGATGGGGCCAAATCTGGTCAACAGGATACAGACCAACCTCAGAAGAATTCACTCAGGCGAGGCAGACATTGCACTTTATAGCAAGAACCAATCAGTCTTTTTTTAAATGAACCATCAAGTAATTAGAATGATTCATATCCACTTTTTAAAAAGTTTTAATTGACAGTAAAGTTAGATATCCATGAAGTAATCTAGTACATGTTTGTTCAAACTACTCTTTTTAGACATTCTGTTAGCAGAATTCTGAGTCTAAAAGATTACTGGGCGATTTTCTGGCCTTAACACCGTTGGTAAGTCCCCCTTCTTCTCTTCAGGCCGTGCTGATACTTTTAATCACATGCAATTATACTTGTTGTGTTTGCTAGCAGCAATTCATCTTAACCTAGTGTTAAAAAAAAACAAAAAACAAAAAACAAAAAACAAAAAAGGAAAACTTAATTCATGCAGGCATTTGTGCAAAACATTTTCGATCAACAAGGTTTAGCTCAAACAAATGCTTGTAACTTCCCAAAAGTTCTGATAACAAAAAAATGATAGCGAACTACAAATGTTTATGGAGTTTTAGTCCTGAGGTGACAGTAAAGCCAGAAAGAGAGGGCAATGCAGAGATAATGCTGACGAGAGTGGTGGGTTTGGGAAGCTTGTACAAGGCCACCCAGAAGTAAATTCATTCCATTCTTAGAGAAGTATCAAGGCATCAAGGAAGTTGGTGCCTAAGCCCCAGCTGCAGCGAAAGGGGCAGGCAGGTAGTTAATGATCCCCATTACAAGGAAAGAAAAAAGGCAGAACATTTCTGTGCAGGGGGCACCGGCTTTATGGAGAGGGCTTCAGAGGATGTTACTCTTCATGTGGTGCGGCAAGGAATGCACCTGCTGAGTTTCCACATCAACTTCCTGCTGAGCTCCTACATCAAGTTTTGCCATGAGAGCACCGAAGTTGAGGGAACAGGGAAGGAAGAAGGGTTACACAATTCCTAAACATCATCTAACCATGGGACAATTACAGCTTATAAACCTCCAGGGCTTTCTGTGAAGATCAAATGAGATAATAGGCCAAGTGAGGGTGGGGGAAATGTGTTTTAGGCCAGGGCACACCAAGCTTGGCCCTATATAGTGTGTGTAAGCTAGCCTGGGCTACACAGTAAGGAGTTGTCTCAAAATATGTGAATAAATAATAAAAAATATAATGGTTATGAAGAGATAATATGCTATATAAATCTACATGATTTTTCCCCCCTATCTCCCATTTCTCCACCCTTACCGGATGGGTCAGGGTGTTAAGGGAGACATGTCTATGTCCCATTAGGGATGGAGGAATGGTTTAGAATTAGATCGGACAGGAGACTACAGGTCTTGAGTACTAACACAGAGTCTACTGAGGGCGGTGGTGTTCTGCTTCTATGCAAACAGTCTGATGGGAAAACACACCACCTTATAGAGACAAAATCAGTTACTGCTTTTAATTCTGCAAATTACTGTGGCACTGAATAGTTAAAGAAGCATCTAACTCCACTCCATGCCATAGTGAAAATGGTTAGGAAATTTAGCTCTGAAGTCAGACATCTGACCAGATTTTGTGACAGTCTTGGTTGTCAACAACTGGGAGGGGGTGGTGACTGACATCTAACAGGGAGAGGCAGGGATGTTGCAGAGCGTCCTAAAATCACAGGGCAGCTTCTCCCAAGACCCCCAAATGTGCAGTGAAGAGAAATGCTGTAATTACAGGATCTTTTTGCTGGACCAGATCTCTCATGGACTAGTTCTGTGACCTTTCATAGACGGGTTAACATCTTTCCATCTTTCCCCACCTGCAAGATGGGAATTGTAAAAGGACCACCTGAAACCTGTAAAGCATTTTGTAGTGTAGTAAGCTAATTATGACTCTACTTGCCCTGGGCACAGCCTTAGGATTAAGGCAGAGCAGCATTTGAGACACTGGCTTACCAACAAGAAAACAAATGCAGAAAAATAAATGGCTTACTGAGCACACAAGGCCTGACAAGTGTCCATGGTGGACCCAGAGGGAAATGGATGAAACCCCACTTTTCTCACAGCAACCTTGCAGGTAAATGAGAAAAAGCCAGAGGCACAGGATCCTTGAATCTTCACTATTGCCTGGACATCAACAAATAGCTTTGGTTTCCCATGCTTTTAACATAATAGAATGAGAAGCTAAACTGACCAAATAATGCAAAGCCCCCACTCCCACCCCCCACTCCCACACCACCAAGTAAGGAAAATCTGAAATTTTGACCTAAAGAGGTTTCTTTCTCTCTCTCTAGTTGTGTTAGCTTTCCCTACCAAGTATACATTATGTACTTTTTAAGTTTCACTAACAAAAATACATACCCAACCTTGGGAGCAGGTATTACATAATGCATTGTGGTATTTATTTATTTAAATCACTGTGAGCTAACTATTTCAAAAGCTGATTTTGTATTCTCTAGCTTTTATCTGTGACAGGAAAATCTGCTTCCAATTTGTTTTAAGAAAGTTGTTGGTTGGGGTTTGTTTTGTTTTGTTTTGTTTTGTTTTTTTGCTTGTACAATACTGAGAAAATCCTGTTCCAAAGCTTTTAGAACACATGCCTACAGCTGAACCTCTAGGCTATGTTGCTGGTTCTTGCATTTCTGGAATGTACACTCACAAAGCATAAACAGTGACTTGAGACATCGGGAGAGCTGACTCTTTCCTGTGACCATAAGATGTGACTCTCTTCTGTGCACACAAATATGAACACTTGGACAGGAAAGAATCTGAGCCAAGAGATCTAAAGAGGATGGATGTTCCTGCTTTGGGTCTTCTGAAAACAGCTGTCTTAAATGACAATAAACAGAACCAGACGGATGGAGTGGTGAACCAAGGGTTAAGTCAATACTGCTTCAGGTACATATAAGCACCATGTTCAACACTTAAAAACATTCTTTAATCTTAGTCAAGAAAGCTATATTGTTGACAGAGATCTCAATCAATAAGAAGATATGTTGTCAAAGCAAACCACATGAAACAAAATTTTCATTTTAAAAAGCTATCTAAGTGCTTTGGGATATGTTAAACAAAACCAATAAGACTGTAAAATACTGAAGAATTTGAATTTCATAATGACAGGTTTTGATTTTTTAATAAAAAACAAAAACTTTAAAGATTAATTTCAATTTTTTAATTAAACAAATTTTCATGTATATGAGTGTATTGCCTGCATGTATATCTGTGCCTGGTATCTGCAGAGGCCAGAAGAGGGTGTACAATGTCGTGGAGTTGGGATTAAAGTCAGTTGTGAGCCACCGTGTGCATGCTGGGAATCGAATCTGAGTCCTTTGAGGGACCAGCCAGTGCTCTTAACACTGGGCCATCTCTTCAGCCCTCAAAACTACAGGCTTTCAAAAGGATCCTACAATAATTAGTTATAGCTATACACAGTTGTCCCTTTTCACATGAAATAGTTCTGGTAGCAGGAAATAGATTAGCTTTATAGTAAGACAAGATTTTACATTTATGCTTCGTATATAAAATAAACCTTACATAATAATATGGTTTCTAAGACTCAAACTTCATTTACAAAAGAAGATATAATGGTGAACACAAAATAAATCTGACTTTTTAAAAACTATTTATCAAATATGTTTGATAGTAACACTGAGATTAAATGATTTTTCCCAACTCCCTAGCTCAGTATTTATCAAGAGGCTGCTGCTGAATATAGTATGACCTATTCCTCCCTTGGGGCTGGTAGGCTGACTTCATTTGTCTATTGGTCCAATCTGGCTTATTCCACTGATTGTCCCAGTAACAATCATACTTATAAGAAAAAATTCTTTCATGGTGCTAAGACAGGAGTAGGGGCCAGCTAAGCAATGAGATGCCCTAATAGGATGGATAGGTTTAAGATGTATGCCTAACACCTGCTGGAGGGAAACTCATCCCCTGAGTTATGAAAAGAAGATAGACTTCTAACATAGTTCAGAAGTAATTATTACTCTAATTATTAATTTGTACTGGCAAAAAAAGACACAGTAAAAGTTGGCATGACAGAGAGTTTGGTGCATGCTTGTTTCCCACTGAGGGATGCTGGCTTGCTAAAGGGATTCTGGCAAACGGTCCAAGGAGGAGGAGTCCCTGCCATGGCAACAGGTGCATTTAACTAGACTAAGAAGCGAAAGCACAGCTCTCGATCTCCACAGGTTCTAAACAGACCTGGTAGAGACTTTCAAAATGTGGGGCAGAGTGAGATGGGATCTGTGGATTAATGTAAACTTTCAGCCATAGTATACCCTATAATGAGTGTACCAGGGGAATAGGGAAGTTAAGCTACCAGGAACATGGCAACCAGAGGCTCCATGTGAAGATGGGGCAGAAAGTGCAAACCAATACATCAGTCACTTGTCTGAGTTCCAGCCTTCAACAAAGGAAGCAAGCTCAGGACACATACTTATCATCACTTCTTTCAGAATGTGTAGATTATGGAAGGCACTGTCACAGCTGGACAGACCTACTGTGACACTGGAGTGAACACCCAGTTCTGAAACACTGGTTACATAAAGCAAATGTAGTCACTTTGCTAAGGACAGCAAACCCAGGGGGCAAAAACTTACATGGGAAGAGTCTCTAAGCGTTTCATAAAAATCTACTGCCTCAAGCACAAATTGTATTTGTTAGGAAATAATGATATTAATGTGGGCTAGTGCTAAAAATGCTGGGTATAAAACAGGGATACCCCAGTAAGTATATTATCACACAGACATTCAAAAGTTCTAGCTTCTCTTTTCTCTGGAAGAGCTGTGAGGGGGTTCATTGAGCAAGCATACAGCGGCACCAGGGTGTCTGCAAATTGTCCCATTGGTATCAGACCCTAAACAATCAGAGTGGAGTTCCTGAAAGCCAGAGTCTTTTCTCCAGTACCAATTAATTGAAACAGTTTCCAATATCTCCAGAAAGGTGACTTAAACAGAAAATAAAACTTTCTCTCTTTTTCTAAAACATATTTCATTAAAGGAAGCCATGGCCTCTTTGAAGGTGAGTGCTGAGGACACAGAGCTGGGATGTCAAACCTTCAAACCAGGGAACTAAGCTTTCTGTAGCAGGCAAAATCACTGAAACCGATGTCAGCAACAGTTTTTAAGTTCTGATTTGGCTTGAAACAGTAATTCCAATCGACATGCAAGCAAGGCAAAACTTCCCCGTGGAAAAAACTTTTAAGCCACTGTCAAGGGCAGAGGCAGGAGTAGCCTGTGAGGATGCAGCTGGGGGTCCCACTGGTTAACACAGAGAAAATGCCATGAATGTTATGTGCAAGCAGAAACTACATGCTGTAATTAGAGGCCTTCGGGTCAACACTGTTTGGGTGTGTGAGGGCAGAACTCTGTCAGGCAGGACAGGTGACTCCAGTGATCTGCCATTCTCTTCAGGGAAAGGGCTAGCAAAGTCATGGCCACACTTCCAAGCTGTCTCGGTTAATTTTATGTCATATTTGAGCAGCTTTGCTTCTGTGATCTACTTTAATAATTTATTTGTAATTTTGTATGAAATATGGCTCAAACTAGAAAATATAGAAAAGTACACATAAAAAAGGAAACTATAATTTTTGTAGCTCCATTACTCAGAGATACTAAGTAATGTTTTGTTTTTCTTTCCAAATGTCCATTTACCATATATACCCAGTCACTTCTATATATGCTGTTTAGTAATAATACATTGTTTCTATTAAACCTACTGATGTATTGTGGCAGTTTTCACATGCTATGCTAGTAATATTTTTTTATGATAAACTTTAATGGTAACATTATATCTCACTATACATCTGTGTCACTTAAGGAGGAAAAGAAGTGTAAACATATAACTCTTTTTTCTTTTCTCTTCTCTTCTTTTTTCTTCTTTTTTTTTTCAGAAACAAAATTTGGGGATTTAGAATGAGCTAGTACTGAGCATGGTAGTTCTTGGGTTCTGCCTCTGGACCCTCCATCATCCTCACCTCTGGGGTGCTGTCTCTGTATCAGCATCACCCTCATCTCTGGAGTGCTGTCTCTGTATCAGCATCATCCCTCACCATCCAAGAACTTGTTAAAGGAGAGTTATCCTGACTTACTCTGGACCCAGTGGATCAGAAACTTGGGGAAACTGGCTTTTCAATGAGGGCCTTCGATATGACCCTACTACCTTCTACTTTGACATCCATCAGTATAGTCCGATTTTACAAAGCTAAGCATCTGATCTTGGGAAAGGTTAACTGACTTGTTTGAAGTCAAACCACAGATTTTCTTACTTTAGCAAACAAAGTGCATGCTTGACCAGCACAAACTGAGGGCACTTGCTGGCATGAAGGTCCAAAAAAACCGTGAATCTGAGAGGGCACTAGGGACAATGGAGAAAGGGTTGATAATAGGGATGACGGAAGGCATCAGGTAGGGAATAATCAGAATCCATTCTATAAATGCATGGCATTGTCAAACAGGAGGAATCAATAAAAAAATTATTCTTTAAAAGAAAACATTTTTTTCCTCTAGAAGAAAAATAAAACTGGAAAAAAGATAAACTTAAAGTAGGAAAAAAAACCCAATTAAGTCTAGTGCTATTGTTTGGAAACATGCATTAACTACGTATCTTAACAGGGCTCTGTGTAATATCGCCATAAATGTCTATAATGTCACTGACTAGACTCACCACCCTTCATTCCGGCCCCACCCCTTTCACCACACACTCCAATCCTAACCATCATGATCTTCTTATAGGGTGAATTCTTTTTGCAAGGGAGAAGACAGCGGTATTTGTCTTTCTTTTACTTCACTTAGCTTGCTGATCCCAGCTCCACCCATTTTGCTGCAAAGGACAGACTCTCACTCTTACTTATGTTTGAATGGCATCATGCTATGTGTACACATCATGTTTTCTTTAGTCCTTCCTTTTCTAGACCTTTGCTATTGTCTGTCTGCTGACTTAATGTCCTCTGCCCCTCCACCAAGAACGGGGTATCTATCTTACATGGCAGTTCTACTTTAGATTTTGATATCAGCCTCATTCTGTTTTCCATAGTCTGTGCGAGCACACCTTCCCACTAACAGTGCACACGCATCGAACATTCAATATAACGATGTTACTCTGCAGTTTCAAAACATATCTGTGGGTATCTTTTCATCTTCAGAAAAAGTCTTAGATCATTTGCTTGGTTTTCATTTAGTTTAAAACTTTTTTATTTTTATTTTTTTACATTCATCTGTGTATGTATGTGTTTGTGTGCACACACACAAGCCATGGCATCTGAGTGGCAGGCAAAGAACACTATGGGTGTCAGCTCTCTCCATCCACCATGAGAGGTCCAGGGATAGAACTCAGTCTTCAAGCTCAGTGGCAAGTGGCTTTACCTGTTAAATCATCTCACTGGCCCCCATTTGCCCATAATTAAGAGCTAGATTACTTATGTTCTATTAGTGGTTTTCTTTTTTCCTCCCATATTCTGGACAGAAACTATCAAATGAACAGTGGCATCTATCTCCTCCCATTCTTTAGGCTGTGTCTTCTCTTTGCTATTTCCTTTTGCAGAAGCTGTCTACAGTTATACAATCCCGTTTGCCCATTTTTGTTTCCTGTGCTTTTGGAGTCTTACCCATACATCTCCGCTTGGGCTGATGTCTTGAAGGGTGACGCTGTGTTTTCTTGTAGTGCTTTCTGAACTTAGGGACTTTCACTTCAGTTGCTGATCTGTTCGGGGCTGACTTTGTAAATGGTGACAATGATAAAGGAAGTTGGGTTGGTCCTTTATTTTAGCTGCTGAAGGCTCAAAGATCACACAGGTTTCTTCCATAAAGCAAACTAAGAGTTAAGTAAATGAGGTTTTGGTGGAGGTAGGAAGGAGGCAGCAGCTTCTGGTATAAACACCCTGATCTATCTATCTATTTATCCCCACCCCACTCTGTCACACCTCTATGCTCATGAGTGAGTGAGTGGGGGCACATGCAAATGCACAGACACTTATGTGCACAGAAAAACTTGTACAATCTTAACAGTAAAAAACTGTAACAAGTCTAGGTAAATGTTTCAATAGTCGTACAGACATTCCACGGAGTATTAATAATCAGGAACAAAAATCTACAAATCACTGACAATTCTCCTAGGAATTATGCTGAATTTAAAAACTCAACCTCAAAAGGTTACATCCTATATAAGAGCATCCATGTAACACAATAAAATGATAACGTTTTACAAGAAGAGACAGACTAGTGATTGTCAGAGGCGAGGGACAATGTTCAGGAAAGGGGAATGAATATGATCCTATAAGAAAAACAGAATGGATCCCCCCAGTGAGGGAACTGACAGTGCCTTGACTACGAAGAACATACATGAACACACACTGGTGATAACATGTACAGATAACAGTGTACATGAACACACACTCAAAGGATAACACCGAGTAACATCAGAAAGGTTATATTCATATTAATGCCTTCACTGGTCTGGCTACATGATGTTTTATAAAATGTTATCACTGGGACCAACTAAGCAAAGTGTACAGGGGTCTTTCTATACCGTTCTTTACAACTACACAGGGATATAAAAATACATCAATAAAAATCCCAACTAAACTAACCCCATAGCACGTAGCAAATGGTTCTGTATTTCCCGTCAATCCAGTGCCTCTGCACGTAGCCCTAGGATGGATTTTTCAAAGCCTTACACTGATGCTTGTGTCAATATATCAGTGAGATCCCATTTCCTCCGTGGAATGACCCTAGCGAATAGTAAGTACATTCTGAAATGAAGGTGACAATGCTATTATAATGAACAGGGTTGGGTGGGCAGCCTGCGATTAATGCCTACGCTACAGCTCCATCTTATGTCTCAGGTAGCGATAACGTACATGCTGTGAGAAGTCCACCAGGCACACGGTTCTTCTTGCTGCCTCACTTCATCACTTTCTAGATTTCAACACACCACAGCAGATTTTGCAACCATAGAATAAAGAGACTTCTCACTTTTAAAAGAATCAGATTACATATTCTTAAGTTAAAGCTTTAATTTTAATCTTAAAAATAGTATTACCTTACAAAATGTCTAGGAAAACAGGAAAGAAACATAATATAATACCCTAAGGTGATTATAATTTTGGCCTACTTTCTCATATATCTTAAAAAGTCTTTTAAAAAGATTTTATGTATGTATACATACACACATACATATATGTACATATATATGCATATATATAATACAGATATATTTTTCCCCATATAGCTTTAAAAGATGTGTGTGTATGTGCGTACATTTGTACACATGAATGAGTATGCCAGCAGAAGCTAGAAGAGGGTTTCAGGTCCCCTGGAGTTCACGTTACAAGTAGTTGTGAATGGCCTGATATGGGTGCTGGGAACTAAGCTCTGATTCCCTGAACAACAGCAAACTTAATTACTGAGCCATCTCTGTAGCCCCAAAAGGCATTTTAACATATATGTGATTTTTTATATGAATGTCCTTATTCTTATCTTAACATCTGTACAGCAGTTCATAATTTATTTAATCAATTTTGAATTTTGATCTTTTTCCATGATTATTAAGTCAGAAATAATACTGGAGTAATTACTGTCATGTTTATAGATTTGTTTTCCCATACTTTGCAATAGTTTCTTAGGAATAGAGGCCTAGAAATTGGACTGCTGGACTGAAAGTTATGGAAATTACTATAATTTGATATATTTTCCCAATGGGATGTACAAACCAGCACTGTGTTAGCTCTTTTTAAATTAGTGTTAGTTTAATAAAAGGGCAATGTTGTCTCATGGTTCCGAGTTTATCTAATTACTGTAAATTTAGAGATTCTCACTTTAAAAAGAGAATTGTTTTTCTTTTTGATGAAACTGAGTGTGAATTCAAGTCATTTTCCCTTACTATTAACAGGGTTTTTTTGGGTTTTTTTCTAATTTATTTTCTATCCTTGTGTTGCATTTGATGCATATGTGCATGTGAGCATTAGCTCATTGTGTGTGTGTGTGTATATACACAACATTTCAGAGCTCGTTTTTCTCCTTACACCATGGGTTCTGTGCACTGAACTCAGGTTATCAGGCTTGCACAACAAGCATTTTTCCCTGCTGAGCCAGCTTGATGGCACACAGGATACTTAACTTTTAAAAAACAGTTCGTATAAGCCCTTTGCAAAATGTTAATTTTTTTTCATTAAAGGAAGTAAATGCAGCACATGGTCTCATAAATCCATACAAAATGCAGTTGGATTAAGCATCTAATTTAATTTCATCCAAATTATACATGGAGGCCCAAGATCCAGAGAAGTTAAGTAGCTTTTACTCACGGCTATGAGTTGGTAACACATGGCTGGTGTGCTATCAAGTCTTTGTTTCTGAGCCTCGTATTCATTTCATCATAAAAGCTCTCTCCCTTCTAATTACAGTGAGAGATAATTGCTATGGTAACTTTATTTAACGAAAGCATCTATAATATTCCAATTTAAGCCAGATTTAATAGCTGGAATGAGGCTGCCTCCCTAGTTAAGAAGAAAGTTGATTCCTTCTTTGGATTAATTAGAGAGAAGAAAGCAGAGCCTAAGTGGGAAACTAAAGCCCCACTTGTAAAGAGAAAGAAATGGCTTTTTTTAATTAGTGGAGAAAGCCCCCTTACATGATGAGTGCCAACAAGACAGTGGGAAGATGGGCTGGAATCTCAGGATGGAACCATTTTCTCTACGTTTGGAGAGCTGGGTGTTATGCTGGCATCCTTTAGTTGGTTCAGTAAACATGTCTGTCAGTAAAGACTGACAGGAGAGGGATCAAATTGTAACCAGATGCTTATTTTCTTTAGCCGACTGTGGAGAGTGAACATACCTCTGTTATGTATAAGCATCATGACCATCAACTCCTGTATAAGCATTCCTGATGTGACCATAGGCATCAACTCCTGTATAAGCATTCCTGATGTGACCATGGGCATCAACTCCTGTATAAGCATTCCTGATGTGACCATGGGCATCAACTCCTGTATAAGCATTCCTGATGTGACCATGGGCATCAACTCATGGGGACGACTCACCCCTAGATGAAGACATACAGATCAACAATGGCAGTCTTCTTCAGGAACAAGTCCCCTGAAGGTTTCTTAGCCCTAAATACATGTACGTGAATCTCTCTCTCTCTCTCTCTCTCTCTCTCTCTCTCTCTCTCTCTCTCTCTCTCTCTCATAGAAGATGTCATGAACTCTCAGGTAGGGTGATGGAAACATAGGAGGAATTAAGAGTGGGGAGAAGAGGAGGTGGGGATGACTAAATATACTGTAGTGATGTGATGTATAAGAATTTCAGAATAATTATAATAAAAAAAATAAGCCCTGCAAGCAAATCTCTTAAAGAAGAGAAAGCACGCTGGAGCATCCAGTGTCTTAGTTACTTTTCTATTGCTGTGAAGAGACACTATGACCAAGGTCATTTCTAAAAGAAAGAATGTAATTGGAGGCCAGCTTACAGTTCCAAAGGCTATTACGGCAGGCAGGCAGGAAGACAGTCACAGTGGCAGACAGTCATGGTGCTGAAGCAGTGGCTGAGAGCTTACATCCTGATCCACAGGCAGAGGCAGGGGAGGAGGTGGGAGGGCCTGGAATGGGCTTTTAAAACCCCAAAACCCACCTCCAGTGACACTCATCCTTCAATAAGGCCACACCTTGTAATCTTTCTCAAACACTTCCACCAATTAGGGACCAAACGTTTAAACCTTTGAGCCTACGGGGTCCATTTGCATTCAAAACACAATATCCATATTGAGGTAAACATCATTTTATTCTTAAGTCTATTATTCAAACTGACTGGAAATATGTAGGGATCATGTATGGATCATAACACTGTACCTAGCCTGCTAATTTTGAAATAAAAGGAAGACTACAGAATGACTTGGGCGATTTTGTAAACCTAAGAGGAAACAAGGACAAAGTCACTGGCAAAGGCGACCCCACTGAAGAGGGTACTATGTGACATGTCACATAGTCCAAGAGCTCCGGATTTTGACCCCAAGCCCAAGGAAAGTCAAGGGGGGATCTTCACATGGACCTATCCTTCACAAGGTCAAGAAGCTACACATAGTACCCAAAGAGTTAGTGTTTCAAGAGTAAGCTTACCCCTACCATCTAAGCTCTTCAGAGGTGGGAGTGTCAGGTGAGCCTACAGTGGTGCACTGAAGGGACTAGAGAGTCAGAGATAAAGTCCATGAAGCCAAGAGATGTAAAAACTAATCAGTACAGGACAACATTGCTTCCTGCCCAGCATGAAGCTGTGGGCGAGCAGAGAAGATCCAGGCTCTGGACCCTGGGAAAGGCTGAGATCAGCTCCCTGCCATCCCAAACACCTCCTAGCTTCTCAGAAGTTCCAAGCCTCAGCTCCCTTCAGCCCTGCCCACTAGTGACTATGGGATGACTAGAAAAAGATCCAAATGACCCAACAGACCCCCACCCATGAGTCCCTCAGCGAGGGGAAGAGTTTGTATTCGTCACAAACTTTATTATGCTTAAACAGTTTTCATATCACTAGGGATGCACCTTTTTTTTTCTGTCTGCTATTTGTGAATAAATTCATGTTTCCATTGTCTTAGTTATTTTTAAAGGAAGATGTACAAAGGGCTGGCTGTACATATAAAACAAAATGCTTCTCCCTTGTTTTTTCCACTACCTAAGTAATAGCACACCTACCAGTGACATATACTAAAATTGGCATGTATTATGTCTGAAGAAAAAAAAAAACCACACATGATTCACATTTGCAAATATAGGCGTGTAGGTGGCCTATATTACCATCTGCTTGCAAAATAGGTCTGAGTCCTGAAGCCACTGACTAGATTGTACAGAGCTTATGAAAGTGTGCAGCCTGCTGAGTAAGGGATTCAGACTGGTACATCTTTACTATTGGTATAACCTACTCATGAGAAATTCAACAGAGTCTGCGATTATCAAGTCAAGGATCTTTAACACATGAAACTCTTTGACTGAATTTATAATAATTAGGCCTTTTGCAATTATATCCAATTCATGCCATAGGATTAACTGGAAAAAAAGTCTAGATGTTTATTCATCAGACATTAATATGACAGAGGAATGGAGGACATATGTGTGATTTATGCATAACTCAGTCATTAGTGAATTACACCCCCACTGGACTCCAGTTCACATGCAACTGAATGTGTGGAAACAACCAACGCTTAACCACACTTTGCTGGAGAATACCAGGATCCGTGACAGTCAGCAGCTATTGACCACAGTCTACTTGATTCTAGTTCACCAGGGGTTCTGTATGTTGCCATCTTCCCACAGAGATGGAAGTTCTGTGAGCTGTTCTCATTATAAAGAGAGGAATTGCAGAACACAGTATAACCTGAAGCTGCCTCATGTAGAACTGTCAGGCCATCTGGCTCAGGAGAAAGCATCTATTATCTTCCAGAGGCAACTGGCTGAGATTCCCCAGCCTTACTGTCTTGGCTTCTTCGCCAGTAACTGAGCTTCCGTCTTCTGGTTGGTTAGCGAAGAACTACCTCATACATTGCAACTTCTTTGAGAGAACTCCAACATACTTTCTTCCCACAGTCATGTCCAGGAAAGTAGATTTCGCCAAAAGCCTTCCTTCCTCAACATGATTCAGGGGAACCTCAAATTCATGCCTGGAGAGCTACCAATGTAATATTAAATATCCAGACTAATATCAATGGCAGACTGGGGAAGATGCCTTCAGGACTGAAGAACTTCCTGGCAGAGGCACAAAAACAAATGCTTTTACTTCCTGTGAACAGGGACTGTAATGTGGTTAAGGGATGGAGCTATGGAGAAGATGCACTGTTCTGATGGAGAGTGCATGAAGTCATGTGTTAGACTTTGTCAACACATCCAAATTGCTAAAAGACTGAACATAAACAATTGCTCCATTGAGGTTGCTTTGCCTCCAGAACTATTCTATTTGGTGTATTTAAAAAGACATCCAAAAGCTCTGGGGCTACAGGTTTGCAATGCCAGTACTTTGAAAGGATGAGGCAGGAGGATTACAGAAAGGCCTAAACTAAGCTGTTCACGCCAGCTTATTGTGACACTGTCTCAAAACAGAAAAAGATGACAGGGGACAGAGATTAGTGGCCAAGTGGTTGTTTAGCTTATGTAATATCCAGCACTGAGATAACAGTAATAACATCAGCTAAACATGCTGATAACATATTCTCCTCTATTTTCCCACTCATTTAGACATAAAACACTCCTCTGAAACAAATTATAGTTCCTTTTCCAATATTTTCTTTGGGAAATATTCTTAGTAGCATTCCTCAGGAGGGATCTTTCGACCACCAATACCGACTATTAAGTAAATGTGCACAATAACTCTCAAGGATTCTAAGTTTGTAACATTAAACAAGTGCGGAGACAGAAATAGTAGGGGAGGGTCAGTGGGTACCAATCTCTTCAGCCATGTTCCTGTAAGCCAACCAGCAGGCACGGAACCTCAGCTTCAGTTATCTGAGCAGAATCAGCAGGGCACATAAGAAGCCTGTTTCCTGCTTTTTACTTATGGAAAAATCCAATATTACACATCTGATAGTAGAGAGACCAGGGTAACTAACATGCATTTATTATCCATTAATAAAAATGGCCAATTGGGGATGTATTTACACTTGCTTAGCATGTGTAAAGCCCCTGACTCAATCACCCCGTCTACCCCAACTCAAAAATAAACACAACAACCTGACAGCACATACTCATTATTGTTTTACTCAAATTCCTGCCACAGGTCAGTTTTGGAGTACATCCATTCTTGTTATTTCAAATATTTTTTCGGATATGTCAATCAACATGTCTCCAGCAGAAAGACGGGGCATCAAGTAAGGGATGAGGTTGCCATCCCACAGTCAAAACTCTGACCCATAATTGTTCCTGTCTGAAAGAACTGTAGGGGTGGAAATGGAGAGGAGCCTGAGAAAAAGAAAGTCAAGCAGTGGGATCCAGCTCAAGGAGAGGTCCCAAGGCCTGACATTATTACTAAGGCTATGGAGTGCTCACAAAAAGGGACCTAACTTGACTGTCCTCTGAAAGACCCAACAAGCAGCTAAAAGAGTCAGATGCAGATATTTGCACCCAACCAATGAACAGAAGCTGCTGACCCCTGTGCTTGAACTAGGGGAAAGCTGGAAAAAGCTGAGAAGGAGGACAATCCGGTAGGAGGACCAGCAGTCTCAACCAGGACGCCCAAGATCTCTCAAACATTGTATTACCAACCAGGCAGCATACACCAGCTGATATGAGGCTCCCAACATTATATGCAGTGGAAGAGTGCCAGGTCTCATCAGTCAGAGATGCATCTAATCCTCAAGAGACTGGAGGCCCCAGGGAGTTTAGAGGTCTGGTGGGGTAGGGGAGGGGTGGGGACATCCTCGTGGAGACAGTGGGTGGGGAGGAGGTATGTGATATGGAACAGCCAGAGGGTGGACTGGGAGGGGAATAAAATCTGGAGTGTAAATAAATAAATAAAAGATTTTTTAAAAAAAAGAATTAACCCACAAAGCCATGAGAATACCTAATCTATTAATAGATATTCACTATCATCTAATATCCAGTTAGTAACTCAAGCTTCTAGGCTACTTACACAGTGTTTTAACAACTGATGCTTGTCAGATTCCACAGTTGACTCCAGAATAACAACGGATGGAGTCACATGTGTTTTGAGTTTCTTTTAAATTCTAAATTGCTCAAACACCCCCACTCCCACTTCTTCTGCTTTGTGATTTCTATTTTAGACAGACTTTTGCTTTGTAGAGTTTTCCATTGACTGGAATGTGGTGTCTGTTTTGTTTTTATTTTTAGTGTCATTAGAAATTTATGCATTTAAAGCACTTTAATCCCCTGCAGTTATGCTCATCACAGCTCAGACTGTTCCCTCTTTGAAGTGAGAACCACTGCAACCCAGACTCCAGGTCTGATACACAAAATTCCGGTAGTGTACAAAAAAGTGGTGGCTGTGATGATTGCTTTCTGGTAGGATATAACTCAGTCTCTCGAGTGCTTCTTGCCTACAGTGGAATGGCCTTGTTCCAAAAGGACTGTGCTCCATCTTAGGGAGGTGGCACTTAGTGGCCTCCCCAAAAGCTGTTCCTGTCTCTAAGGCACTTTGAACACAGCTCTGCACAGGGACTAGTGCCTCTCTCCATCTGAGAAGGAGCCACTGTGTTCCTGTTTCAATGCGCAGTAAGAAAACACCTGGCTACCACTGTTCTTGCCTCCGTCCTGGTCAGAAGCAGGTCCCAGACCCCCAGAGCTACATCTTGCCTGCTTCCCTGAGTGGGACGGGCTAGAAAACAGCACCTTAGCAAATAATGCCTACCCCTTGACAGATTCTAAAAGCGAAGTGCCTGAATCCCATTCTTTCCACTGCAACTAAAAGGAAAATTTTAAGTTCCATGATCAGAAGGCCAGAATGGGAAAATAATATTTCTGTATAGAACACTTAATTAAAAAAAAATTAAGTAAAGATACTATTTTGTGGAGCAAAGTAAAAACAAAACAAAACAAAAACAAAAACAAAAAAGCATCAAACAAACAAAAAAGGAAGCATGCAGAAGGAATGACTGCATTTAGAAGTCTCACCAGGAAATATCCCTGGGTATGAATTGAAAAGGTGTCTCAAGAATTCCAGATGGGACAGGTTCCTGTGGAGTTACATCAACAATGGAAAGAAGCACCGGTCTCATCCCCTGGAAAGGCCAAAGTACTGGAAAGCTACCCCAAAGAAAACTGAGGGAGCTCTGAAACTGCTAATGATCAGCACTGGAAAACACTCTGAGCATCACAGGGTTCCGGCTACGGGGAGAAAAAAAAATCAGGAAACATAGGGACACATTTCATGTTTCTGAGCTATAGATCAAATTTATGCAGATGGCAGAAGGTTTCTCAGTTTCAGGTCTCCAATGAAACCTCACGATTGAGGCATACCTGGTGGTGGTGGGTACCAGGGATCCTACAACCCAATCACAACACACTTAAACAGACGCCTTGCAAACTAAGAGAAAAAAAAAAACCAAAAACCAACCGAATAGCACCTGGAAAGAGGTAAGAATCTCTGGGCTAAAAATGAAGATGAAACTCAAAATGAGGTATTCATTATCACAAAAGTAAGAGAGCCCAGCAGCCTCACAAGCCAGCCCTGATAATGGTTTCACAGGTGAAATACGGCAACCCCACAGGACTGCCTGATGATGGCTTCACAGATGACAATACAAACAGCGTAGCAGTGGTACGGTCCCACAGTGCAGACCCCTGTGGCAAGTTAAATAAGCACCTGCCATGCAATCCAGCACTCTCATTTCCAGACATTTACCCACTGGAAATGCAAACACATTCATAAGAAAGATTTTAACAACTTATTTATAATAGCTTTCTTCAAAATAGCCCCAAACAGAAGACAAAAGGCAACTGACAAAAGCCAAAAGGAAACAGGGAAGCTCTTTCCACAAAACATAATAAAACAAACACCACTCTCCCTAAGGGCAAGCGGGGTGGGGGTGGGGGGTGTGCCCACTCTAAAATGTTGATAGTAAAAGAAAAAAATAGCACCAGGAGTAAAAGCACTTGATTATTGCCAAATGTATCTATTTGTACTTCTTTTTCTGATAGGGTCTCATGTAGCTCAGGCTATGCACCTAAGGATGACCTTAAGTTTCTGATCCTCCTGCCTCAGCTTGCTGGGACTGCAGGTGCACACCACCACCCCTGATTTCATGCCGTGTTGCATGCCCAGTAAGTATTCCGTGAACTGAGCTATATCCTCAGCCACAAGCTTTTTAAAAAATGGGATGGAGGTAGGGGCTGGCCTTGGGGGGACAGGGGAACCCAACAGCCCACTGCTTCTGGTCCCAAAACGTGGATGAAGTAAAAGACTGGAAAAGTAAACACATTATACCTCAAAATTATGCTCAGATTTATTAAAATGAAAAATGCTGGGGACAAGAAGAATGTGAGGCCCCTGCATAACTCTTCTCTCATATTCTCCATTCATCTTTCCTTCCGCTTACAGAATTTATCCCTGAACTCATGTACTGCAAAACAAACCTCTTGAGGAGGGATCCAATGTTGGCCTCAGAGGAAGTGTTTAAAAACTAGTGCACAAAGACTGCTCTGCAGTAATTAATCAGCGTAGGTGTGGAGTAGGATCTGCAGAGACACCAGGTAAGTCAGCCTTAGTGTCCTGGAAAGGGTCTGTCTTTGTTCTTGTGCCCTCGAGTGTCACAGCCTTCCTGGGCCTCTCTGTCTCTGCACCACTGAATGCACAGCTGGAGGCAGCCACAGCAAGCGTCAGCCACGGAGCTGTGTGGGGACTTCCAACCCAGCCCATGCATGGGTCACAGTAAATACAGTTTTGGGACAGAACTCTGTTCTCTCTGAGTCTATGAGAATTTTTGGGTTGCAAAGTTGAAAGCTGTCAGAGACTATAATGCCGTGGAGTAATTTAGAGTACAGGGGCTACTACTAACTCTGATGCTTGCAGAAGACAAGCAGCCTGTGGTTTGAGCTCCTAAAGTTGGATTTCATAAACATTTCTCCTTGGGGGAATCTGAGCTATACAACATCAGCCCTTCTGCTAGTGGTTTTGAAGCCTTCCCTGATGCTTACAGTGATACCAGAATACATTCTCTGCTGAGCCCGAAGGCAGCCTTGAGTCAGCTTTTCCCATTATCTGTACACCTAAGCCATTCCACGGAGCTATTATTCAGAAACGCCTTTGGGAGACATGCTGCAGTGATTCCTTCAATGTTTTGGCTTTCTCTCCAACCAAGAACTTTGTCCTTAAGTTTAAACTAACTGGCCTTTACACGGTATTCTGACCTGCTTGCTTTCCCTCTAATGCGAGGGCAGCTGCTTAATCCTGTGAGTGGGGCAGGTGAGAACTTCCAAGTTAGAAACATTGCCCTCGAAAGCCTCATCTCAGCCTCCAAAGCCTCTGGTTCTGTACTTGTCTCTAACCTTCATGTTGAATCTCCAGGACTCGAGCTCCGTGAGCAATGAGGCCCATTAGCTAAATTCTTTTGGAAGCCTGACAACCTCAAACTGTGCAGTTGTTCCTGTGGGCACATCTGCTGCTCAGGAGGAGAGGGAAATTGGATGTGATCCTTCCCCACTTCCCAACTCCACTGACTTTCAGAAGTGGTGGGCGGGGGAATGAGGAAGGCGCCCTTCACTCTGGTGCCAACCCTCAGCAGCTTCAAACATTCCAGCCTCATGTTCCCACTCATCAAACACTCCGGCTGTCAATTCACAGACCTGCTGTTCAGAATAGGGCTGAAGGACAGGCTGGGTGCTGGGTGCACATCAACAATCCCTCTTTGCTATGTCAAAGACTTCATTTATGCCCAGCAATACCACCCTTGGCCCAGACATAGACATGAGAACCCAGGAGATGCCTCTGCCTGGAAACAATTGATACCGAATAAATCCCATTCTTATTTTCTCACCTACCCACCACCTCAAACCCAAACAAAGATGAGTACATGAGAGTCATGCCACATCCATGCTTTTACATGCATCCACACACAGTCCTACATGCAGCGGGTTTTAGCAAATATCTGTTGCCTGGAATGAATAAATATATAAATGAATCCAGGATATCTGTTTTCATGCAGGGATGTCAAACAAATTAAATTTTCTCTGTAAGGCAGAGGTTGTTTGTTTAAAGAATTAGAAACTTTACTATTTTCAACCATGGGACTTGAACACTTTCATGTTAAATTGCCCCCTGCCCCATAATCTGATCTTTACAACACTGCACAGCTTTGGTCTATACCATTGTCGAAGCCACCAGAGGCCAAGGAAATAGCTCTGAACCTTTTACCAAGTTCTGGAAGCAGCTATCATAGAGGGATCCTGGGGATTCTTTGATTTTTCTATACTATACAAAAGATACCTGCTACAGAGATATCTTAAGAGTCATGGAATCAGAGAGACCCGGGAGATGGTACCAGAGTGTCAGGGTTCCTTTCTCATCTCACTTGCTATCCAAGCATGACAAGCAAGTTCAGACATGAATTTAGATACCCAGCACCCACATAAAGTCAGGCGTGGTGATGTGTGCCTCTCACCTGAACACTGGTGGAACACGGAGACCGGTGGATCATGGGGACTCTGGCCAGCTAGCTCAGCCACTTGGTGAGTTTTAGGTTCAGTGCTAGACCTCCTCTTAAAAATTAAGGTAGAGAAGCCGGGCAGTGGTGGCGCATGCCTTTAATCCCAGCACTTGGGAGGCAGAGGTAGGCAGATTTCTGAGTTCGAGGCCAGCCTGGTCCACAAAGTGAGTTCCAGGACAGCCAGGGCTATACAGAGAAACCCTGTCTCGAAAAACAAAAAACAAACAAACAAAAAAATTAAGGTAGAGAACCATAGAAGAAGATAACCAAAGTTTACTTGTGGCCCCAATACATTCACACACAGGTGAATGTACCCCACATGGCTCACACATACATAATTTATACACCATCCACATACGCTCAAATGAACTCAAATTAAGTATGTTTTCCTGCTGGAAACGTAGATTTAAAGACACCCTCAATTAGTGATCGAAACTCTGCAATCAGGTGGGTGGTTCCATTGGCAGCGTGAACACTGTTTCGAGTGTGACTCTGAGCACCACGGCTATGTTTGATCTTGACCCAAAGCTCAGCTCACCGATGTTTCCGGTGGCTACTTTCTGCATGTAATATGTCATCCTAGCTAACAACTCAGAAGATTCAATCCCAAAAGAACACCTATAATTAGAGAGTGATGAGGCCTTCTGAGAAGACAAATATGGATACCACAGAGGTGAAGCATCGGCAACCTGAATATAATTAATGCTTATCCTCGTAAGGCCATCTATGCCAAGACACATGGGAATGGCTCACTGGAGCCATAATGTCACCCAAAGATGGAAAAATCATTTTTCTTAGCTGCAGAAGTAGGTCATAGCAAGAACATTTGTGAGGGGGAAAAATCCTGAAACCCACCCCAGAGTGGACATGAATGGATTTAATGACAATCTTTGTGCTTATTACCTCTAGCAGAAAATGAACATGAGTTCTTTTTGTATTCTCTCGGCATCCTCTGATGAGGTAAAGGGCCAGATTGAGGTAAAGGGCCAGATTCTTATGTTTGGGGACAGAACAAAAAGCCAGTTTATCAAACATTGTCTTTAAATTGAATAAGGAAAGGTTCTCAGATTTCCAACAGCCAATGGTTTTTGTTGTTTGATTTCAATGACGTGAAAACAAGACCCATTAACACATGAAAGCATTTACTAAGAGTCAGACTAAAAGGCTGGCTAGAGGTGTCCCACAGCAACCTTGGTAAATGACCCACACAGAGAGGACACTCTCTTCCCCCTGAGCCTTCTGTTTAAACAAGGGTAGATCTTGTGAAAATGAACTGAGTCATGTGCTCATTAGAGCCTCTGCCTCTGAATAATAAATGGCTTCCCCAGTGAGGCTCTGGGTGTGCAGAAGAAAAAGGATAATCAGGAAAGGGAATTGTGCCTTTCCCACTAACTCTATAATCTCCAGAAAGGCTGTCGGAGGGGCTGGAGCCCACCCCGCTGGAGTCCCGGGTCAGAAAAGCTCAACACACACCCAGCAGTTCCTTTAATTAATGTGCCCTAGATCAGCCACTCAGTCCCACAGATGATTGACACTTCATTTTCTTCTTGGGGCCAAGAAAAATGTGCCCCATGCTTGAGTCCTAATGATGGGCTCTTTCTTACTGAACCTCATTTTCTAGAAATTTGTTCTGAAGTTTGACAAAGGCTGCAGCCCATTCTCTGGCTCCAGCTCGATGACCTGGTACAGCCCTTTCTCCTTCCTACCAAGTGTTCCGAGAAGGTCTTCCTGTTTATTCGTTCCTTACATCCTTCTTGCTAAGAGCAATGCCATCTTTCACTGAATGTGGCTCCCTCTGCGGTCACTTCACTGTCCTTACTCTTAGCGCGTCATTAATGACCTTCAAGCTTAGTTATTCTTTGCTTTTTCCTTCCACACTCATCCTTTTGCTTTTCCACCTTAGCACCGAAGGGCAATTGAACAAGAAGTGAACTATGAAACTGTGTTTTTCCCTAGGGACATTTATATAATAAAAAACAACTACAATGGTTCTGCAATAGCAGGTAAAATCACTACAACATAAAATTAGCTTTTCCCAATGGAAGTTATGTAATAAATACTTTACTTAAGTACACAAAGGGAGTTACCAGATGGACTATAAAAACCTTATCAAGAATTTCAGAGTTGCAAAGTCAATAGATATACTGCACTTAAGATACAGACGATAAAGTCACACGGTGTGGAATGGGGCAGTTTTGCTTTCTGTCTTCATTCCTGCTAAATGAGTTCTTTTACTCACTGTTTAATGAACTGCTTCTCATCAATGCACATATTGATGCAGTCATTCACTCACTAGCTTCCTCCAACGTGCCAAAGTGATGAATTAAAGGAAATCAACTATAGCACCAAGCATATAACTGATGTTTGGGTTTTTTTGTTTTTGTTTTTGTTTTTTTAATCCTCATTCAATACGAGTAAGTAGCTCTGATTTAGGTGTAACACAAACTCTAAATATAAAGTCACAAACTGTACCTAGCTGCAGAAAATGAGGGTGAATGGGTTATAGTAAATCCACGTAAGGCTGCCTCACAAAGGCAGACAGTATATTGAAGTGGAAACTTCTAGTTTCTTTGGAAAATCAGTTATGCCAAATGATGTTTCCTTAGGGCACACAAGTGAAAACATGTCTTGCTAAAACAGACACTTGAAAGGACCCTTGATGAAGGAGTATAAATATGACCCCACAGAAACTGGGAGATAAGCACTGAGCTGTGGTTTGGTTTGCTCTGCCTTGCTATTCTTCAAAGCTACATGCATGTATCGGTTCGTCTTACATAGTGTTGTTGAGGTCAACTTGTGGTACTGCCATTGAGAGAAGTTTGCCCAAGAAGTGCTCATGAGGTTCCTGAGACAGCTTGACACTTTCTCAGCCTCACCTTAGGCATGTTGGTGAGCCTAAAAGTTCTTTCAGGACTGGACAGAAGCTGCTGGTTTGTGCCTGGTGTCAGCCTGATGATAGGACTGATGATAGCTGCTGGTTCGTGTGTTCTGTCTGCCTGCCTAGAAGACTGGTCTGCAGCTGCTGAGTCATAATTGATATTTGCTACAAGACTGAACTGCTGCCGAAAAAGATTAAGCTCACCCCCAAAAAACTATTGCTAAACAGGTCCACTTGCGCCATACCATAATAATTTTTCTCTTCCACTCCCTCTGCTGGGTGGAGGGCTAGAGGAGAGGTTGAACCCTTATTAAAAGTGGGTTGCAAAAAATGTATGCCTACAGTCTATAGGACCATGCAAAGCCCATGGTAGTTTCTCCAGGTGTCAAATAGATGCTCATTGGGAATCCCCTACAATGGGTCCCATGTCATTGCTTCAGATCCAAACCATCTATGCTCACGTTGTACATGTATAATTTCACAACTGACCTTCACCTAAGGCTCAGAGAACATCAAGGAAGAGGGTGCATAAAGATAGGAAGGGCCAGAGGACCAGGAAGCCTGCTGTAAGATTGTATCTCCTAGTAATAGCAGAGATGCTATACCCATGATACCTCGATGATATAGCTGCCGTAGCAAGATTTGAACAGTAACAATATCAATAAACCTGCTACCAGGAAAGGGGAAGATCTCACAGGAGTTCCACCCCTGGTCAAAAGACTACAGGTAATTAAAGACTGCTGAGAAACAAAGTCTGCCTATTTAAAAAAAAGATAACTGTGTTCCACCAATAGCCCTTTCTCTCGACTGTATTGCTCTTCTGTAACTTCCTGCTTAGCAATTAAGAGGGTAGCTGCTACCTCTTAATTTTCAGCATGATAATGAATACCTGTAGTGGTAAAAAAAAAAAAATGGGTACAAAGAACTGAAAAAGTCAGAAAAAAGAAGCCTTCTAGCTCTTCCCAAGAGGCTGTCAATCAACTCTTCCAGTCCCTCTATTTTTCTGTAGGATAACCTTTTGTCCTACTGCTAAGGTGTCTATAACCACACCTTTTTTCTTCCCACCCCAACCCCTGCCACCTTATAACTTGGAAAATGTTTCTTTCCCCCTTCCTCCCTTTGATCTGACAATAAAGAGTTGAAGGCATATTTTTAGAAGCAAGAAGTTCTAAGTTTTAGAAAATGTCAATAACTCCGGGTGGGGAAAAATGAGAACTAGCAAAAAGCAATAAAGCTTTGAAAGCAATATACTAGGTCATTTTCCCCCCAAATTAGAGCTTCATGCCCCTAAGACACAAGCTAAATAATGTTGTTTGTGTTGCATTAACTTTGAGCTATAATATGGCCAAAGTAGATTACTAGAGATCACAGAGAACAGTCCTAACATTAGCAGCAGCGAGCAGGAGAGTGTGGCCAGTCATCACTCTTACGGATTCAGTTAAAAGCTTCAGAATCCCAGTTTGAGCTTGTGTGAGCTGGCATACAATTGGAGTATAAACACTGGAATTCACAGATAAGTACTGTACTGAGAAATGACTGCCCCATAACCCTTCTCTATGAGTGTTTAGTTATACAATGTTTCTTACTTGCTCACGTGCTCAGTGTGTTCTGAGAGATGGCAGAGTCTTGGTGGGAGAGATAGGGATCAATAAATGGCTCAGATCTACAGTTCTACCTCCCTAGTCATTGCCTATCAATGACTAACAAGGGGACAACAAATAGTGTCCCCTTGTCCAAAGGTTCCTTTAGAATTATCACTTATATATGTTTGCATTTAATACCTGGGCTAAAATCTAAAATATTCTGAGCATTGCTAATATGTTACTTATCTATAATGATTTCCATGTAACTAGATCATTACATCATTATCTGATTTGTGTCTTTTGAAAGAAAGCATCATATATAAACATCAAGTGGAACGTATACATCAGAAAAACAAATACAAAGCTAGAAAGATGGCTTGGGAGGTAAAAGTACATGCTGATCATCTGAGTTCAATCCCCATGCTCCACATGGGGGAAGGAGAGAACAGACACCTAGACAACCTAGACACCTAGACAAGTTATCCTCTGACCTCCATACATGCACTGTGGCATGTGTGTACCTGGACACCTCTCTTCTCACCCCCTCAATGCAATGTAATTAAAATGGATATGAAATGTACTATTAAAATCTAAACAGGAAAATGTCAGGTGCTAGGCACCATCTGCTAGTTAGAGTCAGTTAAAGAGACTTTCACTTCTACACATGGCAGTCAACTCACTAGACCTATGTGCTAACACTTGCACACACTCAGCCAAACCCCAGTGACAACTCCACTTAGTATTAGATCACAGTCAGCTCTCTGTAGCCATAGGTTCCACATATGTGAA
>NW_028227266.1:86990526-87235526 GCF_978045245.1 Mus caroli
TTATAGTACATATATATGTATACTATCTATAGTATTATTCTTCCAACAGTTTTAAGTGTTCAGTGCAGTGCCATTGGCTACCCACAATTTTATGCAATCATCACCATGATCTTTTTCCAGAACTTTTCATCAGCCTAAATAAAAGCTCTGCCTATTAAACAGGAAGTCACCAGCCCTCACTCTCCAGCCTTTGAAAACCACTTTTCTGCTCTGAGCCTCTGGGTCTGTCTATTCTGCACCCTCCACGTATATAAAAATCACATTTCAGGCAAAGATCAGAGTCAAATTTTTTTTTCTTACCCAGACCCTATACAGAACTGATCCACACTTTATGAAAAGTCTTGGGATTTTTAAGTTAATTTGTTTTGTAAAGCTGTTGCACTCTATAGCCCTGGCTGTCCTGGAACTCACGTTTTAGACCAGGCTGGCCTCGAACTCAGAAATTCGCCTGCCTCTGCCTCCCCAGTGCTGGGATTAAAGGCGTACGCCACCACGCCCGGCAAATATTCTAATCTTAATGACAGATTCCTTGCTAGCTCGTTCAACGTGCTCCCAAGGCAAATGGTTGACATGATTCAGGCCAGGCTTGGTGGCATCAAATAATTTACAACAAAGTACAAACCAATCTCCTCGTACACAAACAGCCTCTGCGCAAGTCTTCCCACAGCCGCTGTTGGCCTCTCTGGTGAACCTGTCACCCCGAGATACCTGCTACACAATTAGGCGCCATCTCTGGCTCCTGTGCCCATACCTGTGGATCTTCTAGCTGTCTGCAACCTGTGAGCCATGGGAGGGCTGACCTTGAGGTTTTCGCCTTCCTTTGTTTTTTTTTCCTTTTTAAATAATTTATATTTTTATTTGATGAGCATTGGTGTTTTGCCTGCATGGATGTCTGTGTGAAGGAGCCAGACATTGGGGTTACAGACAGTTTGAGCTATAACTCAGGTGGTGCTAAGAGTTATATCCAGGTCCTCTGGAAGAGCTCAGTTCTCTTACCTGCTGAGCCTTTCACTCTTTCATCTCCAATGCTCGCTCTGCGTTTCCATCATTGGCCGACAGAAGATGCTTAATGCCTATTTGCTGAGTAAAAGGCACCTGGCCAGTTCTCCCATTACTAGTGGCTGTTTCAAGGTGGTTAAATGAGCTTTTCCTTTACCTAGCTATTGTGTGACTTTTTAGAGTCCTGAACAAACAACACCGATGTGCCCCAGTTGGTTGGCGTTCCTTACAGGAGCACTCTGACTCCAGGGCGACTGTATCACTGAGTAACCTGTCCCAACACAGGTCATGGCTCAGGAAACTTGTCTTGGAGGTCTCTGCCCAACTTTCAGGCAGCTCTGCTGAGCCACAGTCTCCTCCATCTGACAGTTGTCCCTGTTGGGATGTGAGGCTTGTAGATCTTGTAGTTTTCAGGAGCTTCCTGGGACTTTTAAATTGCATTTACTTCCTGAGTCAGCTTCCTTCCATGAGGTAATGCTTTAATTTCAAGGAAACAGATACATCACATTAACTTAATCCCAACACCCTATAATCCATATAGGTTCCAATGAAAGAGCTGGCAACCTAGAAAAGTCCTGGCTTTGGTACACCTCAGAGAAGGGTATGCTAAGTTAAATGGCCTATTTCTTGGTACTGGTCCTCTGGAACAGGGACAGCCCAGAGGACTTCTTTGGGCTGCCTTCACCCATTCATATCCCAACAGGCTCCTGGGACAACAGAAAGAGGACATGCCCTCAAGATCAATGGCCCCAGTGTCTCTGCAGCTCCATCTGCAGGCTGCTCTGGCTCCCTGGGCTGGGTCATGCCTGGCTTGCAGAACTGGCTACACCTCCAGCAGGACGGCCCAACCCAGTTTGGTTTCCTGGTCTTCATGCCTGTCTTGTGGTCACAATCCTGACACTGGCTGTAAGCCTCCAACCCAGGCTATGAGCAATGTCCCCTGGGTTCCAGGTCCTGGCCTTACGATTTGTAGATTTCTCACATTTGAATTTAGCTTGGGAATCTGAGCTGAGATTTTTTTTTTAATTAATGCCAGTAGAAAACAGTGTTTTCAGAGTCGTAAGTAACTGGAGCTGTTCATCTGGCCCTACACTGACAGATCCTTAAAGTAAAAGCAAACATCACAACACCTAAAGCTGCAGCTCCTGGATCAAGCGCCCATCTCAGAGCCAAACATCTCCACTCTAATGAAGCTCGCCTTGCCAGAGACCGGGGTTTGTCTTGGATCTGATTTTGCTGTAGCTGTTGGATCACTTAACATTATAACTAGAAAATTCCTTCCTTTCTTTAAGGATGCCCACTGTTTCCTGACATTTCTCCTCCTCTACTGTTTCCATAAATAGCAATAGTCAGTTTCGACATTAACATCAACTTAAAAACTAGCTGTGACCAGGCAAAGTGCTTAATCATAGGATGGCAACAGTGACCTTGCAACCACCACATCTGTCCCCTTTCCCCGGACTTTAACAAGAAACTCTCCGTTGAAAACATCTAGACTGCCCTTTCCAGTTTGAGGAGGGCCAGAATTGACTTGCAAATGCAAAGTAAACCTGGAAGAAGAAATGGCAGTTTGAGGAAGATGCAACACCCACATTCTGGAAAGCATGGTTGGAAAAATCAGCCAATTCATGACTTTTAGTCACGGAATAAATGTCCTCAATAATTGGGCCAGCAAGATGTCTCAGCCCGTGGATGGTGCCTGCCTCCAAATGTAACAACCAAGTTTGTCCCCTAGTGGTTGAAAGAGAAAACAAATGCCAGCAAGGTGTCCTCTGACTTCCATACACTCACACATACATGGTAAAAATAAATCAAGCCAGGCGTGGTGGTGCATGCCTTTAATCTCAGCACTCAGGAGGCAGAGGCAGGCAGATTTCTGAGTTCAAGGCCAGCCTGGTCTACAGAGTGAGTTCCAGGACAGCCAGGGCTACACAGAGAAACCCTGTCTCGAAAAACCAATAAATAAATAAATAAAATTTAAATGTTTTCATTCTCTCAAGCCTTCATAAAAGCAGAGCAGTAAAAATGCTACAGTTCTTTGATGACACAGTTGAGTGTGTAAAGAGCAAGTGGGTTTCATGGACCTGATCCACCATCTCTTTATACAGATTATGATTACAAATAATGAAACTAGTTCCCATATGTGCCTTGTAGAACTGGTCTGTAGCAACTGGCCTTAGGTAATTTGAGTAAATACACAATGACAGCAACAACGACTATACTATATGAATGCCTATTGAAATGGGGCTACATACATGAAATGCAACAGATTGGCTGGCTCAGCAACCAAAGCTTATTATCTCACAGATTTTGAGGCTACAAAACACAGATGGAGATATTGGTAAGGTTGGCTCCTTTAAAGACCCTAAGGGAACAGTTTGCCCCAGACTTCTGACCTTGGCTTGTGGATAGCCATCTTCCCTCTGTGTCTCTTAATATTGTCATCTCCCTATGTGTATCTGTCTCTGTCCAAATCACCCTTGCATAAGTATAAGAGTCAAACTGAGTCAGGGCCACCCTAATGATCTCATTTTAACTGCAGTACCTCCTGAAAGACCCAATCTCCATGTAAGGTCATACTCTGGAGAGTTTTGACCCCAATATAAAATGGGAAAAAGACTTAAAGGGACAACTCAACTTAGCTCCTATATAATATGTTCACACATTTACATTTTTCACTTTAGAAAGGATGTAATATATACATATTATTATAAAAGTAAATTTAGATCTTCCCACATGCCTTAAACAGAGGTACCACAGTGGTCCCTAATGTTTCATCCTATGCCCTGGACGGGACAGAGGAGCCCCAGAGCATGCCCAGTTGCGATATCAAGCTGCAAAAATGAAGGACAGGAACCTACTCCAGAGTGATGATACACATCTGTTCTTCCAATACGCCAGAGACTGAAGCAGGAGGATTGCTGTGAATTCTAAGGATCAGACATTGGACTTGTTCCAAGCAGCTCACATCTGAACACAGGATGGGAACACTTGTGCCTTGGTACACAGCCTCTGCCTCAGGCAACTTCAGGTCTGTTTTATCTCCCTCCTCCAGTCTATCCCTGCTGAGAGAACAGCATGTTCAGTTCTCCAGAAGAACAACAGATGCACTTTGTAACCCAGTTCCACTACTAATGAGCCATGTGATTTCCTCAAGTTCCTGAGATGGCACCAGGTTGTAACAAGAGGACTAAGAATTGTGAGCTTGCTTCCTCTTTCCTGCCTCCTTTGTTGACAGTGCTACCATGAGGTAGAGTGGGGTATGAGAACTTTCCTTAAACACACACACAGAGAGATAGATAGATAGATAGATAGATAGATAGATAGATAGATAGATAGATAGATAGATAGATAGAGATAGAGGGGTGTGTGTGTGTGTGTGTGTGTGTGTGTGTGTGTGTGTGTGTGTGTGTATAATGTCCATTAGTGTTTTGCCTGCATGTATGTCTGTGCAAGGGCATCAGATCCCCTGGACTGGAGTTACAGACATTTGTGAGCCACCATGTAGGTGCTGGGAATTGAACTTGGATCATCTGGAAGCATTGAGTCATTTCTCCATCCCCAGGACTTTTTATCAATAAGTTTCTCTGAAAGGGGGGGCCATGGGTAGGACAAGGAAACAGTCACCAAATCTAAGATTAATTCTAGCCCTCAGACCAGCTGCTAAGCACTCAGTAACTCTCCATAATGGCATTGGGCCACTGATGAGTGAGTCTTTCATTTTCCAAAACTGATCCTCTCCTAGACCCACCACTTCAGAAAAGAACCACCTTGGGATGCAGGCCACATATTTTGCTCAATGTGTTAATAACACATTTCCAATCAGTCAATTTCATACAGTCAGGGAACACAGGAAGTCAACGTACTCCTCCACAGCAAATTCCCTGGACTTCTCCTCCCTGGGAGACAAATATCTGCCAAATTCAGAGACCATGCCAAAGGTCCTAATTACATGGCGTCCTGTACTGTGTGGTTTTGTGTGTGCACTCAAATAGTGTCTTTCTTCTGATTAGTATAGGAATTATTACTGAACCAGCCTGTGCCATTCTTTCTTGGAAATCTCGCTCTCCAGCCCATTTTCAACCCAGGATAGGGCAAGTAAGGACCGAAAATGAATCTTTTTTTTAATTTTTAATATTTTTATTACATATTTTCCTCAATTACATTTCCAATGCTATCCCAAAAGTCCCCCATAGCGCCCCCCACTTCCCTACCCACCCATTCCCATTCTTTTGGCCCTGGCATTCTCCTATATTGGGGCATATAAAGTTTGCAAATCCAATGGGCCTCTCTTTCCATTGATGGCCGACTAGGCCATCTTTCGATACATATGCAGCTAGAGACAAGAGCTCCGCGGTTCTGGTTAGTACATCATGTTGTTCCAACAATAGGGTTGCAGATCCCTTTAGCTCCTTGGGTACTTTCTCTAGCTTCTCCATTGGGAGCCCTGTGATACATCCAATAGCTGACTGTGAACATCCACTCCTGTGTTTGCTAGGCCCCGGCATCATCTCACAAGAGACAGCTATCTTTGGGTCCTTTCAGCAAAATCTTGCTAGTGTATGCAATGGTGTCAGCGTTTAGAAGCTGATTATGGGATGGATCCCTGGATACGGCAGTCTCTAAATGGTCCATCCTTTCATCACAGCTACGAACTTTGTCTCTGTAACTCCTTCCCTGGGTGTTTTGTTCCCAATTCTAAGAAGGTGCGCAGTGTCCACACTTTGGTCTTCATTCTTCTTGAGTTTCATGCGTTTAGCAAATTGTATCTTATATCTTGGGTATCCTAAGTTTTGGGCTAATATCCACTTATCAGTGAATACATATTGTGTGAGTTCTTTTGTGATTGTGTTACTTCACTCAAGATGATGCCCTCCAGGTCCATCCATTTGGCTAGGAATTTCATAAATTCATTCTTTTTAATAGCTGAGTAGTACTCCATTGTGTAAATGTACCATAATTTCTGTATCCATTCCTCTGTTGAGGGACATCTGGGTTCTTTCCAGCTTCTGGCTATTATAAATAGGGCTGCTATGAACATAGTGGAGCATGTGTCCTTTTTACCGGTCGGGACATCTTCTGGATATATGCCCAGGAGAGGTATTGCTGGATCCTCCGGTAGTACTATGTCCAATTTTCTGAGGAACCGCCAGACTGATTTCCAGAGTGGTTGTACAAGCTTGCAATCCCACCAACAATGGAGGAGTGTTCCTCTTTCTCCACATCCTCGCCAGCATCTGCTGTCACCTGAATTTTTGATCTTAGCCATTCTGACTGGTGTGAGGTGGAATCTCAGGGTTGTTTTGATTTGCATTTCCCTGATGATTAAGGATGTTGAACATTTTTTCAGGTGCTTCTCTGCCATTCGGTATTCCTCAGGTGAGAATTCTTTGTTCAGTTCTGAGCCCCATTTTTTAATGGGGTTATTTGACTTTCTGGAGTCCACCTTCTTGAGTTCTTTATATATATTGGATATTAGTCCCTTATCTGATTTAGGATAGGTGAAGATCCTTTCCCAATCTGTTCGTGGTTTTTTTTGTCTTATTGATGGTGTCTTTAGCCTTGCAGAAGCTTTGCAGTTTCATGAGGTCCCACTTGTCAATTCTCGATCTTACAGCACAAGCCATTACTGTTCTATTCAGGAATTTTTCCCCTGTGCCCATATCTTCAAGGCTTTTCCCCACTTTCTCCTCTATAAGTTTCAGTGTCTCTGGTTTTATGTGAAGTTCCTTGATCCACTTAGACTTGACCTTAGTACAAGGAGATAGGAATGGATCAATTCGCATTCTTCTACATGTTAACAACCAGTTGTGCCAGCACCATTTGTTGAAAATGCTGTCTTTCTTCCACTGGATGTTTTTAGCTCCCTTGTCGAAGATCAAGTGACCATAGGTGTGTGGGTTCATTTCTGGGTCTTCAATTCTATTCCATTGGTCTATTTGTCTGTCACTATACCAGTACCATGCAGTTTTTATCACAATTGCTCTGTAGTAGAGCTTTAGGTCCGGCATGGTGATTCCACCAGAGGTTCTTTTATCCTTGAGAAGAGTTTTTGCTATCCTAGGTTTTTTGTTATTCCAGATGAATTTGCAGATTGCACTTTCTAATTCGTTGAAGAATTGATTTGGAATTTTGATGGGGATTGCAATGAATCTGTAGATTGCTTTTGGCAAGATAGCCATTTTTACAATGTTGATCCTGCCAATCCATGAGCATGGGAGATCTTTCCATCTTCTGAGATCTTCTATAATTTCTTTCTTCAGAGACTTGAAGTTTTTATCATACAGATCTTTCACTTCCTTAGTTAGAGTCACGCCAAGATATTTTATATTATTTGTGACTATTGAGAAGGGTGTTGTTTCCCCAATTTCTTTCTCAGCCTGTTTATTCTTTGTGTAGAGAAAGGCCATTGATTTGTTTGAGTTAATTTTATATCCAGCTACTTCACCGAAGCTGTTTATCAGGCTTAGGAGTTCTCTGGTGGAATTTTTAGGGTCACTTATATATACTATCATATCATCTGCAAAAAGTGATATTTTGACTTCATCTTTTCCAATTTGTATCCCTTGATCTCCTTTTGTTGTCGAATTGCTCTGGCTAGGACTTCAAGTACAATGTTGAATAGGTATGGAGAAAGTGGACAGCTTGTCTAGTCCCTGATTTTAGAGGGATTGCTTCAAGCTTCTCACCATTTACTTTGATGTTGGCTACTGGTTTGCTGTAGATTGCTTTTATCATGTTTAGGTATGGGCCTTGAATTCCTGATCTTTCCAAGACTTTTATCATGAATGGGTGTTGGATCTTGTCAAATGCTTTTTCAGCATCTAACGAGATGACCATGTGGTTTTTGTCTTTGAGTTTGTTTATATACTGGATTACGTTGATGGATTTCCGTATATTGAACCATCCCTGCATCCCTGGGATGAAACCTACTTGGTCAGGATGGATGATTGTTTTGATGTGTTCTTGGATTCGGTTAGCAAGAACTTTATTGAGGATTTTTGCATCAATATTCATAAGGGATATTGGTCTGAAGTTTTCTATCTTTGTTGGGTCTTTTTGTGGTTTAGGTATCAGAGTAATTGTGGCTTCATAGAATGAGTTGGGTAGAGTACCTTCTGTTTCTATTTTGTGGAATAGTTTGTGAAGAACTGGGATTAGATCTTCTTTGAAGGTCTGATTGAACTCTGCACTAAACCCATCTGGTCCTGGGCTTTTTTTAGTTGGGAGACTATTAATGACTGCTTCTATTTCTTTGGAGGATATAGGGCTGTTTAGATCATTAACCTGATCTTGATTCAACTTTGGTACCTGGTATCTGTCTAGGAACTTCTCCATTTCATCCAGGTTCTCCAGTTTTGTTGAGTATAGCCTTTGGTAGAAGGATCTGATGGTGTTTTGGATGTCTTCAGGATCTGTTGTTATGTCTCCTTTTTCATTTCTGATTTTGTTAATTAGGATGCTTTCCCTGTGCCCTCTAGTGAGTCTGGCTAAGGGTTTATCTATCTTGTTGATTTTCTCAAAGAACCAGCTCCTTGATTGGTTGATTCTTTGAATAGTTCTTCTTGTTTCCACTTGGTTGATTTCGCCCCTGAGTTTGATTATTTCCTGCCGTCTACTCCTCTTGGGTGAATTTGCTTCCTTTTGTTCTAGTGCTTTTAGGTGTGTTGTCAAGCTGCTAATGTGTGCTCTCTCTAGTTTTTTTGGAGGCACTCAGAGCTATGAGTTTTCCTCTTAGAAATGCTTTCATTGCGTCCCATAAGTTTGGGTATGTTGTGGCTTCATTTTCATTGAACTCTAAAAAGTCCTTAATTTCTTTCTTTATTCCTTCATTGACCAAGGTATCATTGAGAAGAGTGTTGTTCAGTTTCCACGTGAAGGTTGGCTTTCTATTATTTATTTTGTTATTGAAGATCAGCCTTAGTCCATGGTGATCTGATAGGATGCATGGGACAATTTCAATATTTTTGTATCTGTTGAGGCCTGTTTTGTGACCAATTATGTGGTCAATTTTGGAGAAGGTACCATGAGGTGCTGAGAAGAAGGTATATCCTTTTGTTTTAGGATAGAATGTTCTGTAGATATCTGCCAGATCCATTTGATTAATAATTTCTCTTAGTTTCTCTGTGTCCCTGTTTAGTTTCTGTTTCCATGATCTGTCCATTGGTGAAAGTGGTGTGTTGAAGTCTCCCACTATTATTGTATGAGGTGCAATGTGTGCTTTGAGATTTACTAAAGTTTCTTTAATGAATGTGGCTGCCTTTGTATTTGGAGCATAGATATTCAGGATTGATAGTTCCTCTTGGAGGATTTTACCTTTGATGAGTATGAAGTGTCCCTCCCTGTCTTTTTTAATGACTTTGGGTTGGAAGTCAATCTTATCAGATATTAGAATGGCTACTCCAGCTTGTTTCTTCATACCATTTGCTTGGAAAATTGTTTTCCAGCCTTTCATTCTGAGGTAGTGTCTATCTTTTTCTCTGAGATGAGTTTCCTGTAAGCAGCAAAATGTTGGGTCTTGTTTGTGTAGCCAGTTTGTTAGTCTATGTCTTTTTATCGGGGAGTTGAGTCCATTGATATTAAGAGATATTAAGGAAAAGTAATTGTTGTTTCCTGTTATTTTTGTTGTTAAAGTTGGCATTCTGTTCTTGTGGCTGTCTTCTTTTAGGTTTGTTGAGGGTTTACCTTCTTGTTGTTTCTAGGGCGTGGTTCCTGTCCTTGTATTGGTTTTTTTCTGTTATTATCCTTTGAAGGGCTGGATTCATGGAGAGATAATGTGTGAATTTGGTTTTGTCGTGGAATACTTTGGTTTCTCCATCTATGTTAATTGAGAGTTTGGCTGGGTATAGTAGCCTGGGCTGGAATTTGTGTTCTTTTAGTGTCTGTATAACATCCGTCCAGGATCTTCTGGCTTTCATAGTCTCTGGTGAAAAATCTGGTGTAATTCTGATAGGCTTGCCTTTATATGTTACTTGGCCTTTTTCTCTTACTGCTTTTAGTATTCTATCTTTATTTAGAGCATTTGTTGTTCTGATTATTATGTGTCAGGAGGTATTTCTTTTCTGGTCCAGTCTATTTGGAGTTCTATAGGCTTCTTGTATGTTCATGGGCATCTCTTTCTTTAGATTTGGGAAGTTTTCTTCTATAATTTTGTTGAAGATGTTTGCTGGTCCTTTGAGTTGAAAATCTTCATTCTCATCCACTCCTATTATCCGTAGGTTTGGTCTTCTCATTGTGTCCTGTATTTCTTGGATGTTTTGAGTTAGGATCTTTTTGCATTTTCCATTTTCCTTGATTGTTGTGCCGATGTTCTCTATGGAATCTTCTGCACCTGAGATTCTCTCTTCCATCTCTTCTATTCTGTTGCTGATGCTCATATCTATGGTTCCAGATTTCTTTCCTAGGGTTTCTATCTCCAGTGTTGCCTCATTTTGGGTTTTCTTTATTGTGTCTACTTCCCTTTTTAGGTCTAGTATGGTTTTGTTCATTTCCATCATCTGTTTGGATGTGTTTTCCTGTTTTTCATTAAGGACTTCTACCTGTTTGATTAGGTTATCCTGTTTTTCTTTAAGGATTTGTAACTCTTTAGCAGTGTTCTCCTGCAATTCTTTAAGGGATTTTTGTGCTTCCTCTTTACTGTCTTCTACCTGTTTACCAGTGTTCCTTTGTATTTCTTTAAGTGTGTTATTAAAGTCCTTCTTGAAGTCCTCTACCATCATCATGAGATATGCTTTTAGATCCGTGTCTAGCTTTTCCGGTGTGTTGGGGTGCCCTGGACTGGGCGAAGTGGGAGTGCTGGGTTCTGATGATGGTGAGTGGTCTTGGTTTCTGTTAGTAAGATTATTACGTTTACCTTTCGCCATCTGGTAATCTCTGGGGTTAGTTGTTGTTGTTGTCACTGTTTAAAGATTGGAGCAGAAGCTGTGTTCCACTCACCAGCAGTCTCAAAATCCTGTGGCGGGGGTCGTGGGTAGCTGGCGGGTGTCAGCCGACCCTGCGCTCTAGCTACCCCGGTGCTGATCCGGCCGGATGAGGCCTGTGGCCCTACTCAGGCCGGTTTCTGCTTCCCTAACTAATGCAGTCTCAGGTCCCGCGAGCAATTGGATTGGAGCAGAAGCTGTGTTCCACTCACCAGAAGTCTTAAGATCCTGTGGCGGGTGTTGTGGGTAGCTGGCGAGTGTCAGCCGACCCTGTGCCCTAGCTACCCTGGTGCTTTTCTGACCAGAAGAGGCTTGTGGCCCTATGTAGGCCAGATTTCTCCCTCCCCAACCAAAGCAGTCTCAGTTCCCGTGTGATTGGACTGGAGCAGAAGCTGTGTTCCACTCACCAGCAGTCTCAAAATCCTGTTGCGGGGGTCGTGGGTAGCTGGCGGGTGTCAGCCGACCCTGCGCTCTAGCTACCCCGGTGCTGATCCGGCCGGATGAGGCCTGTGGCCCTACTCAGGCCAGTTTCTGCTTCCCTAACTAATGCAGTCTCAGGTCCCGCGCGCACCGAAAATGAATCTTATCATCCTCTACAGAAAACTTCTAAGGTGGCACAGACATTATCCCACACCCTTTTCCACAATTACTTCACACCTTGACACCCAAGGAAGAAGAACTGAGTGGGGTCTTTTTCTGCCACTATAATATGGTTCTTCGCACGTTCCACAGAACATTCTTCCCTTTATAAATATTTCAGTAACACTTTCTCCGAGTCCCCCGGACTGAGGGTGAGCAGAGCTGGCCAGGAACCACTGGACTTAGCTGTTTGAAGTTAGCATCTACTGGGAAGCTTTATTCACTGCCTTCAGTTACTTGCTTGTATTTGATGCTTAAAATTTTTTTTCTGGCTACAAAATAAGAGGGTGGGGATGCAAGTGGCCACTTTTAAAAAAAGCAACTTGGCCACCGTAACAACAGCTGCTTAATGTTGCATTTTACTTAACATTTTACTTAATGGGAAAAGGGTGCAGGAAGTCTGTGAAGGCCTAAGTTTGGAAAGATTATAGGAATTTTTTCCTCTATTTTTTTCTGCTTAAATAACCATTATTAAGTAATTTCTTAAGAGTCAACAAAACAGAGGATATATTTTAAGTTATTTGAAGTGGGTTGTTTAAGGGGAAATCATTTAAGGCTCTCTCTGAGTCTTCCAGAGCCTGTGTTCAGCTGTCATTAAAGAGCTCCCTTGATACCCAGGGAGCTATTGCCAACCTCCTAAACCCCCACCCACCAGCCTCAGTCTTTTATTATTATCATTATTATTATTATTATTATTATTATTATTGTTATTCACTTTATATCTCCCTCACTGCCCCTTCCTACAATCCTTCCCCAGTCCTCCCATCCCCTTTTACTCTGAGTGGGTGGGGACCCTTCTGTGTAACACACACACACACACACACACACCCTGGCTCATCAAGTCTGCTAGACTAGGCATTTCCTCCCCTGGCGTCAATCTTACTCTAAAATATCCTGCATCATTTTATCTTCCAGGCACAGCAAACCCTGGTACTCAGTACCCTCTCAGCTCCCAGTCTGGGCACTGGCTCTTCTCCCTACTTGTGTGTGCTTCGCAACTGGGCTGGCTGATAAACATTTCATCCCTTGAAACTCAATCTTTATATCCAGTGATAATATTTCTGACTATATGTATATATTCATATATGCGTATCCATATGCAAAAATATGACATATGTGAATTGAAATTGCTGACTCAAGCAAATGTCTATACACTCACATTCATAGAAATACTATTTGCAATTGGTAAAAGATGAAAACTCAAGAGTCTAATAACAGGTGAATAGAACAATGAAAAAAGGAATATACATGTGTCTTAGTTAAGGTTTTATTGCTGTGAACAGACACCATGACCAAGGCAAGTCTTATAAAGGACAACATTTAATTGGGACTGGCTTACAGGTTCAGAGGTTTAGTCCATGATCATCAAGGTGGGAGCATGGCAGTGTCCAGGCAGCCATGGTGTAGAAAAGGCTAAGAGTTCTACATCTTATTTTGAAGGCGGATAGGAGAAGACTGGTTTCCAGGCAGCTAGGACAATGGTATTAAAGCCCATGCCCACAGTGACACATCTACTCTAACAAGGCCACACCTCCTAATAGTGCCACTCCCTGGGCCAAGCATATGCAAAACATCACATTCCACTCCCTGGTGACAATAGACATTTTCAAACACATGAGTCTATAGGGGTTGTACCTACCCATAGCATAATAAAAAATACATTTAGTCCAACTTCCAATGTCCCCATAGTCTATAGCAGTCTCAACAGTGTTAAAAGTCCAAAGTTCAAGCCAGGCGTGGTGGCGCACGCCTTTAATCCCAGCACTCGGGAGGCAGAGGCAGGCGGATTTCTGAGTTCGAGGCCAGCCTGGTCTACAAAGTGAGTGCCAGGACAGCCAGGGCTACACAGAGAAACCCTGTCTCGAAAAAAAAAAAAAAAAAAAAAAAAAAAGTCCAAAGTTCAAAGTCTCTTCTGAGATTCATCCAATCACTTAACTGCAATCCCCAAAGCAAGACAGAAAACCAGCTGGGCAAACTCCAAACTCTGCATCTCCATGTCTGATGTCAAAGCAGTCTTCAGATCTCCAACTCCTTTTTCATCTTTGTTGACTGCTCTAAATTCCTTTCTGCTCGGCTGGTTCTACTCCCTATTAGCAGATTTTCTCAGCAGTTAGACCACAGCTCTGGCATCCCAAACATCTTGGGGTCTCCAAGGCCAAGAATATTATAGCTTCTTGTTTCAATGTCTGAGATTCACACATGATCTTCTGGGCTCCTCCTAAGGGCTTGGGTCCCATCTCCAGCTCTGCCCTCTGCAGCACTGGATAATTCCACTCCATTGCTGCTGCTGTTCTTGTTGATCCTCCTCCAATTTACAGTAAGTTTAAAGCCACTCTGAGATAAATGAGACCCTGCATTAAAAATAGACTATATACAAATTAGTACCATACCACACACACACACACATATGTATGTATATGTATGTATATGTAAATCAAATATTTTAATCACCCCAGTCATGGATATTATCAGAAACATAAAAAATTAATAAATAAATAAATAAATACTGGTGAGAATGTGGAGAAAATGGGACCCATCCTTATAGCACTGTGGAAATGTACATACATTAGTATATCTACCATGGGAATCAATATGGGAATTTTTAATAAAACCAAAACAAGACTACCCTATGATTCATCTATAGCGTTTTTGAATAATACTAGAAGGGAAGGAAAACAATCTACAGGAGAGATCTCTACAGTATGGTGGTGCACACCTTTAATCCCAGCATTTGGGAGGTAAAAACAGGAGGCTCTCTGTGGATTCAAGGCCAGCCTATCTACATAGTAAGTTCCAGACTAGAAAGACTAGAAAGGACTACATATAGTGAGACCCTGCCTCAGGGAGAGAGGGGAAAGGAAGGAGGTGCAATCCCAGGATATCAGATCTCTAGTCACAATAACCATCTACAGAATCCTCCTACTCTATCAATAGATAAATGGAGACAAAAGTATAGTGTATTCAGACACAGTGGTGTATTCTCCAGCTACAAAGAACAAAGCCATACAATCTACAGGAAAAAGGTTGAACTAAAGTTGATTGTGTCCAGCAAAAGAAGCCAAACACAGACAAGTATCACACTTCTTTTTCAAATATAAAATTTAGAAATGTGTTTTAAAGCCCTAAAGCAGGCTAGGCATGGGGCATGTGACTTTAATCCCAGAACTCAGGAGTCAGAGGAAGGAGGATCTCTGCCAGTTCAAGGCCAGCCTAATCTACAGGCAAGCTCCAGCCAGCCAGGAATACATGGAAAAACCCTGTGTCCAAAAACAAAAACAAAAAACAAACAAACAAAAAAAAAACCTGAATATAGTAAAGTAGTAGAGGGGCTCCTCAGAGATGGGAAAGGGATGAGGAGGCAGGACAGGAACAACATTCAGGAAGGTGGATGTGAGATAAGCACATATTTATGCATAGAACGTATCTGCAAACATTGTCCACATAGGAACACACTTTCACATTTATTGTTTTTACTATTGATCTCTCTGGGTTTGTTTGTTTGTTTGTTTGTTTGTTTGTTTGTTTTTAAAGAATTATTTATTTATTTATGTATTTATTTACTTATTTACTTATTTCCTCTGGAAGAGCAGCCAGTGCCCTTAACCACAGAACCATCTCTTCAGCCCCTCATTATACATTTTTACATGAGTTATTTTATTTTTAATAATTTCAATAATTGTACAGCTGGTAAAAACTAAGACTTAGAAAAGGAATGAGTGTTCCCAAGACTACAAAGCTAGAAATGGGCAGAGGCACCATTTAAAACAGGTTCAGTCATTTCCAAAGACGAAAGCCTGTAAACTAGAGCCCAGGAGACGTTTTCCAAGGCCTAGGAAAAATCTTAAAGGCTACAAATGAGAAAAATGAGTGTAATCAGTGGGAGAAAGTATCCTTCTCTCTTGTAGCTGGCAAGACGCACAGTCATGTGTTTGGAAAGTAACTGAAAACATTATGAACAGGCACCTTCTCCTCTGCTAATCACTCCCTCCTTGGAGAATCTAGTGCTCCAAAGACGAAAGACACTGCTAAGTACTAATGTTTCTACGTAGCGATTTTTAATATTAAAAATCTGGGAATGAAAGCTGAGTGTTCAACAGCAGGGGTGGGAGATAAATTCGAGAGGCTGCTAGGTAGTAATTAAAACAAACGTGATCCAAATTCATGTTGGCCTGACCGACATCCAAGAAGTAGCACTAAGTCAGCACAAATTCTTAAGTACTGTTTACAGTCTAATTAGTATTCATAAAAACAAACCCAGAGAGATCAACAGTAAAAACAACAAATGTGAACGTGTGTTCCTCTGTGAACAATGTTTGCAGTTACTCTCCAAACATCCACACATGTCACCCTTCTTCACGAAGGGAACACCATCTGTCCCTGCCTGTCTACACAGCTGTGCATGCCAAGGATAAACAACAGCTACTGTTGACTTCGTTGGCTCAGAGGGAATGAGAGAGCAAAGTGTAAAAGAATATTTTTCACCTGTCCTTAAAATGGATTTATGTTGTTTGATTTGATTTTGTGACTTAAACATACAGTTCAGGCTTTTTTTTTTTTTTTTTTTTGAAAGCAGTGGCTCAGGCACTAAGGTCAACAATTAATAAATGAGACTTCATGAAACTGAAAGGCTTCTTTAAGTCAAAGAACAATGTTAATAGGACAAAATGACAGCCTACAGATTGGGAAAAGATCTTCACTAACCCTACATCTGACAGAGGGCTAATATCCAAAATATACAAAGAACTCAAGAAGTTAAACTGCAACAAACCAAATAACTCAATTTAAAATGGGGTACAGTGCTAAACAGAGAATTCTCAACAGAAGAACCTCGAATGGCCAAGAAACACTTTAAGAATGTTCAAAGTCCTTAGTCACCAAGGAAATGCAAACCAAATAACTCTGAGATTCCATCTTACACTGGTCAGAATAGCTAAGATCAAAACCTCAAGGGACAGCTCATGCTGGCCCCGATGTGGATCAAGGGGAACACTCCTCCACTGCTGATTAGAGTACAAACTTGTACAACCACTCTGGAAATCAATTTGGCAGTTTCTTAGAAAATTGGGAATAGTTCTACCTCATGACCCAGCTATACCACTCCTGGGCATAGACCCAAAAGATGCTCCAGCATTCCACAAAGACACTTGCTCAACTATATTCACAGCAGCTTTATTCACAATAGCCAGAAACTGGACAGAAGCCAGATGTCCTTCAACTGAAGAATAGATAAAGAAAATGTGGTTCATTTACACAACGGAATACTACTCAGCCATTAAAAAATGAGGACATCGTGAATTTCGCAGGCAAATGGATGGAATTAGAAAATATCATCCTGAGTGAGGTAACCCAGACCCAAAAGGACATACACGGTATGTACTCACTTATAAGTGGATATTAGCCATAAAGTACAGGATGCTATATCTATGCTATAATCAACAGACCCAAAGAAGCCAAATAACAAGGACAGCACCAAGGAGGATGTCCAAGTCTTTCTCAAAAGGGGAAAGAACTAACTATCAAAGGTTAGTGGAACTGGGTGGGGGAGGGGATGGAGAGGGGAGCAGGATAAGAGGCAGGGATCACATATAAAGAGATCAGGGAAGAGAGAAGGGAAATGGGGGAGATGGATTCTAGGACATGCCAGAGACCTGAGATGGGTGGAGGCCCCAGGGGGTATATGGAGGTGACTCTAGCTGAAACTACTAGCAGTGGAGGATATGGATCCAGAAGTGGCCACTTTCTCTAGCCAGGCAGGACTACCAATAGAGGGGTAAAGACAGCAACCTAACCACAAAAACTTTGATCCAAAATGTGATGGCCCCAAATTGAGACCCATTCCATGGGCAAGAACCAATCCCTGACACTATTAATGATACTGCAAGTTATGCTTGCAGACAGGAGCCTAGCATAACGGACCTCTGAGAGGCTCCACAGAGCAGCCAATGGAAACAAATGCAGAGACTCACACCCAAACATTAGATGGAGTTCAGGGAGTCCTGTGGAAGAGTTCAAGAAGGACCAAGAGACTGGAAGAGGACAGGAACCCCACAGGAAGAACAACAGAGTCATTAACCTGTATCCTTGGAAGTTTCCAGAGCCTGAATCACCAACCAATGATCAGGCACAGGCTGGACTGAGGACTCCTGCAGATATGTAGCAGATGAGCAGCTTGGCCTTCATGTGGGTCCCCCAACAACTGGAGTAAGGGCTGTCTGTTGCCTGCCTGTCTGTGGATCCCATTCCCCTAAATGGACTGCTTTGTCTGGCTTCAGTGGGAGAGGATGCCCCTGGTCCCACAGGACTTGATTGCTGGAGTGGGGGAATGGGGGGGGGGTATCTATCATGGGAAGCTGACACCAAGAAGGAGGCTCCTCTTTGCAAAGGAGAAAGAGGGTGGAATAAGGAAGGAGGATCTGCATGAGAGGGTACTGGGAGGAAAGGGGGAGCTGATACTGGGATGTAAAGTGAATGAATATATAAATAAATAAATTTAAATTTTGAAAAGAAAAGAAAGCGATGCAGTTGGCTAATCGCTAAAGAAGAGTCTTTCTACTCCTCTCCTCGGTACAGTGACCGTCCCAGTCTCACTCTGGGCTCCCAGTATCAGACTCTGCCCTCCAGTAAGGAGAGCTAGCTCTCGGTATGTCCTCCTGAAGAGGTCACTCCTCCACCCACCCACCACAGTCCCTGTCACTAAGCCCAGGTTTTCTTTGTCTTGCTCTCCCAGATGAGGCAGCTAGGGTCATTTGCACAGCATCTACTCCAGCCAATCAACATTCCAACAAGAGGAGAGCCGTGCTCTTAACTAAGAACAGCTAAGAATAGATCTTAGCTAAGGAACTGCTCGCAATTGTTGGCTGCTGGGTAGAGAGGGGAAATTTTCTTCAAGGGTGTGGGCTGTGGTGGATGGCCCCACACTCATGCATGTGTAGAACAGCACTCACTGAGTCGAAGGAGAAGGGGGAAGGAGAAGAAAGAAGGAGAACAAGGAGGAGAAGCAGAAAGTGGAGGAGAAGCTGGTGAACTGACTTAGTGGATAATGCCACTTGCCACAAAAACCTAGAGATTCGCATTCAATCCCCATGGAAATGCGAAGGAGAGAATTAACTCCATAAAGTTGTCTTATGGTTTCCACAGGGGCCGTCGGGGCAGGGGGCGGGGGAGGGGGGGTTAAGAGGGGAGACAGGGGTACTGGGTAGGGCTGGGGGTGGAGGGAGGGCACTGTGGGTCTGGGTCCACACTCTCATCACATACACTAGCAATAAATAACTCTAAAGAAGAAGATGTGAAGGTGGAAGGATGTATTGGGGGTCAGGGAGAGTCGGAGGCAGGGATCTGAGGTGGATATGATCAAGATACTGAATATATTTATGAACTCGTCAAAAAAATTAAATTTAAAATCTTCTAAAATATCAGGGCCAGCAAGATAGCTCAGCACGTAAAGACAGCCTGACAACCTGAGAACAAGCCCGACGACCTACAATACAGGAGACAAACAACTTCCTAAAGTTGTCCTCGGAAATCCACACATGCGCTGTAGCATTCCTACGTGCCAATGCGAGCAGAGGAAGGTCTGCCCTGGGCTAAATTCAGCTCACCGTGCAAATACACCAAGAAACCAGCAGAGGGGGATAATGTCTAGTAAAAAGAGTAAGAGTTACATGTCGACTGCTTCGGATATTGAAGCACCACGGGGGCTAACCTAGCCTTCACAAGCTAGCAGGAAAACTCAGAGAACACAAGCCTGGACACGTGATTCCTGATTTTGTAATCGATGAATTGTGACTTCAAACATGAAAAGTGACTATCACATAACGGAGTTGGGCAAAATGTGCCAAACAGATCACCCTCAGGCACACACCCAAACTAGCACTGGGAATGTTCAAAGAACGGTAAATTCTTTCACAGTCTCAAAAGTGTCTCAAATACTGTTGGCGAAGACTGAGTCATTGCTCTCTGAACACAAAGTAAATTCCTAGGAGCCTCTGCTCCTGGTGCTGCCATTAACAGGCCAACCAGAGCCTTCCGGTTGGAGGTGTTGGTTGCTGCAGTGTGGAAACACCTTATTTATCTATAGCAATGATTCATAGACATCAAGCTCATCCGATGACATCAAGGTCATGCCTGAAGCTGGATGAATACACATTTTCTTGGTAAGACACATCATGAGTTTCTTCTAAGTCAAGCACTATGCAGTATTTCAGAACGGTGCTTAGAGAGCATTTTAAACAGCAAAATCACCCTTTGAAAGCAGAAACCACAATACTAAGCAGACCAGAGAGGGCCCTTCATTTATAGCACGGGACTGAAAGGAGATGGAGTGTTTGCTTGACCTCTGCTAGCAGCCTGTGTTTGGGGTAACTCAAGCTTTATCACTTAGTTTAAGCACATATTCATGGATAATTTTCAAAGTGCTGTGCATATTGACCTGTTAGGAACTGTAGGAATGAGCATTTTTTGTACCAAAATTAAAGTTTGGGGTTATTGAGAAAATTTCTGTTAATGTTTGCTCACCAAAATTGACTACCATCCCCCAATAGGGTTACATTTCCATAACAAAAGGAGACAAGCCTGAATTACAACCAGCCATTAGGTCCACATTAAAGTATACGCCTCTAAGGGACACTTCATGGGACAGCGCTGGGTCACAGCCACCACGAAGTCATGGCCTGACATTTAGTGTCCTGAGTTCTTATCAGGAAAAACAATTCTGCCCGGTGGTCGAGATGGCTGTGGGTATCGACTATTTGAAAAGAACAACACTGGTGTACTTAAGAAATAATTCTGATGGTGATACCTTTGCTGTGCACGTCTCTCCTTTGCCGACGTGACTGAACTTGCACCTTCCTGTCTCTGTTTAAACTGTTCGGAGTGTAGCAGCACCTGAAAGAGATTTAAGGATGGCAGTGTATAGGGAATGCATAAGACTCAGTCTACATAAGTTTGTAAAATCTTCTGATTAAGGTAGGCTCCTCTTTGGGTATTAAGCAGAGCCTTTTATGAGATATAGTAAAGATGTTTTTCTATACTAATCTCTTAAGGGTGCAGAGTGATTTCTCACTGTAATATTAACTCTAGAACAAGCAGGGTACTGGTAGTTATCTAGCGTTTTGCAGAGCTTGTTCCTTGGCATGGAAAAAGAATTCAGCTTCCGGGAAAAGAGGAAAACGAAGCCACAGCAAAAGTAACAACTGTATCACTTAGAGATGGGAGACCTAAGGCTGGAAGTGCACTAAGACGATGCTGGCTTGGGTATACCCCTTTCTCCCATTGGAGCAGTTTAATAACTACCAGAACCACCCCTCTATCCCTCCATCCCATTCCTTTCAGCCGATGTGGTCCCCGAAGATAAGGGGAACAGAGATGAAGAGAGGGGGCCCTGTGAGAACCTACGGTGAATGACCACCCCTCACCAGGACCAGCTTCAGGGAGTCAGATCAACTTTACTTGGGGCAATTCAAGGCTTACATAATTTGGGGAACTGGGGGTAGGAACATCCAGGATGGGCAAAGGGTTTGGGCTAAAGGCTTAGGTACCAAAATGCCTTGTTAGCATGGGGGAGCATTGCAGGAATCTCAGATGTTAGCTGAACAGTTCTTATCAGAAGAAAAGTTAATCCTATAGTCTAACTAAGGCTACAGGACCTTCTGCAGGTAGAAGGTTTCGAATTCTCCAGACAAGAGCAAAGCAGAAGAAGCCTTGCTTATGAAGGGTGTCTTCCATGATGGAAGCCAAGTCCCTGGCTTTAATTAGCAGAGTTTTCCGACACCTCACCCCAACCTCACCCCTGTGCCTTCTTGCCATTCTTCTCAGTCTTCAGGAAACAAGAAGCCACCAGCCCAGGGAGCTCGATGCTTTCCTTGGCTACCTAGATCCCTGAGACACTCCTTCAATTATATCTACCCGTTTCAATAGCTATTGGCTCTGTGTGTGTGTGTGTGTGTGTGTGTGTGTTTATATATGAGCTTTTGAAAAGGAAAACATTGAACAATGCCAAAAGACTGAACCAATCTATTTAACAGGAAAAGCAAAACAAAACAATGCAAAACAAAACAAAACTTCTGCCCAAAGCTTCACACCTATGAACAGGGCTCTGGAAGCAGGAAATTCAGAACTCGTGGTAGATTCCACTCAGCCTCTCAAGCTCTCCACACAAAGCCAGATTTCCCCCAGGCATGAGCAGAGGGGTAGCCAGGCCTGGAGCTGCCTTTGTGTAAACTGGAAGCAAAGAGGGAAAGCTAACCAAGCAATGTTCATTTTCTGAGGGGGAAAAAAAATGGTAACTAGACATGGTAGGAGAGAAGCCAAGGAGAATAATTTTTACTTAAATTTATGAATGAATAACTCAGTCTGCCTTTTTAATCAGCACAGAGTCAAAAAAAAAAAAAAAGATGGTACTCACTGAAATAATAAAAGTTCAAGTGGGAAAAGTCTCAGAAACAGACAGCACCAGTGACGTAGCAGCCATATTCAAGAGAGGGGACACGGGTGTGTAACACCTTACAGAGGAATCCAGAGGTCACGCTGTGAAAATAAGAGGAAGCAGCGATTGACGCCTCACAGGGCAGAACTGTTCTTTAGTCAAGACAATTGAAGGTGGAGACCCTGAGCTGGGACTTGAAGTTTTATGGGACTGAAATTGGAGCTTTGGGGTGAGGGATTTTCATCTGCGGGGCTGTTTTCTGCTTTCCCAAGCTCATACATTTGGGTGGAGGTCCTTATCCGGTTGGCATCTTCACCAAAAATTCTGCCAGCATGGCGAGCCCTAGACCAGAGGCTCCCTGTCAGGTGATACAGCAAGTCAAACCTTTCAGCAGGGAGTCTCTCCTGGCCAAGAGTTTCTAACCCTTCAGGAAGGATATTATTTAGATGGGTTGTGTATTGATGAAATTCATTCCTTTTGACAGTAACTTAACAAAGGTTAATCCCAACTGTAAATTGCAGAATTTAAAGCAATCTCTGAAATGTTAAAATATGTATACTTTTCCTTCAGTGACATTTTGTAACTTTGTCCAGATTTTTTTCATTCCTTTTTTTAACAGATTTCTTTCTTTCTTTCTTTCTTTCTTTCTTTCTTTCTTTCTTTCTTTCTTTCTTTCTTTCTTTCTTTCTTCTTTTTAAAGATTTATTTATTTTGTGTATATGAGAACACTATTGCTCTCTTCGGACAGACCCGAAGAGGGCATCAGATCCCATTATTGATGGTTGTGAGTCACCATGTGGTTGTTGGGAATTGAACTCCGGACCTCCAGAAGAGCAGTTGGTGCTCTTAACCACTGAGCCATCTCACCAGCCCCTCCTTTTGTTTTATCATGAGAAAATTATACAAGTTGATTTTTTTTTGAGACCATGTTTTATATCAACCAACTCTTCAGTACTGAACTTCCATGGAATTAGATTTCAGCTCATCAAAGCAAAACCACTGCTAGGAATGAGATATAGTTTGAACCTCATTGCTTACTCAAGAGGTCAAGATCCAGATAAATTAAAGTTCTGATCAGTAGACACCAACTTCCGTCGTCCTTTGCATTTACTTGGACAGGAACCAGAGAATCTCTTCTTGTCAGCAGACACCCTGTGCACAGTGAGTGACCCAGTGATCAGTGATGTCGGGGAAGCAGCGTCATTCATTTAGAGAGGGTCAAATTCCACAGCAATTGTTTCTACTGGTTGTATGTCTGCCATGCTTGAAACCTCCACAGTCCACCTCATGGAATCACAGAATAGAGAGGTGTCAGCACCAAAGAGGATTAGACATCATTGACTCCAGACCCTTGTGTTTTACAGATGTGGAAGAGATAAAATGAATGTTCTCAATGTCCAGGCAAGGCTGGCCTCGAACACCAGAGCCTCCTCCCCTGCATTCATCTACAGCTGTGATCCTTGCAGCTTGCTTGGCAGTTGCTCCATTCTGCTCTGTGACGAGTTTTCCTTTAATCCTCCCTGGCAAAATTAAGGTATCAACTTCTAAAGTCAGTTCCCTGGCACTTTAGCCCAGCCCATTCAGGAATCATCCAAGCAGGTCAAATTCCCACTTCCTGAGGGACACAGCTAATGGTACTGGGGCTTGTTTTTATGAAGGACAAATTCACAGTTCTAGGTCCTCTTAATGGAATCAACAAACCAGTTGTTTGCCAATAATATTCCCTAAAATGTAGCTTTAGATGAATAATAGACTATTTCAATAAAACCAAACATCTAACAAGACCAGATCTCAGAAGAATGCTGGGAATCTGAACTCAGGCCTCTATGCTCCTAAGTCTTGGACAACCCACAAACCCAAAACCTATCTTCTTACACATTAAAATGTGGCTGGAACTGAACAGGGGTTTTCTTCTCTGAAATGCACAGGCCACGCCCATGTTCTTCCCTGACCTGAGTAGTCTAAAGAGACAAAATGAGTTTTCCATGTCTCTTAATAAAAGCAAGGCGGATGATGGGAGTGTCAAGCATCCTTAATATTTTCAAATAATATATTTCAAACACTTAATATCTCAAAGCTCTTTGCTGTTGCCAGGCAAGGCGCTGTGGGTCTGAAAGCCTGCCAGCGGGACATTTCCCAGTCAAGGCAGCCTGGGCTACTAAGAAAAACCCTGTCCCCCAAAACAAAAACATTAAAAATATCAACTGAGGCCTGAGGATGGATAGAGTGGTAGCTCAGTGGGGTGCTACCCAGCATATGCAGGGCTTTGATCTCTAGATAAATATCTTAATTATAAACACTTTAAAATACTAGTGTCTAATATCCTCATATATAACATAAAGGTGCTATCGTCACTTTTAAAAGACAGTCTCACTTCTATTTGCCACCTTATTGATGCCAGTATTGGTTTTGAAGCAGAAGATTTAGCTTGGAGAAGAAACTCTGGGTAATCAAAGTCAATCCTTACTTTCTTTTTCTTTACTGATCAGAATCATAATTTATTGGGATAACCAGGTGTAACTTTGACTAAATCTAAGCCTTTTGTTATTTTTTTTTCTGTAGAATGAGCCAGTTGTTTTTATTTTATTTTATTGTTTCCTTTTTTATTAGATATTTTCTTTATCTACATTTCAAATGTTATCCTCTTTCCTGGTTTCCCCCAACCAGAAAACACCCTCCCCCATCCCCTCCCCCCTCCCCCTGCTCACCAACCTACCCACTCCTGCTTCCTGGCCCTGGCATTCCCTCACACTGGGGCATAGAGCCTTCATAGGACAAAGGGCCTCTCCTCCTCCCATTGATGTCTGACTAGGCCATCCTCTGCTGCATATGCAGGTGGAGCCATGAGTCCCACCATGTGTGCTCTTTCGTTGGTGGTTTACTCTCTGGGAGATCTGGGGGTACTGGTTAGTTCATATTGTTGTTCCTCCTTTGGGGCTGCAAACCCCTTCAGCTTCTTGAATCCTCTCTCTAGCTCCTTCATTGGGGATCCTATGCTCAGTCCAATGGATGGCTGTGAGCATCCACCTCTGTATTTGTGAGGCACTGGCAGAGCCTCTCAGGAGAGAGCTATATCAGGCTCCTGTCAGCAAGCACTTGTTGGCATCCACAACAGTGTCTGGGTTTGGTGGTTGTAAATGGGATGGAGTTACTCAATGGATGGCCATTCCTTCAGTCTCTACTTCACACTTTGTCTCTGTAACTCCTTCCAGGGGTGCGTTGTTCCCCTCTTCTAAGATAGATAAAAGTAGCCACACTACTATGGTCTTCCTTCTTGAGTTTCATGTGGTTTGTGAATTGTATCCTGGGTATTCTGAGCTTCTGGGCTAATATCCACTTATCAGTGAGTGCATATCATGTGTGTTCTTTTGTGAGTGGGTTACCTCACTCAGGATGATATACTCCAGATCCATCCATTTGCCTACGAATTTTATAAATTCATTGTTTTTGATAGCTGAGTAGTACTCCATTGTGTAAATGTACCACATTTTCTGTATCTATTCCTCTGTTGAGGGACATCTGGGTTCTTTCCAGCTCCTGGCTATTATAAATAAGGCTGCAATGAACATAGTGGAGTATGTGTCCCTATTACATGTTGCAGCATCTTTTGGATATATACCCAGGTCCTCAGGTATACTATGTCCAATTTTCTGAGGAACCGTCAAACTGTTTTCCACCAGCAATGGAGGAGTGTTCCTCTTTCTCCATGTCCTTGCCAGCATCTGCTGTCACCTGAAGTTTTGATCTTAGCCATTCTGACTGGTGTGAGGTTGAATCTCAGGGTTGTTTTGATTTGCATTTCTCTGGTGACTAAGAATGTTGAATGATTTTTTAGGTGTTTCTCAGCCATTCGGTATTCCTCAGTTGAGAATTCTTCCTTTAGCTCTGTACCCCATTTTTTATAATAGGGTAATTTGTTTCTCTGGAGTCTAACTTCCTGAGTTCTTTGTATATATTAGATATTAGCCCTCTATCGGATGTAGGTTTGTTGAAGATCTTTTCCCAAACTGTTGGTGGCCTTTTTGTATTATTGACAGTGTCCTTTGCCTTACAGAAGCTTTACAATTTTATGAGGTCCCATTTGTCGATTCTTGATCTTACATCACAAGCCATTGCTGTTCTGTTCAGGAATTTTTCCCCTGTGCCCATATCTTTGAGGCTCTTCCCCACTTTCTTTTCTATACGTTTTAGTGTATCTGGTTTTAGGTGAAGGTCCTTGATCAACTTGGACTTGAGCTTTGTACAAGGAGATGAATGGGTCCATTTGCCTTCTCCTATATGCTAACCACCAGTGGAGCCAGCACCATTTGTTGAAAATGCTGTCTTTTTTCCACTGGATGGTTTTAGGTCCTTTGTCAAAGATCAAGTGACATAGGTGTGTGGGTTCATTTCTGGGTCTTCAATTCTATTCTATTGATCTACCTGCCTGACATTGTACCAATACCATGCAGTTTTTATCACAATTGCTCTGTAGTATAGCTTGAAGTCAGTCATGGTGATTCCCTCAGAAGTTCTTTTATTGTTGAGAACAGTTTTTGCTATCCTAGGTTTTTTTGTTATTCCAGAGAAATTTGGAAATTGCTCTTTCTAAATCTATGAAGAATTGAGTTGGAATTTTGATGGGGATTGCATTGAATAGATGGATAACTTTTGGCAAGATGGTCATTTTGACTATATTAATCCTCCCAGTCCATGAGCATGGGAGATCTTTCCATCTTCTGAGATCTTCTTCAATTTCTTTCTTCAGAGACTTAAAGTTCTTATCATACAGATCTTTCACTTGCCTAGTTAGATTCACAGCAATATATTTTATGTTACTTGTGACTATTGTGAAGGGTGTTGTTTCCCTAATTTTTTTTCTCAGCCTGTTTATCCTTTGTGTAGAGGAAGGCCTGGTTTGTTTGAATTAATTTTATATCCAGCCACTTTGCTGAAGTTGTTTATCAGGTTTAGGAGTTCTCTGGTGGAAATTTTGGACTCACTTATATATACTATTATATCATAGGCAAATAGTGATCTTTTGACTTCTTCCTTCCCAATTTGATCTTCTTTTGTTGTCTAATTGATCTGGTTAGGACTTCAAGCACTATATTGAATAGGTAGGGAAACAGTGGGAAGCCTTGCCTAGTCCCTGAATTTAGTGGGATTGCTTCAAGTTTCTCTCCATTTAGTTTGATGTTGGCTACTGGTTTGCTGTAGATTGCTTTGATCATGTTTAGGTATGTGCCTTGAATTCCTGATCTTTCCAAGACTTTTATCTCGAATGAGCGTTGGATTTTGTGAAATGCTTTCTCAGCATCTAATGATATGATCATATTTTTTTTTTTAGTTTGTTTATATAGTGGATCACGTTGATGGATTTTCGTATATTGAACCTTCCCTGCATCTCTGGGATGAAGCCTACTTGGTCAGGATGGATGATCGTTTTGATGTGTTCTTGAATTCAGTTAGCGAGAACTTTATTGAGTATTTTTGCATCAATATTCATAAGGGAAATTGGTCTGAAGTTCTCTTTCTTTGTTGGGTCTTTGTGTCGTTTAGGTATCAAAGTAATTGTGGCTTCATAGAATGAATTGGGTAGAGTACCTTCTAGTTCTATTTTGTGGAATAGTTTGAGGAGTATTGGAATTAGATCTTTTTTGAATGTTTGATAGAACTCTGCACTAAACCCATCAGGTCCTGGGATTTTTTTGGTTGAAAGACGATTAATGACTACTTCTATTTCTTTAGGGGAGATGGTCTGTTTAGATGGTTTATCTGATCCTGATTTAACTTTGGTACCTGGTATCTGTCTAGAAATTTGTCCATTTCATCCAGCTTTTCCAGTTTTGTTGAATAAAGGCTTTTGTAGTAGGATCTGATGATTTTTTGAATTTCCTCAGTTTCTGTTGTTATAACTCCCTTTTCATTTCTGATTTTGTGAATTAGGATGCTGTCCCTGTGCCCTCTAGTTAGTCTGATTAAGGGTTTAGCTATTTTGTTGATTTTCTCAAAGAACCAGCTCCTGGTTTGGTTGATTCTTTGTATAGTTCTTTTTGTTTCCACTTGGTTGATTTCAGCCCTGATTTTGATTATGTTCTGCCATCTACTCCTCTTGGGTGGATTTGCTTCTTTTTGTTCTAGAGCTTACAGGTGTTCTGTCAAGCCGCTAGTGTATGCTCTCTCCAGTTTTTTGTTTTTGTTGTTGTTGTTTTGTTTGTTTGTTTTGTTTTGAGGCACTCAGAGCTATGAGTTTTCCTTTTAGGATTGCTTTCATTGTGTCCCATAAGTTTGGATACATTGTGGCTTCATTTTCATTAAATTCTAAAAAGTCTTTAATTTCTTTATTTCTTCCTTGACAAAATTATCGTTGAGTAGAGTGTTGTTCAGCTTCCACGTGTATGTGAGCTTTCTAGTATTTATGCTGTTATTGAAGATCAGCCTTAGTCTGTGGTGATCTAATAGGGCACATGGAATTATTTCAATCTTTTTGTATCTGTTAAGGCCTGTTTTGTGACCTATTATATGGTCAGTTTTGGAGAAGGTACCATGAGGTGCTGAGAAGAAGGTACATCTTTTTGTTTTAGGATAAAATATTCTATAGATATCTGTTAGATCCATTTGGTTCATAGCTTCTGTTAGTTTCACTGTGTCTCTGTTCAGTTTCTGTTTCCATGATCTTTCCATTGATAAGAGTGAGGTGTTGAAGTCTCCTACTATTATTGTGTGTGGTGCTATGTGTGTTTTGAGCCTTACTAAAGTTTCCTTAATGAATGTGGGTGCCCCTGCATTTGGAGCATGGATGTTCAGAATTGAGAGTTCATTTTGGTAAATTTTACCTTTGATGAGTATGAAGTATCTGTCTTTCCTTATCTTTTTTGATAACTTTAGGTTGAATGTCGATTTTATTCGATATTAGAATGGCTACTCCAGCTTGTTTCTTGAGACCATTTACTTGGAAATTTGTTTTCCTGCCTTTTACTCTGAGGTAGTGCCTGCCTTTGTCACTGAGGTGGGTTTCCTGTATGCAGCAAAATGCTAGGTCCTGTTTATGTAACCAGTCTGTTAGTTGATGTCTTTTTATTAGGGAATTGAGTCCATTTCTTGCGAGTCCGACTCAACCAGCAAGAACGAAGCTGCAACAGGATCCTTCTGCACACATTTATTGGGAGAGCTTGATTGTAGAGGCGAAAAGACCCTGAGCCCAGCCCTGGTGCTGCTTTATATAGGCCTAGGAGAGGCGTGTCTCACACCCGGATTGTGTTGTGTTTGGTTGATGCTTACCACCTCATTTGCATTCCTACATCTGATTGGTTACTTTCTCTCTCATCTGATTGGTTAACTTCTCTCTCTTCTGATTGGTCAATTCCTCTCTCATCTGATTGGTCAATTTCTCTCTCATCTGATTGGTCAATTTTGGTCAATTCTCAAAACCTCATCTTGGCAAAAAACTTTCCTGCCTATGTATGCGTGGTGGCCAGCAGAAGCCTGTGCCACTCTGCAACGGCACATGTGGCTTCCCACATCCATTGATATTAAGAGATATTAAGGAAAAGTCATTGTTGCTTCCTATTATTTTTGTTGTTAGAGTTAGCATTCTGTTCATGTGGCTATCTTCTTTTAGGTTTGTTGAAAGATTACTTTCTTGCTTTTTCTAGAGCATAGATTCCCTCCTTGTGTTAGAGTTTTCCCTTTATTATCCTTTGAAGGGCTGGATTTGTGGAAAGATATTGTGTAAATTTGGTTTTGTCTTGAAATACCTTGGTTTCTCCATCTATGGTAATTGAGAGTTTTGCAATCCTTACTTTCTTATCAGTTGTTTGAATTATGGCTCAGAAGATGAAGCAAGCTTTCTAAACAACTTGTTTTTATAGTTCCTGGTACTGTAACAATTTATGCATTTATTCTTTGCTCAATCCAAACAATTCAAATAAATAGTACTTGAGAAGTTTAATACATGCCTTTAAAAAATGAATTTTCTTTGCCTGAATTTAGAATAAAATACTGGATTCAAAGGAGAAACTTACCAAATTTACACATTCATTAGACCTCCAGTGGTGGATTGACTAAAAATATTTTAAAACGTAAGAACTGGCATCAAAAGAAAAACTAAAAGACAGTGTTACCATTATTTTTGACAGGACTTTCAAATAGCAGTAAATGGAGCCTCCCATAGAAGCTTCCCAGCCCCAATATACACACCAAGTCAACAGCTTGTTTAAGGGCAAGTTTCAGTTCAATTGGTTCCAGTCTCCATGAGGATCCTATAGTTGGGGTGCCACTAGCCTGCTTTCCCTACACCCTAGCCAGTTAAGTTGGTTTAATGCCCATGTGGGGTTTCTTTTGTTTTGGTTTTGGTTTGGGTTTTTTTTTCTTTCTTTCTTTCTTTTGTTTGGTTTTTTACATTTTCACTAGCTCATTGCCCCATCTGGCTGTTATTTGATTGGTTTATTTGCAATGCTCAACTTACACCATTTCTTTCTCCTCCCAGCCCAACCGTGTGTGTGCGTGTGTGTCTCTGTGTGTGTGTGTCTGTGTGTGTCTGTGTGTGTCTCTGTGTGTGTGTGTGTGTGTGTGTGTGTACAAAGCCTCACTGTGTACTGCCATTCATAGAGAAGGTCTGTAAAGAAAGGAAACTTCAGGAGCATGAACTCACAGGCACAGCAGACTTCTTGTGAGACAATGCCAGGCTGCACTTCCACACGCTGCCCCATATTCCTCCTTGGGGGAAGGAAAACAAATGAAAAGTATATCTTCTTCGAACAGGGCAATCAACCTCATGGTGGATAACAGAGAAAAGTAAGGGATTCTTCATTTCAGAAAGGAAGAACTTTCCTAAGTGCCAAGGAGACAAACTCCATAACACTATCTAAAGTTGTAATTCCTTTGGTCCTTGACCACAGCAGCCCAAAGCCTTTCTCCTTTTGCTACCTTGATATAATGCTCTGGTTTTCCATAAGCCTGTGGCTTGTTTCCAAAGGCTTATGGAAACTGCTCCTCTACAAGAGTTTGCAGCAGGGATTATGCTCTGATGTCCTCTGCTCTCCTCCAGCATCCCTAAGTCCCTGCACTCCTCCCAATACCAACCACAGTCAGTGCTTAATAGAGCTGTATCTAAGAGGGTAAGAGAGGACTAATGTGAGAATAGGAGTCGTGGGTAAGCACTCTAATTGCTTACTTTGAGCATTTAAATACACTCCAGGAGAAAGTCATAGCAACATTCAATGCTACAAAGTTATAATAACTCTTAGTGGCTTAATTTAAAACCTGTTCAAATTAAGAACTGCTTTTATTCTGTCCTAAAGCCTCATTCCAAGTTACTCTTTCTCCCATGGGTTTCTCCAAGTCCCTTTCTCTGGAAAGTCCCTTAGACTTTTTAAGACACCCTTGAAAGGCACATCAGAATGTCTTTAGACTTACTCATGCCTTGGTTTCATGAGCTAGATCTAAACGAATCTTTCTTGCCCTTTCTCCTTCAGATTTCTGAGAATGCCTCCCACAATCCACAAATAGGTTGGCAAGTCCTCAATTTTAGGTTTGGGGAACTGTACGCACTTGGATTTTAATCACATATAAGCCTCGTAATCCACCCAATTCGATCTACTTAAATAATGCCTGCCTGAACTTTAAAACTCTTGTGGACTTACAAAGATCCATTGGTTAATTAGAATTTATAAACATTGTCTAGGGCTGTCAGGATGGCTCATTGGATAAATGTGAGCTGCCAAACCTGATAATCTGAGCTTGTTTCCTGGGCCCCACATGGTGGAAGGAAAAAACCAACTCCCTCAAGCTGGCATCTGACCCCCCACGTGCACAAGCACACCTGTGCACACAGGAGTAAATAAATGTAACAGACATTGTTTAGTTGTTTTACAAATTCTAAATTCTGGTCTTGGGTTGGTGATGAGTTTTGTTTTGTTTTTCCCTGTTAATATTTGGAGCTGATTCCTAGGGATTATATGTCGGGACAAGTCTAAATTTGATATATTCTAACTAATTTTTCCTAAGATGCATTTTCTTTCATTCACAAGAGTAAACCATTACTTTCTCCACTTACTTGTTGAACAATTAAGAATTGTGCGCTGTGAGGTGTTGGGCAGATTCTAGAGTGACACAGACAGGTCCCTAATTTACAGAGCCTGGGTCCAAGAGTTTTGAACTGAAATATATAGAAGATGTGTCTGGGGGTTGGAGAGTGAATGTATATACAGTAGTAAACAGAAGCATACTTCAGGGAAAGTAAGTAACACCAAAGGGGCCATAGTGCTTCCTTTCAGAAGGCAGCAGAGATAAACAGGCAAGCCGGAACCACAAAGAGAAGCAGGTTTTGAAATCACACAGACTTTTATCTGGTCTGAATGGGAAATAAGGGAGTGACACCGGGTGGTTTCCTAGGTTCCACGGATGCGTGTCTGATGCCTCATCTGCTCTGGAGACCTTTAGGGCCCTTCTGAGCCAGAACAGAGCTCCTTTCAGTCCAGAGGCAGATAATGAACTTGAAAGGGAGAGGAGATGAAGAGCTGCTGTCCGTGAAGCCCGACTGGGCTACAGCCAAGTTCGGAGAAGGTTCCTGATTCTAGTGTGAGTCCACAATAAGACTGGAGTTCACACACAGAAAGGTGCTTGAAAGCCTAGTATCAGCGGTTAACAAAGCAGCTCCAAACTCACTGTCTTTCAAAGTAACAACCACGGCCGGGCAGTGGTGGGCAGGCGGATCTCTTGAGTTCGAGGCCAACCTGGTCTACAGAGTGAGTTCCTGCACATGGAAACATGGAAACCCTGTCTCAAAAAAACAAAAATAAACAAGTTAATTAATTTAATTTAATAAAAATGAATACCCATTTTAGGTGCCAAATTCTTTTCTTGCCCGACCTCGAGAAGTGCACCCACGGTATGTGTTCACCTGTACCACAGGCAGCCCAGTACCTCTTCTGATATTGGAGCTGTCGGTGAGGTCATCCCTCATAGCAGCCAAGCAAGCATCCACATTTGTTAGCAGCATCTGTAAGGATTGGATTTTGAGTCACAGCTTAGGATGCACAGTGCTGCCCTTCATTCTCCACATTGTCCTGATGATACATCCAAAGGACGAAGAAGAAACCGTTCCCATTAATTAACTAACAGAAAGCGGCACCATACTGCAAGAGTGTGGGGGCCGGGGGGGATTTTGTAATCACATTTATAAATAATTTGCCACACTGTTTGAAAGCATCCAACAAACAAAGAATATATATCTTTAACTGCAAAGGCTTATGGGTTATTTCCTCTCCTAGGAGCAAGGAACGGGTGTATAGACCAGTAGGGAGCACTATGGGGTACAAACCCTAGTGTGTACCATAAACGGCTATGGAGAGTTTGGTTTCTGTAAGATTGTCAAGCCCAATCCTGGCGCTGGCTATTAACCCTGCAAGAGCTCAGCAGGTAAAGGTATCTCTGTCATAAGCCTGGCCCCCTGAGTTAGATCCCACATGAGCTGGATGTGATAGTGCATACCTGTAATTCCAGCATGTCTACAGTGAGACCAAGGGTCGCTAAGAAGATTTTAGGCCAGCTAGTGTGTAGTGCAGAGGCAGAAATACAAGAGAGACCTTGACTCAAAAATAAGGTCGAAGATGAAAACCAACTCCCGCAAGTTGTTTGCTGACTGCCATAGGAGTATGGAAATAAAGGAAGGGAGGGAGGGAGGGAGGGAGGGAGGGAGGGAGGGAGGGAGGAAGGGAGGGAGGGAGGGAGGAAAGAAAAGGTATTCTACGAGAAACACCATAGATAAGATTGGATTTAACCACAGCCAGTACACTATACTTTATTCTCTTCATACATTGAGAAAAGACCCCTATCAATTAAAACGCAATAAATGTGCATATAACGCTGGTGTCAAGGAATAGTCCCTTAATTAGAAATGGTACTCACAGAAGGCTCGTGCCTGTTTCCAGTATCTGACTCAGCTACCACCTAGGTTTACTCATATCCTGGAGGTTCAGAATAGCACCGCTCGTGTTGCAACCTCAAGAATCACATCCACCAGGTTTGGCTACTGCAGCTGCCTCACCGTTTCCCTGAAACACTATGAGCAAAGCTGTGTGCAGTGGAACACACCTATAACTTTTTTTTTTATTTAAGTTTTATTGCACTATGATGAGAAAAGATACATAATTTCAATTTATCTGAAATTGTTTGTTTTTTTTTTGTTTTGGTTTGGTTTTGGTTTTTCGAGACAGGGTTTCTCTGTGTAGCCTTGGCTGTCCTGGAACTCACTCTGTAGACCAGGCTGGCCTCGAACTCAGAAATCCGCCTGCCTCTGCCTCCCAAGTGCTGGGATTAAAGGCATGCACCACCATGCCCGGCTCTGACATTGTTAATATTTAAAAATATATTTGAGTAAATAGATTTACATCACATTCTTCTTTCCCTTTTGTACCCCAACTCCTCCCAGAGACCCCCCTTCAATACCTATCATATCTTTTGTTTTTTTAATCATAATCTTTAAAATTTATAAAATATTATAACAATAAAAATGAGTATTGATATAAAACAATCAATTGAACAGTCTTATATAGATGCTTGTCTATAGAAATACTAAAAATGCATACGTTTTTCTCAATATAAATTTTAAATAATTCCAAATATATTAACCATATGATATTTTAATATATCACTATGAGTTTTTTAATGAACATAAATAGATAAAGCCTTTTTAGTGTTTGTTTGGTTTGGTTTGTTTTTAGTAGAGCTTAAAATTTTGGCTTACTGTGGTACAAACCCAAAATAAGAACAATTTTTGGACATTGGAGTTCATTGTAATAAGGCTGTATTTCAATGCCCCTCACATCACCAAAGGATTTTACCTCCTTAGTAGCTAAGAGTTGACAATTCTACTGCACCAAGGAATGAATTGTAGGCATGATTTTGGGGTACAGATTTCCTGCTATGGTCAAAGCTATTTAACTTGAGTGATTGTCTTCATTCTTGACCCACAGGGAACAGTTTACATTCATTTAAAAAAAAATGGGAGACTTCCGGCACCCTCCCAGCCGGAGGACAGAGACCTGCCCTGCAGAGAGTGCCATCTTGGCTCCGGGACTCCGCCGAACTTAGTCTACAGGTTAGAGTGAGGACCACAGAGGCAGACAGCTTCTGGGACAGGCGGGAGCCACAGAGCCGCTGAGGCAGCACCCTTTTAGGGCCGCAGACATCCGGCACCCTCCCAGTCGGAGGACAGTGACCTGCCCTGCAGGGAACGCCATCTTGGCTCCAGGACTCCGCCGAGCTTAGTCTCTACAGGTCAGAGTGGGGACCACGGGGGCAGACGGCTTCTGGGACAGGCGGGAGCCACAGAGCTGCTGAGGCAGCACCCTTTTGGGGCCGCAGACATCCGGCACCCTCCCAGCCGGAGGACAGAGACCTGCCCTGCAGAGAGCGCCATCTTGGATCAGGGACTCCGCCGAACTTAGTCTACAGGTTAGAGTGAGGACCACAGAGGCAGACAGCTTCTGGGACAGGCGGGAGCCACAGAGCCGCTGAGGCAGCACCCTTTTGGGGCCGCAGACATCCGGCACCCTCCCAGTCGGAGGACAGTGACCTGCCCTGCAGGGAGCGCCATCTTGGCTCCGGGACTCCGCCGAGCTTAGTCTCTACAGGTCAGAGTGGGGACCACGGGGGCAGACGGCTTCTGGGACAGGCAGGAGCCACAGAGCCGCTGAGGCAGCACCCTTTTGGGGCCGCAGACTTCCGGCACCCTCCCAGCCGGAGGACAGAGACCTGCCCTGCAGAGAGTGCCATCTTGGCTCTGGGACTCCGCCTAACTTAGTCTACAGGTTAGAGTGAGGACCACAGAGGCAGACAGCTTCTGGGACAGGCGGGAGCCACAGAGCTGCTGAGGCAGCACCCTTTTGGGGCCACAGACATCCGGCACCCTCCCAGTCGGAGGACAGTGACCTGCCCTGCAGGGAACGCCATCTTGGCTCCGGGACTCCGCCGAGCTTAGTCTCTACAGGTCAGAGTGGGGACCACGGGGACAGACGGCTTCTGGGACAGGCGGGAGCCACAGAGCTGCTGAGGCAGCACCCTTTAGGGGCCGCAGACATCCGGCACCCTCCCAGTCGGAGGACAGTGACCTGCCCTGCAGGGAGCGCCATCTTGGCTCCGGGACTCCGCCGAACTTAGTCTGTACAGGTCAGAGTGAGGACCACAGAGGCAGACAGCTTCTGGGACAGGCGGGAGCCACAGAACCGCTGAGGCAGCACCCTTTTGGGGCCGCAGACATCCGACACCCTCCCAGCCGGAGAACAGTGACCTGCCCTGCAGGGAGCGCCATCTTGGCTCCGGGACTCCGCCGAACTTAGTCTGTACAGGTCTGCTGACAGAGGATACTCAGAATCCCCAGAAGAACAACCTCTGAACAGAGACAACTATAACAACTCCAGAGATTACCAGATGGCGAGAGGTAAAGGTAAGAATCTTGCTAACAGAAACCAAGACCACTCACCATCATCAGGACCCAGCACTCCCACTTCGCCCAGTCCAGGGCACCCCAACACACCTGAAAAACTAGACCTGGATTTAAAAGCATATCTCATGATGATGGTAGAGGACATCAAGAAGGACTTTAAAGAACTACAGGAGAACATGGCTAAAGAGTTACAAGTCCTTAAAGAAAAACAGGAAAACACAACCAAACTGATAGAAGTCCTTAAAGAGAAACAGGAAAACACATCCAATCAGATGATGGAAATGAACAAAACCATACTAGACTTAAAAAGGGAAGTAGACACAATAAAGAAAACCCAAAATGAGGCAACACTGGAGATAGAAACCCTAGGAAAGAAATCTGGAACCATAGATGCAAGCATCAGCAACAGAATACAAGAGATGGAAGAGAGAATCTCAGGTGCAGAAGATTCCATAGAGAACATGGGCACAACAATCAAGGAAAATGGAAAATGCAAAAAGATCCTAACTCAAAACATCCAGGAAATACAGGACACAATGAGAAGACCAAACCTACGGATAATAGGAGTGGATGAGAATGAAGATTTTCAACTCAAAGGACCAGCAAACATCTTCAACAAAATTATAGAAGAAAACTTCCCAAATCTAAAGAAAGAGATGCCCATGAACATACAAGAAGCCTACAGAACTCCAAATAGGCTGGACCAGAAAAGAAATACCTCCCGACACATAATAATCAGAACAACAAATGCACTAAATAAAGATAGAATACTAAAAGCAGTAAGAGAAAAAGGCCAAGTAACATATAAAGGCAAGCCTATCAAAATTACACCAGATTTTTCACCAGAGACTATGAAAGCTAGAAGATCCTGGACAGATGTTATACAGACACTAAAAGAACACAAATTCCAGCCCAAGCTACTATACCCAGCCAAACTCTCAATTAACATAGATGGAGAAACCAAAGTATTCCACGACAAAGCCAAATTCACACATTATCTCTCCACGAATCCAGCCCTTCAAAGGATAATAACAGAAAAAAACCAATACAAGGACAGGAACCACGCCCTAGAAACAACAAGAAGGTAATCCCTCAACAAACCTAAAAGAAGACAGCCACAAGAACAGAATGCCAACTTTAACAACAAAAATAACAGGAAACAACAATTACTTTTCCTTAATATCTCTTAATATCAATGGACTCAACTCCCCGATAAAAAGACATAGACTAACAAACTGGCTACACAAACAAGACCCAACATTTTGCTGCTTACAAGAAACTCATCTCAGAGAAAAAGATAGACACTACCTCAGAATGAAAGGCTGGAAAACAATTTTCCAAGCAAATGGTCTGAAGAAACAAGCTGGAGTAGCCATTCTAATATCAGATAAGAATGACTTCCAACCCAAAGTCATCAAAAAAGACAGGGAGGGGCACTTCATACTCATCAAAGGTAAAATCCTCCAAGAGGAACTATCAATCCTGAATATCTATGCTCCAAATACAAAGGCAGCCTCATTCATTAAAGAAACTTTAGTAAATCTCAAAGCACACATTGCACCTCATACAATAATAGTGGGAGACTTCAACACACCACTTTCACCAATGGACAGATCATGGAAACAGAAACTAAACAGGGACACAGTGAAACTAACAGAAGTTATGGATCAAATGGATCTGGCAGATATCTACAGAACATTTTACCCTAAAACAAAAGGATACACCTTCTTCTCAGCACCTCATGGTACCTTCTCCAAAATTGACCACGTAATTGGGCACAAAACAGGACTCAACAGATACAAAAACATTGAAATTGTCCCATGCATCCTATCAGATCACCATGGACTAAGGCTGATCTTCAATAACAAAATAAATAATAGAAAGCCAACCTTCACGTGGAAACTGAACAACACTCTTCTCAATGATACCTTGGTCAAGGAAGGAATAAAGAAAGAAATTAAGGACTTTTTAGAGTTCAATGAAAATGAAGCCACAACATACCCACACTTATGGGACGCAATGAAAGCATTTCTAAGAGGAAAACTCATAGCTCTGAGTGCCTCCAAAAGGAAACTAGAAAGAGCACACATTAGCAGCTTGACAACACACCTAAAAGCACTAGAACAAAAGGAAGCAAATTCACCCAAGAGGAGTAGACGGCAGGAAATAATCAAACTCAGGGGTGAAATCAACCAAGTGGAAACAAGAAAAACCATTCAAAGAATCAACCAATCAAGGAGCTGGTTCTTTGAGAAAATCAACAAGATAGATAAACCCTTAGCCAGACTCACTAGAGGGCACAGGGAAAGCATCCTAATTAACAAAATCAGAAATGAAAAAGGAGACATAACAACAGATCCTGAAGACATCCAAAACACCATCAGATCCTTCTACCAAAGGCTATACTCAACAAAACTGGAGAACCTGGATGAAATGGAGAAGTTCCTAGACAGATACCAGGTACCAAAGTTGAATCAAGATCAGGTTAATGATCTAAACAGCCCTATATCCCCCAAAGAAATAGAAGCAGTCATTAATAGTCTCCCAACTAAAAAAAGCCCAGGACCAGATGGGTTTAGTGCAGAGTTCTATCAGACCTTCAAAGAAGATCTAATCCCAGTTCTTCAGAAACTATTCCACAAAATAGAAACAGAAGGTACTCTACCCAACTCATTCTATGAAGCCACAATTACTCTGATACCTAAACCACAAAAAGACCCAACAAAGATAGAAAACTTCAGACCAATATCCCTTATGAATATTGATGCAAAAATCCTCAATAAAGTTCTTGCTAACCGAATCCAAGAACACATCAAAACAATCATCCATCCTGACCAAGTAGGTTTCATCCCAGGGATGCAGGGATGGTTCAATATACGGAAATCCATCAACGTAATCCAGTATATAAACAAACTCAAAGACAAAAACCACATGGTCATCTCGTTAGATGCGGAAAAAGCATTTGACAAGATCCAACACCCATTCATGATAAAAGTCTTGGAAAGATCAGGAATTCAAGGCCCATACCTAAACATGATAAAAGCAATCTACAGCAAACCAGTAGCCAACATCAAAGTAAATGGTCAGAAGCTTGAAGCAATCCCTCTAAAATCAGGGACTAGACAAGGCTGTCCACTTTCTCCATACCTATTCAACATTGTACTTGAAGTCCTAGCCAGAGCAATTCGACAACAAAAGGAGATCAAAGGGATACAAATTGGAAAAGATGAAGTCAAAATATCACTTTTTGCAGATGATATGATAGTATATATAAGTGACCCTAAAAATTCCACCAGAGAACTCCTAAGCCTGATAAACAGCTTCGGTGAAGTAGCTGGATATAAAATTAACTCAAACAAATCAATGGCCTTTCTCTACACAAAGAATAAACAGGCTGAGAAAGAAATTAGGGAAACAACACCCTTCTCAATAGTCACAAATAATATAAAATATCTTGGCGTGACTCTAACTAAGGAAGTGAAAGATCTGTATAATAAAAACTTCAAGTCTCTGAAGAAAGAAATTATAGAAGATCTCAGAAGATGGAAAGATCTCCCATGCTCATGGATTGGCAGGATCAACATTGTAAAAATGGCTATCTTGCCAAAAGCAATCTACAGATTCAATGCAATCCCCATCAAAATTCCAAATGAATTCTTCAACGAATTAGAAAGTGCAATCTGCAAATTCATCTGGAATAACAAAAAACCTAGGATAGCAAAAACTCTTCTCAAGGATAAAAGAACCTCTGGTGGAATCACCATGCCGGACCTAAAGCTCTACTACAGAGCAATTGTGATAAAAACTGCATGGTACTGGTATAGTGACAGACAAATAGACCAATGGAATAGAATTGAAGACCCAGAAATGAACCCACACACCTACGGTCACTTGATCTTCGACAAGGGAGCTAAAAACATCCAGTGGAAGAAAGACAGCATTTTCAACAAATGGTGCTGGCACAACTGGTTGTTAACATGTAGAAGAATGCGAATCGATCCATTCCTATCTCCTTGTACTAAGGTCAAGTCTAAGTGGATCAAGGAACTTCACATAAAACCAGAGACACTGAAACTTATAGAGGAGAAAGTGGGGAAAAGCCTTGAAGATATGGGCACAGGGGAAAAATTCCTGAATAGAACAGTAATGGCTTGTGCTGTAAGATCGAGAATTGACAAGTGGGACCTCATGAAACTACAAAGCTTCTGCAAGGCTAAAGACACCATCAATAAGACAAAAAAACCACCAACAGATTGGGAAAGGATCTTCACCTATCCTAAATCAGATAAGGGACTAATATCCAATATATATAAAGAACTCAAGAAGGTGGACTCCAGAAAGTCAAATAACCCCATTAAAAAATGGGGCTCAGAACTGAACAAAGAATTCTCGCCTGAGGAATACCGAATGGCAGAGAAACACCTGAAAAAATGTTCAACATCCTTAATCATCAGGGAAATGCAAATCAAAACAACCCTGAGATTCCACCTCACACCAGTCAGAATGGCTAAGATCAAAAATTCAGGTGACAGCAGTTGCTGGCGAGGATGTGGAGAAAGAGGAACACTCCTCCATTGTTGGTGGGATTGCAAGCTTGTACAACCACTCTGGAAATCAGTCTGGCGGTTCCTCAGAAAATTGGACATAGTACTACCGGAGGATCCAGCAATACCTCTCCTGGGCATATATCCAGAAGATGTCCCAACCGGTAAAAAGGACACATGTTCCACTATGTTCATAGCAGCCCTATTTATAATAGCCAGAAGCTGGAAAGAACCCAGATGTCCCTCAACAGAGGAATGGATACAGAAATTATGGTACATTTACACAATGGAGTACTACTCAGCTATTAAAAAGAATGAATTTATGAAATTCCTAGCCAAATGGATGGACCTGGAGGGCATCATCTTGAGTGAAGTAACACAATCACAAAAGAACTCACACAATATGTATTCACTGATAAGTGGATATTAGCCCAAAACTTAGGATACCCAAGATTTAAGATACAATTTGCTAAACGCATGAAACTCAAGAAGAATGAAGACCAAAGTGTGGACACTGTGCACCTTCTCAGAATTGGGAACAAAACACCCAGGGAAGGAGTTACAGAGACAAAGTTCGTAGCGGTGATGAAAGGATGGACCATTTAGAGACTGCCATATCCAGGGATCCATCCCATAATCAACTTCTAAACGCTGACACCATTGCATACACTAGCAAGATTTTGCTGAAAGGACCCAAATATAGCTGTCTCTTGTGAGACGATGCTGGGGCCTAGCAAACACAGGAGTGGATGTTCACAGTCAGCTATTGGCTGTATCACAGGGCTCCCAATGGAGAAGCTAGAGTAAGTACCCAAGGAGCTAAAGGGATCTGCAACCCTATTGTTGGAACAACATGATGTACTAACTAGAACCCCGGAGCTCTTGTCTCTAGCTGCATATGTATCGAAAGATGGCCTAGTCAGCCATCAATGGAAAGAGAGGCCCATTGGACTTGCAAACTTTATATGCCCCAATATAGGGGAATGCCAGGGCCAAAAGAATGGGAATGGATGGGTAGGGAAGTGGGGGGCGCTATGGGGGACTTTTGGGATAGTATTGGAAATGTAATTGAGGAAAATATGTAATAAAAATATAAAAAAAAATGGTATGTGTATTAAGATGTTCTATCCAATGAAGTCGTTCATCAACTGTTTCAATGTAGAATGGTTCTGCTTGGAGGGTGGCACAGACGTTAGGTGAGGGTAAGATTCTGGTTCGTTGGCTGTGATGATTTTGAAAAGCATTCATCTCAGAATAAGAGTAACTTATAAAGTCCTCTTCTTCAAAATTGATACAATAATTATAAATATCAAGCAAAGCCTTCAGTCTCACTCTTTGCTGTTCTCTACAGGCCACCTTCCAAACTAATTGTCTATATTTCTTTTGGCTGTGTAAATAATTTTTAAATAAGTAAGCTGTTCTGAAAACCATAGCATAGTGTAAAAACATCAAATAAACAATCCTACTAATAGGGAGGCTGAGATAAAAGGAGCATGATTTCAAGACCATTATGTGGCACACAGCAAGACACTGTCACATACAAACAAGCAGAAAGTGTATATGGATTGTACACCATTGGACCTATTTCTCCAATTACCAAATTAGAGAGACCACTGGATGGTAGCCAACAAATTTCTAATTCCTCGTATTTTTGAATTTCAATTGATTAGGGTATATTGGTAATATTAATTTTCATATTAAGAGATACTAAGGAAAAGTTATTGTTACTTCCTGTTATTTTTGTTGTTAGAGGTAGAATTTTGTTTGTGTGGGTTTGTTGAAAGATTACTTTCTTCTTCTAGGGTGTAGTTTCACTCCTTGAGTTGATGTTACCCCATCTATTACCCTTTGTAGGACTGGATTTGTGGAAAGATATTGTGTAAATTTGGTTTTGTCATGGAATATCTTGTTTTCTTCATCTGTAGTGATTGAGAGTTTTGCTGGGTACAGTAGCCTGGGCTGGCATTTGTGTTCTCTTAGGGTCTGTATAATATCTGCCCAGAATCTTCTAGCTTTCATGGTCTCTGGTGAAAAGTCTGATATAATCCTGATAGGTCTGCCTTTATGCATTACTTGACCTTTTTCCCTTACTGCTTTTAAAATTCTTTCTTTGTTTAGTGCATTTGGTGTTTTGATTATTATGTGACAGGAGAAATTTCTTTTCTAGTCCAGTCTATTTGGAGTTCTGTAGGCTTCTTATAGGTTCATGGGCATCTCTTTCTTTAGGTTAGGGAAGTTTTCTTTAATTTTGTTGAAGATACTTACTGGCCCTTTAAGTTGGGAATCTCCACTCTCTTCTATACATATTATCCTTAGGTTTGGTCTTCTCATTGTGTCTTGGATTTCCTGGATGTTTTGGGTTAGGAGCTTTTTGCTTTTTGCATTTTCTTTCACTGTTGTATCAATGTTTTCTATGGTATCTTCTGCACCTGAGATTCTCTCTTCTATCTCTTGTATTCTGTTGGTGATGCTTGCATCTATGACTCCTGATCTCTGTCCTGGGTTTTCTAACTCCAGGGTTGTCTCCCTTTGTGATTTCTTTATTGTTTCTAGTTCCATTTTTAGATCCTGGATGGTTTTGTTCCTTTCCTTCTCCTGTTTGATTATGTTTTCCTATAATTCTTTAAGGGACTTTTGTGTTTCCTCTTTAAGAGCTTCTAACTGTTTATCTGTGTTCTTCTGTATTTCTTTAAGGGAGTTATTTACGTCCTACTTAAATTCTTCTATCATCATCATGAGAAGTGATTTTAGATCTGAATCTTGCTTTTCCCATGTGTTAGGGTATCCAGGACTTGCTATAGTGGGAGAATTGGGTTTTGATGATGCCAAGTAACCTTGGTTTCTGTTGCTTATGTTCTTATGCTTGCCTCCCACCATCCGGTTATCTCTAGTGCTACCTGCCCTGGCTATGTCTGACTGGAGCCTGTCCTTCCTTTGATACTGGTTGACTCTTTAGAGTCAATCTGTCTCTGTGATCCTGTGATTCTGGGATCTTGTGATCCTGAGATCTTGGGTATGTCAGAGCTCCTAGGAGTCAATCTGCCTCTGAGACCCTGAGATCCTGGTGTGACCAAGGTCCTCGGATCCTGAGATCCTATGATCCTGGGCATGTTAGAAAGCCTGGAAGTGGAGCTGCCTCTGGGTGTTGTGGGGCTGGCTGCACAGTTTGCACCTAAGATCTGCTCGGGGAACTGGCTCAGACAGACTGGAAGGAACCCAAGCCACTGGTCTGGCAGAGTTCCTGCATGCCTGGGTCGAGCTGGTCCTAGTTACACCCAGTGTTGGAACAGATGTTGTGTCCTCCTCACCTCTGATCCTATGATCCTGGGCGTGTTAGAGCACCTGGAAGTGGAGCTGCCTCTAGGTGTTGTCAGCTGCTTACTTTTAAAGAATTCACAAGGCAAAATCGGCTGGATCTCTGAGAGTTCAAGGCCAGCCTTCTCTACACAGCTAACTCCAGACCAGCCAAAGCTGCATGGTAACACCCCATTACAAAACCCAAAACAACTTCTAGGGGCCGTGAAAACTTGAACATGCTAGTGCTTCTGAATAAAATGCCTTTTTTAAAAATTTATTTATTTATTTATTGCTGCTGGACATGCTTTCAATGCTTTCTCTAACGTTTGTGTCTCCTCTCTGAATCCACACAGTAACCCAGACAGGCGTGGCTCATCCATGCTTCTGGCTCCACCTCGTCTGAGAAGATTTCCCACCTTCTGACTCATTAGCTAATGTATCCATCTCATCCAGGACTTTGAACTTCTGAGGATAAAAACAGGTAAACTCTTCTTATCTCTATAGTGCTAGGCAAATCCGCAATCGATATTTAATAAGCAATCTAAGAAATGAATGAAAAACAAACAAAAGAGCTGACTTGCCACAACATTAAGCAGCCCATAGTTCAAGCTGCTACCTTGGTCTGTCACTTAAGGCAGTAGGCATAACTGCCTCCTCTACTTAGTATTTCCTTAGGCCTTACACAGCAAATGGTGTATCATCAATGTTCATGTTGCTCTCAGATAACTCAGATCGGTAACTCTGCCTTTAAGACTCCTTACTTCCCTGGATCTTTTTATTTTTCTATCAAGAGAAAGATGTTTTGTGTTAAAACATCTCAGGTTACACAAGAATGTTCTTTCTTATTTTTACCGTAACTGATCGTTTTTGCATCTGCTGAAATGGAATGACTTCACTAGAGACCTGAAGTAGTCTGGTGAGGGGTGCTCTGCCCTCTGCAGCACACATGGCTTGTCTTCTAGACTCCAGCTAGCCCCACCCCACTGTTACTGCTGTTCTTGGTGGTCTTGCCATAGTACTCCAATCTCCCAAAAGGGTGGAGTACCTTGTTGCATCTAGGTCGCACCTTCACCAGTGGCTTTTCCTGGCCTCCCACAATGCCAAGCTTCAGTTGTTCTCCATGACTCCTTCATGCCTTCAAAATCAGCACCACCTGGGTGACTCTTATTCTACCAAGTTTGGCTGCCAACATGAGCTACAACCTTGGGCACTTCTGGAGCGCAGCTTCTGCGTACTGGTCCCAAGGAAACACTTCCCAGATCTCACCTCAAGGATCCTGGTTTCTTCTTAATCACAACTTATTCTTCCTCCCCAGCTGACAACCAGCATCCATTGTTCCAGCAAAGAAAAGGTTTTACTTCAGTGATTCTGCTCCAGGTGACCAGACACAACAAAATCATCACACAAAAAGGCCCAGTAGGGTCTTTGCTTTCCTCTGAAACTTCCCAAGCCAGGCCTCCAGCAGCAGCAGCGCTCTCATCAGTGACGTCAAAACGGCTTGCTTATTGGAACCTGAGCACAATGAGACTGCACTTGTTCTAATAGGCAAGTGCTGCACTTTGGATTTTAACTGTCCCCCACTGGCTAAAAGGCTCACGTGTTAGCAGCTTGCTTTTCCCTGGTACTATTAGGATTGTTAACAGAGTCCATGACTTCTAGGACAATACTATAGCCTCAATCAAGATTATAATAGTTAAATTTGTTGAAACTGCTATCGGGGAAAACAATCTCTGAGGCAAACTTGAGATTACCAACAATGGGTGGTGAGGGAAGGATTTTTTTTTTAATATTTAAAAATCCTTTTAAATTTTAGAATTGTTTTCCCAGTTATCTCTCCCCAGAAACAAAAACCTTAAGACAACCTTGAATATCTTCACAAGAAAACCAAGAACTCTTCTGCTCCACCAAGATTAGGCCGTCAAGGCAACCTCAAAATATTCCTTGAATGTCTGCATAACCAGGTTACAGACACCAAAAGGCAATTAGCCATATCATAACAAGAGGACTGTCACAGTGATACATTTTGGGGAAGGAGTCACTGAATCAGGCTTACCGGGAACTTATCTTCCAGGGACTGAAGTCAGAGATGAATGAGTAGGGGGAACCAAGATGAACGTTTCTTCATAAAATGGAGTTTCTTCGGCCATCACAGAATGCAATGAAAACCTTAAGAGGTGGTGCCTAGTTGGAGCAAATTGGGTGATTAGAAGCATGTCCTTGTACATTTACACAATGGAGTACTACTCAGCTATTAAAAAGAATGAATTTATGAAATTCCTAGGCAAATGGTTGGCCCTGGAGGGCATCATCCTGAGTGAGGTAACACAATCACAAAAGAACTCAAATGATATGTACTCACTGATAAGTAGATATTAGCCCAGAAACTTAGTATAGCAAGATGTAAGATACAATTTGCAAAACACATGAAACTGAAGAAGAACAAAGACCAAAGTGTGGACACTTTGCCCCTTCTTAGAATTGGAAACAATCACCCATGGAAGGATTACAGAGACAAAGTTTGGAGCTGAGCCAAAAGGATGGACCATCTAGAGACTGCCATATCCAGGGATCCATCCCATAATTAGCCTCCAAACAATGACAGCATTGCATACACTAGCAAGCGTTTGCTGCAGGGACCCTGATATAGCTGTCTCTTGTGAGACTAGGCCGGGGCCTAGCAAACACATAAGTGGATGCTCACAGTCAGCTATTGGATGGATCACAGGGCCCCCAATGGAGGAGCTAGAGAAAGTATCCAAGGAGCTAAAGAGATCTGCAACCCTGTAGGTGCAACATTATGAACTAACCAGTACCCCGGAGCTCTTGACTCTAGCTGCATATGTATCAAAAGATGGCCTAGTCGGCCATCACTGGAAAGAGAGGCCCATTGGACATGCAAACTTTATATGCCCCAGTACAGGGGAACGCCAGGGCCAAAAAAAATGGGAATGGGTGGGTAGGGAAGTGGGGGGAGGGTGTGGGGGACTTTTGGGATAGCATTGGAAATGTAATTGAGGAAAATATGTAATATATATATATATATATATATATATATATATATATATATAAAGAAGCATGTCCTTGAAGGGACTACTAGGGTCTCATTCCCCTCCTTTCCCTGTGTTTGCTAAAATGAGATGACCAGCTTCCCTTTTTAGCTCCTATCAGAATAGGATGCCTCCCCACAGGCCTAAACCATGGGGTGACACCTACAAAGCTGTAAGCAAAAAGAAACTTTCTTCTTTTCAAATGATTAGCTCAAGTCTTTTATTATAGTAACTGAAAGCTGGCTAAGAAAATCAGGTCTTCCGAAGCTAACACTATGCTTAAGATCTAAAGTCAACCCTTCAGATATGAAAGCGAAACTATTACCAAGATCTCACACTGGCCTCCTTGAGATCACCATCAGATGAACTAGACAAGACACATGGTCATATAGAAAATAGGTAAACTTTATCGCAGAGTAACATGAAACACTTTCAAGGGTGAGGGAAACCGATAAAGATAGGGGCCATTGTAGAGGAAAATACTCTTAAAGGTGAGCTTGGACGATGGCCAGGGTGGACACTGAGCAGGAGTGAGAGTAGACCTGGTCCATTAAGCCTCCCTACAGGTCTCTGGAACAGAGAGTTCTCCTAAGGCCTGTCCTCCCTCCCAGTGATTGACAGCCTCCTAGTAAGAATCCCAGAAACCTTCTGACAGTTCAAGAAGTTATGTTGCCACCCAGAGTCAGAGAGAGAGTTCACGGCTCATTCTTTTGACCAAAATCATGTAACACAATAGATTAAGAACAAGTAAAGAAAACAAAAAGGAAGTAAAAATAGCCATGTTTTACTAGGCAGAACCTGAGTCTAACGGAGCCTTTCCATTCCCGCCCTCTTCTTCCACACAGTGTTTCCTATGGCATTTTGAATTCCAATGAAGAACAATGGTTTCCCCTTCCTTTACCTATCAATGTTACCAGGACCACAGTGGGTGGGGCCTTAAGGGAACTGAGAGAGGAAGGTCCATCCTCTACGCCCTCCAAGCCTGTTCCTATCAAAACCTCCTTCTGAAAAAGCAACATACTAATCGTCTTGACTTTGATCTGTCGGTATGATAAACAAAAATTTTCAAATTAGGCCTGTCTGAGTGCATGTTTCACCATCCGTGTTGTCTGATCATAAGCTAATTTTTTCCAAAATTCAACATTCTTGTCTATAAAATGGATTTTTTTAAAAAAACAGGATATGCATCCCCAAATTCACTATGTAACCCAAGGTAGCATCAAATTTGTGATCCTCCTGCCTTAACATGCTAAGTACTGTGATTGATAGGCCCACGACACCATGCGAGACAAACTGGAAAAATACTTTCCACACAGAGTAAATTGAAGAATTTTTTTAAAAGATTTATTTATTTATTTATTTATTTATTTATTTATTTACTTTATGTGTATGAGTGCACTGTAGCTGTCTTCAGACACAACAGAAGAGGGCATCAGATCTCATTACAGATGGTTGTGAGCCACCATGTGGCTGCTGGGAATTGAACTCAGGACCTCTTGAAAAGCAGTCAATATTCTTAAATGCTGAGCCATCTCTCCAGCCCAAGAATTTTTATATTATTGTTGTTATTATTGTTGTTGTTGTTACTGAAGCAAGCAAATATAGAGATTTTGTGTGTGTGCTCTGAGCCTGATTGGCTAGTTTCATTCCAGAACCACTTAAGGCTAATAAACATATCCTACCCTCAGCCTCTCCACAGACACAGACCTTAGAGGAGTTTCTAGGCCACGTAGGAAGTCAACAAGTGCTGGCTATTAGTTTTCTTTTTTTTTTTTTTTTAATTAGATATTTTCTTCATCTACAATTCAAATGCTATCCCAAAAGTCCCTTATACCCTCCCCCAACCCTGCTCTTCAACCCACCCACTCCTGCTTCCTGGCCCTGGTATTCCCCTGTATTGGGGCATATAATCTTTGCAAGACCAAGGGCCTCTCCTCCAAATGATGGCCAACTAGGCCATCTTCTGCTACATATGCAGCTAGAGACATGAGCTCTGGAGGTATTGGTTAGTTCATATTGCTGTTCCTCCTATATGGTTACAGACCCCTTCAGCTCCTTGGGTACTTTCTCTAGCTCCTCCATTGGGGGCCCTGTGTTCCATCCAACAGATGACTGTGAGCATCCACTTCTGTATTTTCCAGGCACTGGCATAGCCTCGCGAGAGTCAGCTATATCAGGGTCCTGTCAGCAAAATCTTACTGGCATATACAATTGTGTCTGCGTTTGGTGGTTGATTATGGTATGTATCCCCAGATGGGGCAGTCTCTGCATGGTCCTTCCTTCTGTCTCATCTCCAAACTTTGTCTCTGTAACTCCTTCCATGGGTATTTTGTTCCCCATTCTAAGAAGGGACAAAGTATCCACACTTTGGTATTCCTTCTTGTTGAGTTTCATGTGTTTTGCAAATTGTATTTTGGGTATTCTAAGTTTCTGAGCTAATATCCACTAATCAGTGAGTACATATTGTGTGAGTTCCTTTGTGATTGTGTTACTTCACTCAGGATGATATCCTCCAGATCCATCCATTTGCCTAAGAATTTCATAAATTCATTCTTTTTAATAGCTGAGTAGTACCCCATTGTGTAAATGTACCACATTTTCTGTATCCATTCCTCTGTTGAGGGACATCTGGGTTCTTTCCAGCTTCTGGCTATTATAAATAAGGCTGCTATGAACATAGTGGAACATGTGTCCTTATTACCAGTTGGAACATCTTCTGGGTATATGCCCAGGAGAGGAAATCCGGGATCTTCCAGTAGTACTATGTCCAATTTTCTGAGGAACCGCCAGACTGGTTGTACCAGTTTGCAATCCCACTAGCAATGAAGGAGTGTTTCTCTTTCTCCACATCCTTGCCAGCATCTGCTGTCACCTGAATTTTTGATCTTAGCCATTCTGACTGGTATGAGGTGGAATCTCAGGGTTGTTTTGATTTGCATTTCCCTGATGACTAAGGATGTTGAACAATCCCCATCAAAATTCCAACTCAGTGCTTCACAGAGTTAGAAAGAGCAATTTGCAAATTCATCTGGAATAACAAAAAACCTAGGATAGCAAGAACTATTCTCAACAATGAAAGAACCTCTGGGGGCATCACCATGCCTGACCTCTAGCTGTACTATAGAGCAATTGTGATAAAAACTGCATGGTATTGGTACAGCGACAGACAGATAGATCAATGGAATAGAATTGAAGACCCAGAAATGAACCCACACACCTATGGTCCCTTGATCTTTGACAAAGGAGCTAAAACCATCCAGTGGAAAAAAGACAGCATTTTCAACAAATGGTGCTGGCTTAACTGGCGGTTATCATGTAGAAGAATGCGAATTTTTACATTCTTATCTCCTTGTACTAAGCTCAAGTCTAAGTGGATAAAGGAACTCTACATAAAACCAGAGACACTGAAACTTATAGAGGAGAAAGTGGGGAAAAGCCTCGAAGATATGGACACAGGGGGAAAATTCCTGAACAGAACAGCAATGGCTTGTGCTGTAAGATCAAGAATCGACAAATGGGACCTCATAAAATTGCAAAGCTTCTGTAAGGCAAAAGACACCACCAATAAGACAAAAAGGCCACCAACACAGAAGTGGATGCTCACAGTCAGCTAGTGAATGGATCACAGGGCCCCCAATGGAGGAGCTGGAGAAAGTACCGAAGGAGCTGAAGGGATCTGCAATCCTATGGGTGGAACAACATTATGAACTAACCAGTACCCCGGAGCTCTTGACTCTAGCTGCATATGTATCAAAAGATGGCCTAGTCGGCCATCACTGGAAAGAGAGGCCCATTGGACATGCAAACTTTATATGCCCCGGTACAGGGGAACGCCAGGGCCAAAAAAATGGGAATGGGTGGGTAAGGAAGTAGGAGGGAAGGTATGGGGGACTTTTGGGATAGCATTGGAAATGTAATTGAGGAAAAGATGTAATAAAAAAAAAAGGCCACCAACAGATTGATAAAGGATCTTTACCAATCCTAAATCAGATAGGGGACTAACATCCACTATATATAAAGAACTCAAGAAGATGAACTCCAGAAAATCAAATAACCCTATTAAAAATGGGGTACAGAGCTAAACAAAGAATTCTCAACTGAGGAATACCGAATGGCTCAGAAGCACCTGAAAAAATGGCTATTAGTTTTCATTCTCTGTGTTCCCATCACACTGAGCAAGCCTCTGGCCTTTCCCTTTGCCTTCTCTCAGTTTAGCCCATGGGGACTGGAAAGCCAGGGAGAGGTAATGTTCTAACTCTCTCAAGGTGTTTCTTTCATTCTTAATTAGGTAAAATCCTTTGAATTGCAAAGTCCCTAGTCAAGTAATTATCAGTATTACACTCATTTTTATAAAAATGAAAATGATTTGAAAATCCACAGAAGCCTAAAAACTCTAACTGCCAGGAGAGAGGAAGCCTCTGACTTCCCCCTTCTTTAATATTTATTGCCTGCCTTCTTGATTTACTTTTTCCTCACAACTTCTAAATTAACAGAGAAAAGCTTAGCTGTGCATGCTTACTTAATACCCTATTAAACAATTTGTGTTACTCTGAGCAGCACCAACTATACCCCTCCCCACAGGGTGGGCTGTTCTAACTCCTCTACAAATGTGTCAGTCATCAGTCTGTTCTGTTAGGGAGTTAACAGGAGACCCTAGGGCCAGAGTTCATTGAATAACTCAGTCCAACCAAAACAACTGTACCCACTGATTTAAAAATGGAATAATACCAGAATTCTTGTCAACACAGGCCTGAACTAATGAAGGGCCAGCTCTTTGTTTCCATTTAAACTAAGCTTAAGGGGCTGGAGAGATGGCTCAGTGGTTAAGATCACTGACTGCTCTTCCAGAGGTCCTGAGTTCAATTCCCAGCAACCACATGGTAGCTCATAACCATCTATAAAGGAATCCAATGTCCTCTTCTGGTGTGTCTGAAGACAGCTAGTGTACTCGTGTAAATAAATAAATAAATAAATAAATAAATAAATAAATAAATAAATAAATAAATAAATACTAAAGTAAGTCAAAGTTCTACTTCACCATATATCCACTAAGATACAAATGAGCCATTCTCCCATCTCAAAAGGAACACAGCATCCTCAAATTGGTGACCTCAACTCTCAGTCTAGATTCTTCATCTGAGGTAGAATCCTGAGTTGAATTGTCTCCCAGGCAGATTTAGTCCAACAACCAGCCAGGGCGCGGCAGGAAGTGAGGATTGGAGCAGATAGATGAGAAGCTGGGGGGGCGGGGGCGTGCAGCAGCCCCATGGAGCACGCTTCACACCCCCTTTTCCAGTTTTGTTCCTGCTGTATTTGACAGCCTTTGCCAGGAACAGCCTGATGTAGTTCTGAAGCCTAAACCTGTCCTTCTCTACCAGTTCCACTTTGAGCCAACCAACTAAACTCTCTAGGTTTCAAATTTCTGCTCTGCAACCTTGGATGGTGAAAACTTCCTCGTGTGTTTATTTGGAATAATAATAGCATCTGTATAGTTCATAATGCAATAGTGAGTGGAAATCTTCATTCCCAAATGCTATGCCCACGTTAACACTGCTTGCCTGGTTTCACCTGTAAAGGAACCCTACTTCGTCTTCTTCCCTTTCTACCTCCCCTTCGCTAACCAAGGATCTACTTGCCATCCCCAGATTACAAACTCCATGGGCTCTTACAAAACTTGCAGGACCGTGTTTAAATTCCAGTTCATCCTCATTTTATCGCTGCGTCCTCCATTGTCCTGTTCATCTCGTGCGGCTGTCGTTTTTGTTCAGTCACACATAGGCACTTGCTGCTGCTGGTGGTCCATTTCTGCTTCACTCCTTCTCTGTTTCTGCTTCTAGATGCTTGAGTTTCTCTGTTTGCTGGAGCTGCAGTCACACGATAGGCTTAGTTGCCCCTGGACTTACCTAGAGGCAGACCCTGAGGCACGCACGGTTGCAGGAGTTTGTGTAGAAGGTTCCAGGAAACGCAAGTAAGGATGGGAAGATCGTGATAAAGAGAATGTGTGTGCTCTGGTTTCCAGTCTGTTCTGCAGAGCTCAGATCCAGGAGGAGCCTCCAGAACACCCTTGACAACTGACCCAGTGAGCGATGGAGAAACTTGGAATACTGACTGACTCCTCCTAAAGTGGACTGAAGGTTAATGTAAAAAATTCTCCCCTAAGGAGATGTGAACAATATCTACCCCTGATTCATAAAGCCTCAAAACAAACAAACAAACAAACAAAGATGAAAGTACAATTCCACCATAATTCACCTCCAAGGAACCAATGCATTTATTGGGTGCAGTCAGAGTACAGGTGTGGCATTGTGGGTAGGAGCATGAATGGCCCTAAAGCAGCTACACTACAAAGCCTCTGCCAGGCATGGATGATAGTTTCCTCGAGGATATATAGGTGAAGCTCTCTTCCTCTAACCTTCCTCAGCCCATATACGCCAGTCCCTCCAGAAAGCATCACACATACACCCCAGTCCGTATGCAGTTAAGGTAGAATTGCATATAATTGGCTAAGACAGTGGCTGGGAACTCAGATGAGGGTCAAGTATCTCTGAGAAAATGTCAACAGTCCACAGGCTGGCTCCTTATGGAATCTTTCAGGGAAGCATGGCTGGCCTGATGAAGAGAGATGCTGCTTAGCTTTGAGGATGGCAGTCTATAGTAGCTGCCCATGGAAAGCCGGGCTCCTCGTTGCCCTGCTCATGGCTAAGCTTGTACCATAGGTTGAAGGAGAAGAAACTGAAAGCTAAGAACACACCAGGTAAGAAATGGCCAGTCTATATACTAGAGACCTCTGGTGCAAGTGATCTCAAAGTTGGGGTGCCCATCCCATCTGCTAGAGTGTTTTTTTTTTAAGGAGGGTTGCTAATGGGACAGATAGGCAAGGTGGCATATTCCTATTATCCTAATATCCTTGAATCTGAGGCAGGAAAATCAGGTTTGAGACTACCTTCTGCTACATAGTGACATTTGGGGGGGAGGGACTAAGTTGAGTAGGTGGAAAAATACAATGTTACAAAAACACTGCAACACCACGTTTGTGAGCGCAGATCAAGGTCCTTTATGGTTTCATTGTTTGAGACACTGGATGTCTGCGTGTTACAGTAAAAGGCAAAGGGGACTGTAAGCCATAATGGCTGCCCACAGCCCTTCCCAGACATTCTCACATATTCTTTAGAAGTCATACAGTGACTTAACCAACATCAAAGATTAAATCGGTGTTCTGCCTGAATAAACAACTTGGAACGTTCCAAGTTTTTCAAAAGCCCAGTCAAGAGAGACAAAGAACTGAGTATTCACCTCCTCTGTGGGCCACAATGTCATGTTTCCAGAGAGATGTCACCCTGGGACTCCAGGCAGAACATAGTTCTTCTCAATCCCTCCTGCTTTACCCAAGCGCCAGGAGTGGTTAAAGGACAGAAGCTGAGTACCAACAGCTACTTCTAATCTGGCTACACAGTTCACACAGGATTTTCTGGAAGGTGAGGTCAAGCTTCACACCTTACATTTTCCCACATTAATAATCATATCAGCCCATAATCAACAAGGAAGTTTGAGGGCACGGGTAAAACCCAGAGTTGCCTATGAATCTCTAGCAACTCCTGTCCAGTTGCTCTATAATATCTTTAGCATCTTTAATTAGAACAAAGATTCTCAGCTCTCACTTGGAGCCTCTAAGGATTCATTAAAATTTAACAGACTTAGCAAGGAAGGGATCCACTAGTGAGCATGCTCAGTCCTGGGGAAATCATGAATAGTCTCAAAGCAGACGTCTCAACCCAAAATGGCATTCTGCGGGAGAGACTGTTCCAAAGCAAAATTAAAATGTCAAACACTTGCTCAATATTAGACCTGTAAAATTGTTTCTGCCTGAAACTCCCCCCGCCCCGAGGCCATCTCTCTCTTTTCTTCTACCTTAACACCCTTCCTTCCTCTGCCTTGATCACGGTGCTAAACAAAAAGATGGTTTCTCTGGGGTAAGATATGATCTACTACCACTATGATTCACAAATATAAAATGACCTACATAATTCCAAATATTCTCAGTACTCAAGTTTTACAGCCACCTATAAAGGACAGAATGTTCAACGCCACGGGAGACAGCCTGGCAGTCTAAGGCAAAATGCTGGGAGCTGTGTCTTTTCTTGGCTCCATTGGTAAGAAAGAGATGTGGGAGGGATGGAGATCCAAGACTACTGAGAAGAAAATAAAAACACACAAAGAGAAAAAAATGCCCCCCCACACACACACACAGATTAACAAAGGCCCTAACACTATCCAGCTGAGAGTTTGAAAGAATCTTCAGGGAATGTGACTGGGAGAACTTGAAAACAGGCATGTGGATGGGGGTGGAGTGGAGGGGTGTGGTTCAGTGGTAGGACAGGGCTTACAATGGGGCAGGCCTTGGCTTGGATTGCTAACACCATCCTCCTCTCATAAAAGTTATGGTCACTAAAAGGAAAGACTGCATTGAACAGACTCAGTTTTAAATCTGCAATTTGTACATCAGAAGAACTTTTCTGCTTGGGAGAAAAGAAGTGTTCTCAATAGCCCTTAGCATAGTAAGAGCTCAGCTACCTACCTAGGGACTTTTCCGAATTCTCAGAAAGCCAAAAGGAGCTGCTGCTCAATCATCCCAGCCTGTAGGAACTTCCAGACTGACCAGCGCCTGAGGGGAGAGCCAAAGGCCCACAGCCTCCGATAGAGTAAGTCCTCTGAGCTTCCCCTTCTCACCAACCGGACCCTAGGGTGAGAGTTTTATTTGTAAAGTTGACAGTGATGGGTACATGTTAAATGGTTACTTTTATTTCTTATTACGCTTTTACCAAGCTTCCTTCCTTGGTGGTGTCTTCCTATAAGGCCTCTCTGGTGTGTAGGGGAATGCCTATGAGTCCCACATAGAACCCACCTACACCCTTTTCCCTTATAAGCAGCCCTCTGGGCACCCACCAGATCATGAGTTAGATGTTTATTATTTGCTGTCAGGCTGCAATGGCCACCGAGAATGTTCTCTAAAACCTTAGCCCCCAGCATGGACAGCTTTACAGAGTTTTGGCTGATTCCCAGGACACACTGGAGCCATCTCCTTTATTATAGCATGTCCAACAGCAGATAAGAAACAGACCGGTGAAGTAAATAAACACGCATACTGAAGTCAGAGTCACCATTACTAATACAGGGGACAGATGGAGGCTGAAGTCCAGGCTCACAGTGTCCCCAAAGCAAGGCTTTGCTCTGTCACTAAAGCCCTAGGTTTGTTTTCTTTTGTTTTGTTATTGTGTAATCAATGATCCTCTGGCCTGTTGCTATCCAGAGGGAAAAAAGTTCTCAGTTCTTCTACCCTAAGAAGACACGGAGTAGGGGACCCTAGATCAAGCTTCCCAGGGACACCATCTTGGATGAATACTATAGCTACCCAGTGAGAACTATGGCATCCTCGAGGAACCTTACTCTCTGGGTCTGTTTCTTTACAGGGTTTCTATCTAGGCCAATATAGATCTAAAACCCTCCCCTCTCAGTTTTCATGAGAGCCCTGAGAGTGGGAATATTCAGTGGTCAGAATCTGGGCTGGGTGTTTGTGGGCTCTTAGCCTCTAATCCAAGAATGAAATAAAAACCCACACAACTTGCAAAGTTGCAAGGAAACTTGATTCAAAACGAAGCTGTAGAATAGGTCAGAATATTTAAGAGAGCAGGAGAGCGGCAGACCACAAGGCTGAATGAAGAGACTCAATAACCCCAGTTTACTTCCTGGGGTCTCTTGTTATGGAGTCTAAAAGAATGAAGGGCTGGCTACTGATGGGACGCATTGGGAGGTTCCCTGTTCTGCCTGATAGATTAAGCTCTAGTACATGTGTCTCTTCCCACAATGCATCTGGTTTTAATCATGTGTGCACATAGTTACACATAGACACATAGAGTGATAAATGGGCTTCTCCATAACTATCACTTGAGGACAGAGTTTTGCTTTGTTTCATAAGGTTTTGGTTGATCTAAAACCAGTTCAGGCCAGATATGCCTTTCTGGTCTTCTATTCAGACATGAGGAGAGTGTGATTGAATGTACTCTGTCTGAGTTTAAGGGGAGGAGAAATCTATTCCACTATTCAGAGATGGATGTGTATTCATCTAGATACAAGTGGGATCTAGATGCTAGATTGCTAGGTGCATTATTCAGAGTGAGGTGTGTGTGCAGATAATAATTTCAAGCTAGGGTAGGGGGGAGGGTATAGGGGACTTTTGGGATAGCATTTGAAATGTAAATGAAGAAAATATCTAATAAAAACATGTTAAAAAAAAGAATTTCAAGCTACCAAGTCTATTATTATTAGGGGATAGGTGTGTTTATAGCCCTAACCAAAGAGTCCCAGGCTCTAAACTATTCCCAATGTTCCCCTGCCTCAGGAGCATTTTCACAGCACAACATGTTCCCATACTTTGCTACCTTAAAGATTGAGCCCTGCTGGGCGGTGGTGGCGCACACCTTTAATCCCAGCACTTGGGAGGCAGAGGCAGGCAGATTTCTGAGTTTGAGGCCACCCTGGTCTACAAAGTGAGTTCCAGGAGAGCCAGGGCTATACAGAGAAACCCTATCTCGAAAAAAAAAAAATTGAGCCCCAAATTTATACTCCAGTCTTCAGAAGCTCCAGTTTAAGCAGCCATTCAACACACACATCAGGAGGGTCACTTCAGTCTGTTGGCCAGTACCTGCTTCTCCGCTAGGGGCCAGCCCCTCTCATTCTCACTCCTGTCCAAAATTATAGTGAATAAAATATCTCCACATCATAGAATAACTGAGCAAATATTTGGCACATAACTGATGTGCAACATACTAGTGGAAGATGTAAAGAAGGAAATGAATATATGAGAGAACAGAATGCAGTTGTGTGAGTTGACAGATAAAGCTGGAGTCCAGGTTAGGGTAGAATCAAACATTCTCACAAAAAGCATAGAGATGGGCAAGTCAGCACAAGGCACACGCTCCTAGCAAACTTCCTAAGCTGAGGAATTAAGAAACTCTGTGGCACGGAAGCGCCTTACAAAGTTGGCATGCTTTCTAAGCAAAAGAAATGTTCAAGCACAATGGGGTGTGGAGGGTGAGGGATGAGAAAAAAAAAGAAGAAATGTTCAAGCAAGGTGCCAAGGGCTGAAGAAGCTTTTAGGAAGATAGGTAGATATATGGATGGATGGGTGGATGGATGGATGGGTGGATGGATGGGTGGGTGGATGGATGGGTGGGTGGATGGGTGGGTGGATGGATGGGTGGGTGGGTGGATGGATGGATGGGTGGATGGATGGATGGATGGATGGGTGGATGGATGGATGGATGGGTGAATGGATGGACAGATAGATAAAATAAAAAGAGTAAATTGACTTCAACAAGAAGGGAGACAGCTGGGGACTGGATTTCTATCCCTACAGCAAGTTTTCTTGGTGCATCATTAGACTCCGATGGCCAGCCTTGGAACAAGGCACAGAGATGTGACTTTGGTCTCTCAGATTCTCTGTTCTCTGGGGAACACAACCCTTAGCTGGGTATGAATGAATCACATCCTCAGGAAATGACAGATGTCTGCCTAGATCGGTCTCTGGAAAGTCTGAAGAAACAACGCTTGTCCGCAGGATTGATGCAGTTCTAAACCACACAGTTACTCAAAGCCTTGCAGGAGGTGTGCCCAGTCACTGGCTCAGCTTGGGCAATGCTGAGTCTGTTCAGGAAAAGGGTAAGCCAGCATACAGCAGAGCCCTTGCTTAGTGGGTTGACAGCTTGCTTCTTGATATTTTGCTTCAACAAATTGATCTTGAGGAACCATTCTGAAGTAAGGCAGTAAAGCTCCAAGCTGGGAACCCAGCTTTAGGGGGGGTAGCATACATGATATCACACTTCTCTTTTAAAAATGTATTTATTTTATTTTTCATTTATTTGTAAGTATGTGTGTAGGCATGTGTGCATGTGCATGCGTGTGGTGATGGTGGTGGTGGTGGTGGTGGTGGTGGTGGTGGTGGTGGTGGTGGTGGTGGTGGTGGTGGTGTGTGTGTGTTTCTGTATGTGAAGAGACCAGAAAAGGGAATTGGAGCTGGAGTTATAGGCAGCTGGGAGATTCCTCTCATGGGGTCCTGGGAACTGAAATCCCACCCCTAACCACAGAGCCATTTAAAATATTTTTTAAAACTTACATATCAAAGTTTATCCACGGAGCACTTTGATCTATGTAGCAGGAAGACTGGAGGTTCAGAACACTAGTCTAGGGCTAAACTTGTTCTGAGAGAACAAGGTAGTGTTTTTATGCTCACAGGGTTTGCCCCTGTGAGCCACATGGGTAGGAAACTGGGCATCACTGGGAGAGCTGAGTCAATCTGGCTGGCAAAGGTTCAGGAAATCTGGATGAGGCCTGTCTGCACTGTGCACATAAGTAATACTCTCAGGCATGGGCAGGGTTTTTGTTTATCTTCCAGGCTGGCATGAATCCTGTGGGGAGCCAAGTGGAGTCACAGTGTGATCTGAAGTAGATCCCATTAACCAGTCACTCCCCTCAGCCCTTGGTTTGTTTGCACCAGGCCAAAATAAATAAATAAATAAATAAATAAATAAATAAATAAATAAATAAATAAATAAAAGTTTGGCAAAGAACTTGGTTTGTTTGCACCAGGCCAAAATAAATAAATAAATAAATAAATAAATAAATAAATAAATAAATAAATAAATAAATAAAAGTTTGGCAAAGAATTCCAGAAAGGGATCTCAGAAGACAGCCTAAGGAAGGCTCACTGAGGCTTCCCAGTCAAGCCGAGAGACTCCCAGGTGTCAGCCTCAACCCAGCACAGAAAGCCCTCAGCAAGGCCAGGTAGAAACATTCATTTGTTTCTCTAAGCTAAAACAATACATCCTTCTAGGTCACAGTCCCAAAAACTGCAGACCAGACCATTTCCCGTGAGTCTGATACAAGCATGCTGCTATAAATTAAAAATAAACACAGTGGGTTTAGTGAGACACAAAGCTTACAGAGAAAAGTGGGAAGCCCTCATCAGTGTTAAGGGGAAAGTATAAACACGGCTTTGACTCAAATCGAGAGAAAGGTGGAATCAAAAGCCAAGTGATTTGAAATCTGGAAACTTCCTTTCAAAGGAAAGGTTTGTCTTGCTAAGTTAATGTTTTACACACTTGTGCAAAGTCCAGGGTATATGCTAGTCCACATGGAGATGTCCAGAGCTCCTAAGATCCACATAGTTCTGCCTTTGGTGATAGCACCCAGCTACTGGGTACTACCTGTCATGCTCTCCTTGAATCCACCCATTCTCAGGCCCCTTAGCTGCCTCTTCTCTTCTGTGAGAGTTTCCCGTGTGCATCTTCAGGCTCTAGACAGAGGAAAGGACAGCACAAGGGCATAAGAACATTTTACATTGACACAGCTACATAAAGTGAGGCTTGGCAAGTTTATATCCTCTATGTAATAACTTGCTCCAATGATGGTCATGAAAGCCTCAAAGTTTAAATACAAATATGTGCATATTCATAAGAACATAAAATATATACCTAAAGACCTTTGTACATATAAAATCTGTATACTTTATACTTTGAGACTAGACAGATTGCAGAGGCTAAGACCACATAGTGCTCTTCCAAAGGACCAGTTCCCAGCAACCATGTTGGGTAGATCACAATTGCCTGCAAATAACTCCAGCTCCAAGAGGATCTGATGCCTCTGGCCTCTGAGGACACTAGTGCTCACCTACACATACATATACATAATTAATAAATAAATAAATCTTTAGGGGGCCTGAAGAAATGCTTCAAAGGCTAAGTCCACTGGCTACTCTTCCAGCGAACTGAGGTTCAGTCCCTAGTAATCAGCTCATAACTGTCTGGAACTCCAGTCCGAGGGTATCCAATGCTTTCTTTTGGCTTCCATGGGCACCAGGCACCATGCATGTGGTGCACAGACACACAAGTAGGCAAAACAACAGTGGTGGTTTTAATGATGATACTACCCCCCCATTGGCTCATATATTTGATTAGTTGATCCCAGTTGGTGTAACTGTTTGGGAAGGATTTGGAAATGTGGCTTTATTGAAGGAGGTATGTCAGTGGAGATGGACTTGGATGTCTTTAAAAGCCCACGCCATTCAGTTATATCTCTGTGCCTCATGGTTCTGTCTCAAGATGAGCATCCAGCTACTTCTCCAGCACTATGCCTATCTGCCTCCTACCATGGTCACGGACTCAAACCCTCTGAAACTATAAGCACCAAATAAACACTTCCCATTTTAAATTGCCTCGGTCGTGGTGTTTTATCACAGCAACAGAAGACTACACATAAACTAAAATAATCTTTAAAAACAACAACAACCTTATGAACACCAGAAATAGGAAGAAAATGCTAGGAGTAGATCAGCCGGAACAATGAGTGGTTCCAGCAAACACGTTAGCCATGGTCTCTCTGCTCTTGTGCTCTTCAGTTATAGCTGTGGCATGTTGAAGTGGAGGGGAACTGAAAATAACTGAGTATTTGACGATAACAACCTGTTATTTTTGGAACATGGTGATTGAGTTGAACACAATCAAAGTACAGTGGTGACCAATCTCCCTTTCTTCTAGAATGAGCAAACAGATGATTAAACAGTGATGTCAGTGTCCTTGACCACACTCAAATAAGCAGCTGTCTAGCTGCTGCCTCTGCTCAACTGATGCTGTGTTTTGATTGTAGTCAGAAGCATTCAAACACAACAGAGTTGGTAAAGTGTTATGGGAGGAGGCTTGCTTGCCTCCACTCAATTGACATTGTATGAATCCAGTGGTTGTGCCTGTGTGTGTGTGTGTGTGTGTGTGTGAGAGAGAGAGAGAGAGAGAGAGAGAGAGAGCAAGAGAGAGAGAGAATGTGTGTTGGAGGGGTTATAACCAGTTTTAGCTTATGTCTGTGCAGACATTGAATATTTAGAATTGTGCCACTACTGAATGAAAATTCTATCCAAGAAAATGGCACAATAGTAACAGGAGGAGGAGAAAGAGGAGGAGGAAGGGAAGGGAAGGGAAGAAGAGGAAGAGGAGCAAGAGGAGGGGGAGAAGATGATGATGATCACAGATTTCTCATAAAGAAAGCAACAGCTACTCAGCCCTCATGTGGAGAAATGTAAAAGTTCTCTCACAGAACTGCTGTCGTGTGTCTAAGAGAGGACAGTTTGGGCAAGAGCAGAAGGACTCCGCTGCGACAGATTCTCTTGCAATGGTGTCTCGTCTCCAGAAGACTGTGCGGTGCTGACCTCTCCCTGCTCCCTATTCAGGCTATTTCTAGCTCCACAGTGAGTGAGTTTCCTGGAGCTACTTACAGGAACATGGGTTCCTTACAGGTCCATGCTTAGAGGCAGCTGAATCATCCAGCGGAGGTGATGACTCATGGAACTTGGAACTCTGGAGGTCTGTGGACAACATGGAGTCCTTACAGTTTATACATGCATCTGGCAAGCTTGAGGGACTTCCTGAGATTTCTGAGTTGTTCACTATCTGAGACATAAAGAGCCTCGGTTTAGAACCTTTTGAGTCTCAAGGAGCTTCTGTTCCAAGAAAGTAGCTACACAGCACGGTACACATGTGTCCTTCTGCCCTATGTCCCTTTCTCTCTGTCTTGGGAATTTAACACAGATTCCAAGTTTGTTCTCACCTCTTCATCTTATGATGAGGCTTAGACAGAACTCATAAGGACAGAGGTAACCAATGTGGTGGTGCAGGCCTGAAAACCCAGCACTCGGGAAGAGAAGGAAAAGAGATCAGGAGACCAAGGTTATTCTCAGCTGTCTATGGAGACTAACCGGGCTACAGAAGACCATTGTTCAAGAGAAAATGACTAAAGGAAGGGAGTGTTTAGTGGAGATTTTACATCTGTGGTTGCCTGCTCAAGGAAGCCCTTTCCCACACATCCCGTATGTGATGATGTAATGTTGCTCCTGTGGGGATGAAGTCTTCCAGAAGTGCATGTGACAGTTGGAGGAAGCTGCTCCTAGCTAACACAACTTAACAAGATGTGGGGGTGGCAGGGAGAGCTGCAATCCTGCTCCTGTCACCTGGCCCACCATTGCTCATCATGCATTGTATTAGGATAGCCCCTCTCTATCTAACGATGTCTGGTGGGTTTGTCTGTTTTTCCTACGAGAGCAGGGACTTTGTCCATCATTACCTGCATTCTGTGCCTAGACCATTTCCAGAAACCCGAAGGTTCTATCCGCACTGCCTGTATAAAAGCAGGAAGGAGGGCTGGTGAGATGGCTCAGTGGGTAAGAGCACCCGACTGCTCTTCCAAAGGTCCAGAGTTCAAATCCCAGCAACCACACGGTGGCTCACAACCATCCATAACGAGATCTGGCGCCCTCTTCTGGAGTGTCTGAAGACAGCTACAGTGTACCTACATATAATAAATAAATAAATCTTTAAAAAAAAAAAAAAAAAAGAAAGAAAAAAAAAAAGCAGGAAGGAAACCTCCAATCCATCCCCACAATCACTATCATTGTGGTCCAGGCTAGAGAGATCAGGGAAATGTAGTTTCCATACCTAAAACTTCATCCTGAGCACACTGCTTTGCTTGCAGGCTTCCCTCTGGCAATACTGTAAACATTGTAAAATAAGCTTCATAACCAGGAGCCAGGTAGTGACAGCACACACCTTTAGACCTGCTTCTGCACTCAGGAGGCAGAAGCAGGCAGACCTCCATGAGTTCAAGGTCAGCCTGGTCTAGAGGGAGTTCCAGGACAGCCAAGGATACACAGAGAGAAACCTTGTCTCAGGAAACCAAAACCAACAAGCAAACCAATGAACCCCACACTCTGGCAAGGGGTGGAGGGCTCTTGATCTGCCCCTGCTTAGCCTACTTATCTAGTCTCTCACCTGGCCTCACACTTTCTACTCCAGATGCCATGATCTTCCACACGCTCTGCACGCTCCTCCCTCCTTGCTCTGCATGCAAGGTCCGCTCTGTTTGTACTCATTCTTATCCCTGCCAGTCTCCCAGACCTTGTTATACGTTGAATGCTTATTCAGTTCCTATCTCTTCTAACAACTCTTCCTTTGCACTAAACCCCATCAGATTTAGAAATATGTTCTAGGTCTTCGGACAAAGTCAGTGGAGGGTTGAGGGGGCAGGGAGGGGGGGGACTTGAAAAGTTAGATGTGATAAGTCAGGTAGGAAAACATGGTAGGTTTAGTGACTAAGGAAAACCCTGGGCAAGCAATCAGAGCGGTCCTGAGGCAGGGTGCCTTCCTCTTTGTGATTGACATCTGTTTCATACTTACACGGGTTGGGGGGGATATGTTTGCTGCAAAATGCTTTATTTAGTTAACTAAACCCTCACCTTACTTGTATGGAGTTGGACTAACATTCTTCCATGTTGTAGGTAAGGAACAGGTAAATTTGGGGACCTAAAGTTCATGACCTCTCTTAGGTCCTCCATAAAAAGTGGTGCAATCACAATCTGACTCCTAAACTGAGGGTTTAGCTTGGCTTGTTTGGTGCTGGCAACTTACTATATAATGGTCTTCAGCCAGGGCGTGGACATGAGACCAACGAGACTGTCAGCGAGCACAAGGAATGGGCTGGGCCACTCTTACCTTTGAGCCCCAAACTCATCAAGCAATATTCTTATCCATTCTGACTTGCACTCTGCTTCCTCGGAGGTCTGGGTAAAGAGATGTAACAGTTCAGATTAGAAAATGCACTCTGCTATAAATAAAGTCATTTTCTGGTCTGTACACAATCTCTTAGATAGATCAAGTTTGGGATCCAGCTAGAAATTTGGTTTGGGGATGTACAAAGTTGAGAGACTCGCACAACCTTGGGAGCTCCAGTCATGTTTCAGGGGTCATGTCATTGCCCTTCCCTACCTGATTCCTTAGCACCATTAAATGTTCTGGCCTGAGCTTCTGACCTTGAGTCCTTATATTACCATATTCCCTGCTCCTCACCTGGGATGGAAGCAGTCTCCACTGGAATAGAAATACAGCATCTGGGGGGCCAGCAGAGCAATTCTACCTCAATCTTTACATCTGTTTGGCCTGCTAGCATCTACCTAGCATGTTCCTACACACACAGAAAATGGCAGGTACAGATTAAACTTCAATCAATCAACTAATCTACTTGTCAAGGCAGATCCATTCTGGAAGCAATACAAAAATACATTTGCAAGGGCTAGAAAGTTGACTCAGAGGTTAAGAGCACTGATTATTCTTCCAGAGGACCTGAGTTTGATTCCCAACAACCATATGGCAGCTCACAACTGTGATTCTAGGCCCAGAGGATCCAACTCTCTTTTCTTGTCTCCATGGACACTATGCACATACAATACAAATACATAATACATATATATAGACACACATACATACATACATACATACATACATACATACATACATGAAAGCAAAACACTCATACACATAAAATAAAAATAAATAAAAATTGGAAAATATATTTGCAAACCAACAGATTGGCAACTGCAAATGAATCAAGCAACAAAATTTGTGTGGCTAGATTAGGAAAGTCTATCTCGACTGCGGAGAGGGTTCTGCACTTGATCTTAGCCAAAAGGCCGAGAAGCGATGTGGAGAGTGTTCTTGCTAGCCATGTCTAGAATGCTCACCACAATAAAAAAGAAAAAAGAAAGCAGACAAAGTTCTGTTTCCCTTCTTATCATTTGATGAGTTATGAGAGAGCCTAGAAAACAACGATAACGGTTCTATTTTGTGTCACACACACACGCACAAATGGAATCAAAACTCTACGTGTACAGAATTCAAGTCATAAGTGGGACTGATAGCATAATGTAGTCACATTGAACTCAGCTTGAACAGTCCATGTCTCCTGAGTCATAAGTCCCAGGAGGGCCATGATGATAACTGATTCCAGGAAGCAGTGTATTAGTCTAGACACCTCACTCTGTTTTGTTGTTGTTGTTGTTTGTTGTTGTTGTTGTTTTGGGGGTGGGGTTCAAGACAGGATTTCTCTGTATAGCCCTGGCTGTCCTGGAACTCACTCTGTAGACCAGGCTGACCTCGAACTCAGAAATCTGCCTGCCTCTGCCTCCCAAGTGCTGGGATTAAAGGCGTGCGCCACCACGCCCGGCTAGACACCTCACTCTTTTAGAGCTTGCCCAACAATCTCCCTCTTAGCAACTTCCCTTCTGAAATCTACGAGAACTTCGGTCTCCCTGTCCTCCTAGGTTGCTTTTCCCAGCGGCATCATGCTCTTTGCCACTCGGTAGCCTCTAAGGGTGAAAAACAAGACAAAATGTTCTCAAGTCTTCTTCACACAAGGGAACCAACCAGGATTTTCCCACATCTAGGAGATGTATAAGAGCATTGGAGGCACAATCGTGGGCTGGGGTTTGAATCCCCAGAGTGTAAAAAGCTGGTTATGGCCTCATGTGTGACTGCAGTGGGCAGAGACGGGAGGATTGTTGGCTGCCAGCCTAGCTCCAGGAACAATTGACAGACTTTGTCTCAAGGGAACAAGGAGGAAAGTTTGAGACTAGCCTGAGGTGTGTAATGAGTTCTAATCCAGCCAGGTATATATGCCAAACCCTATCTGAAGAAAAAAGAAAAGAAAGAATTAAAGACAATAATAAAACATTTTTTAAAAGCTACACAGAGGGAGGAAAGTGGAGCGGGGAGGGAGGAAACGAGAAAATAACTAAGAATCTTCTCTTACATGCTGGAGGATTTGTCAAGTTGGAAGACAGAGTTCGTTATGGAAGTCTTCAAACTGGAAAGAAACAAATGAGAAAAAAAAAAAAAAGAAGCAGGAGACAGTAAATTACTGAGACTGCTACCGTTTCCACAGTGCCCAGGGCCAGTCATGGCTCAGCAGGTAGACATACTCAACACACAAGCCTGACAAACTGAGGCCAGTCCCCAGATGGAAAGTGAGGATCAACTTCCAAAGTTGTCCTCTGCCTCCACATATGCACATGGGATTGTACACACGTTCATACACACACACAAATGCACATATGCACATACGCACACATAGGCACACACCCCACAGTAATAATAAACAAAAATTAAAGCATATAATAAGTCTAGCTCATCTAATAGGTATTCTTGACTTTGCTGGAACACACAGGAAGAGAGTTGACATTTTTTCAGGAAATAGACCATCTGAAGCTAAGAATGAGCAGAAAATACAGTCTACAATAGTGTCAATCCAGAAGGCAGTAACATTCTCCTCAGGGTGTCACCCTGTGGCTATGCAGAGGGTGTTTTAGTTTCTTGTCTATTTTTCTAACAGAAAATAAATTTGAGGCTGGGGTGTAGCTAAGTTGGTAGAGAGCTTGTCTGGCATACCTGTTCTGTCTCCAGCACTTCATAAACTGGGTGATGGGTACAAACCTGTAATCCCAGTTCTCCTAGGGTGAAAGCATGAGGGTCGGGATTGATCACCTTCCACTACATAGTAAGTTTTAGGCTAGCCTGTGCTACTTGAACCCTTATCTAGACAAGCCAGGGGATGAGGGGAAGAATGCCACAAAGATGGAACCCTTTAGTGTGTACCAGTTTTGGTGCAGCATCTCGTGCTGGCTGTTTTGAAATCCTTCCAAATCCTTGCTTCTGCCGTCAGTCTGTTCCTTGTGCCCGTGACCTACCCTTATCCACTAGCCCGCTTGAGGTTGTTTCCAGACTTTGACAATTATGAATAAGAGCATCTATGCATACTTGAATCCAGTTTCTTCTCTTTCATGTAGATGAACAGGTCAAGGATTTTAACTTCATGAGAAATTGCCCAAACCATTTTTGACCCCTAACACATAGGCATTCCTGATGTTTCCACTCTTGTTGGTATTAGCATTTTTTTTCTTTTTTTTAAGATTTATTTTATGTAGTACACTGAAACTTGTACAGGTTGTGAACCTTCATGTGGTTGTTGGGAATTGAATTTTAGGACCTCTACTCTCTCAGGTCGTCCTCAATTGCTCCGATCAACTCCGCTCTCTCCAGCCCAAAGATTCATTTATTATTATACATAAGTACACTGTAGCTGACTTCAGACGCACCAGAAGAGGGTGTCAGATCTCATTACAGGTGGTTGTGAGCCACCATGTGGTTTCTGGGATTTGAACTCAGGACCTTCGGAAGAGCAGTCGGTGCTCTTACCTGCTGAGCTGTCTCACCAGCCCTGTTTTAAATGTCAGCATTCCCCGTAGGTGTGTAACACAGTCTGTGATGGTTTGAATTGCCAATGCTGAACACCCGTGAGGCTGAACACCTTTGTACATACTTATCCCTTGCCTTCCATTCACTTTGATGAACGTCCACAGATCAATTTATAAAATATTAAATCATTCCTAAGCCAAATCTTCCAATCCGTGGACGCAATGTATCTCTTCAGCTTGTTTTTAAGAGTGTATTTTTATATGCCATTAATTCTTTTTAAATTGACACAATTCTACTAACAAAGTATACAACTCACTATGCAGGCCAGGCTGGCCTCTAACTCACAGAGATTCACCAACCTCTGCCTCTTGGATACTAGGATTAAGACTAGAGCCCAAAAGTACAGTCTTTCTTGGAGAATACTGTATGTGTACTTTGTTGTCATGTGCTTTCCAATTTGCTATTAGACATTACACATTTTACAATGTCGTGTCTCATTGATAAATTAATATTTTACGCTTATCTAGTGGACAGATCATGTGCTTTTTTTTTTTCAACCTTGGTCATTTTCTTTTTTCTGAGGTCTATGTTGCCATTAACATAAACTGATCCGGCTCTTTGTTTTTGCTTGGAATATCTTTTTCCATATTCTACCTTGAAGCCTATTAATAATGCCATTGTATTTGAAATAACTTTATTGCAAGTAGAGTAGTGCAGTATGATCCATCTCTTTTTACAATGTTTGTTAACTAGTGTGTTAAAATGACCCAGTGAAGTTATCCATACCCTTACTTAATTCAGAACTCCATTTTTGTTATCTGTTGGATCTCCCTGATTTGGTTGTTATTATTGTTGTTTTATCTATTTCCCTTTTCTTGTCTTCTCAGATGTGGTTATTTGACCATCTTTTTTTTTTTTTTTTTTTTTTTTTTTAATACCCTTTCCTACTTACCATCATCTAGACAGTATCCTTTTGAGTAACTTCTCTAGTGGTCACCCTGGGAATCTAAAAATACATAAAGTCGATTTCAAATCCAAAACTGTTTGTTCCCACTGCAGATGAGAGAAATGGAGTGCTGTCCATACCAGGGACAGCTCTCAGAGAGCGTGGCACCCTTGGCCTCCCTCAACACAAAGGCCATGTCATGATAAAGCCAGTTAAACTTCTGTTTCCCTGCAAGAAAACTGGCTTCTCAGAAATCACGTGACTGGCGGTCCGCTAACCTAGCTGAAAGGCTTGGAAGGCCCCAGCCCCCACTGTTGCACATCCTCCCTTGTCCTTTCTCCTCCTCTCTGACTCAAGCTTTCTAATGTAGATCCTCTATTTCAATAAACCAACTGTCTCCCGGGATGTTTATGCCCACCATACTCGCTGCGGCAGGAAACCCTGTCCCCCAGTTCCTCCGCATCCTGAGAATAACCAGTGCACAACGGCCCACGGGGGACAAGGGACCTACAAGAAACCCTTTCGTTTGGGGGATTCTCGTGGTGGCGGTGGCAATTTTGGACCAGGACCAGGAAGCAGCGGGGTGGGGGGTGCGGCAGGGGGATGTGATGGATACGGAAGTGAACGTGGATTTGGGGATGGCTCTAGTGGGTATCGAGGAGGACCTAGAGGTGCCAATTTTGGAGGTAGCCCTGGTTATGGAGGAGACAGAGAAGGATATGGTGGTGGAGGATCGGGATATATCGGGACCAGGGTAGGGGCTACCTACGGAGGTGGTTATGACAGCTATGGAGGAGGAAATTGTAGAAGTGGAAATTATAACCAGCAAGCTTCTAACTATGGCCAGCGAAGTGTGGAAACTTCAGTGGTATCAGGAACATGGGCAGACCACATGGTGGAGGGAACTGTGGTCCTGGAGGAAGTGGAGGAAATGGGGGGTATGGTGGAAGGAGCCGATATTGAGCTTATTGGTATAACTTATTGATATAAGTAGAAAGTACTTACCGTGGGCTTCACTGTGTAAATAGGAGAGGATGAGAGCCCAGAGGTAACAGAACAGATTCAGGGTATCGAAATAACTAAGTTAAGGAAACTCTTATCTCCGTCATGCATGAATATGCAGTGATAGGGCAGACGGCACCAGAGGAGATGCAGGGAGACAGTTTGTGAGTGGATTGGACTTTTCAATAACGTTACCTTACTGTGGAGGCGGAGGAAGGATTAGCTAAAAAGTGCCTTTGAGGTGGTTTCTTAGCTTTTTAATAGTTTGTTTCTTCCTGGTGGTCTTTGTAAGGGTGTGGAAGCGCTCCTTCTTTGTTAATGTTAAATTTGTAAGTCTCAGGTGACAGGTGAAAACTCTTTTGAGGCTCTTCTCAAAAGTTCTGAAAAGCTGTTAGACAGAATCATGGTGTAATAAGGCATAAAGCTTTTCCTTTAAAAAATTTAAGTGCGTGTGTAGTTAAGAAGCTGGTGTACATTTATGATTTAATAAAATAATTCTAAGGGGGGAAAAATCCTGAAGCTCTAAAAGCTCCATTTCTTCTCCCCTATTTCTGTCAAAGTTATGCTAAATAGTACATCTACATATTTCTGGAACTGCATCAACATCATACACTTAAAAATACCAATATTATAACAGGCTCTTTTGTTAGCCCAAATAGGTACCAGTTCCGCAGCCCTCTTCCATCCACGAAGCCCTGCGTGTCACTCTGGTGTCCTCTTCTGTCTGAGAATCTCCTGTAGACATTCTGTTTCATGTAGGTAGAGGGGGTAAACTGAGGGCCTCACTGTTTTATTGTCATTGCTGAAAGCTATCTGAGATACAGAATTGACAGCCTTGTGGGTGTGAGCGAGTGTGTTCAAGTGTGTGCAGTGCATGTGGTTGTGTGTGCACGCAAAGACCAGAGGTCAACCTTGAATGTTAGTGCCCAGAAGGCAACCATCTTTCTTGAGACAGAGTCTCTCACTGGTGCCTGGACTTTGCCAATTAGGCTCGACTAGCGAAGTTAGCTCTGGGGATCCTCCTGGGCTTGCTTCTGCAGTGCTAGATTTATACACACACCCAGCTGGCTTTTACAGGTATTCTGGGGATCAAACTGAGGTCCGCATATTTGTGTGACAAGAACTTTCTCAATCCCAGCAACTCTTTTCTTGTTTGTATTAGCAAAGGTGGCACTTTTCCTGTTTACCTGTGTGGTGCCCACAGGAGAATCCCTGTCAACAGATGTATTGTCCTTCAGACACACAATTTCTCTCCAGCCACTTAAATACTTTTGTCTCCAGTGTTCTATACATGTCTCATGTCTTTGCGAGTGCTGGGCTGAGGTTTGTCCCTTTGACTCTGTCCTACTCAGGCTTGATATATGTGTGGTGCCGCTCAGAATGTGTGAAGTTCCAGAAGTCATCTCTCCAAATCATTTTCCAGTAGTGCTTTCTTCCTTCTCACCTTATGAGAAAATCTTGTGACATAAAATGTCACCCATTTTCTATGGTTCCACAGATCCCGAAAGTCCTGTTTGGACTTTGGTTTTAGTATTCTCTGCTAGTTAGCCAACTGAGTAATGTTTTTCATTTCAGTTGACCCCGTTCCCTCCACTCCCTGCCTTCCTGTGGCTGAGGCTTACAGCGTGTTTTTAACTTTTGGTTGTTTGTCAGTTCTGAAGTTTCCACTTGTTCTTTTTCACGGTTCTATTTATGTCTTAGGTTTGAAAAGTTGCTCACGGTTGCAATTTTGAACATTTTTATGACACCCACATCTAATTCTAACATCTGCATCACCTTACCACTGGCATCACTGTCTTGTCCTGCAAGTTGAAAATATCGTGTTCTTTGCATGCTGAGAAATTTTTGGACTGTTGCAGAAATTTTGCATATTAATTTGTGGGAATCTGGGTCTCACATAAATATTATGTGTTTTGTGCACAGGTATTTTGCTTGCATTTTTGTCTGTGCACATTTCTGTGCATGTCTCATGTCCTTGGAGGCCAGAAGAGGCTATCAGATCTTTTGCAACTGGAGTTACAGACCTTTGTGATCAATAGATATGGGTGCTGGGAATTGAACCCAGGTCCTCTGCAAGAACAGCAAGTGCTCTTAGCTACCGACCATCTCTCCAGTCCTTAGAATGCTTTTTTTTTTTTTTAATGCTGGTATTTGTTTGGTGAGATTGAATTCACGTATTTAAGCTTACTTTTCTACGGGTTATGGCCATTGTCACTTCGGCTATCATGGGCTTTAAGGGCTACTCAGATTTATCTTGTATGTATACCATCTAGCAGTCAGTTTATTTTCTGGGAATTTATGATCTATTAGTTTGGTTATATTTTTGTTTATTTTGAATTGTTTTGACAGCAGTACACTCTGTAGCCCAGACTAGCCTGAAATTCATGATTCTTCTGCCTCAGCTTCTCAAGCACTGGGACGGCAGGTATGGACCACCACACCCAGTTTATCTCTGCCATCATGAGCTTGGAAATGTATTGTGAGACAAATCACGCATGCACAGCTTCAGGCTCAGGCCAGGCATTCCTAAGCAGGCATAAGAAGGTGATGGATCTGACCCTCAAGCGCTGCCTTCTGGGCTATTTTCCCAGTACTTTGTGGTTCCCTGGGTTATCCTGGAGATGCAAGTTAGAGAAGCCAGTTAAAGGGGTTTTTTTGTTTTTTGTTTTTTGGTTTTTTTTTTTTTTTTTTTTTTGGTTTTTCGAGACAGGGTTTCTCTGTATAGCCCTGGCTGTCCTGGAACTCACTTTGTAGACCAGGCTGGCCTCGAACTCAGAAATCCGCCTGTCTCTGCCTCCCGAGTGCTGGGATTAAAGGCGTACGCCACCACGCCCGGCAGTTAAAGTTTTAAACCAGACATTTATAGAGTTTGGTTCTGGGGGGGGGGGGAACAAACCAAGATTCTGTGTCTGAGTGTGGTGTCCTCTTGTGACAGAAACTATGTATATGGATAGGTGACTCATCCATTTAGGTTAATGTGTTGTGAGGAAACTTGTTCTAGGGTATTCTAGAAGTGGAACACTTTCCTGGCTATAGAGAACCACAGGTACGGCGGTTTCTTTGAAATAAATCCAAACCCAACACGACTATTTTGAACCTAAGAACATTCAGCTTCTCACCGAGTTGTATTCTGTGGTTTGCAGAAAAACTGAGATGGAAAAACTCAAGTCCCGACCAGCTGAGTCCCCATCAGTATACCCCGGGCCACACTCTGCCTCTACCAGCCAATCATGTCTTTGCTATCCAAAGCAACTTAATGGGTTTCATTCTTGTTTGCTGGCTACTTCTAGCCACTCTAGTTGATATGGATGCACATCTAGCTCACCCTCCTTCCCTCCACTGTTTCTAAGGTCTCATAAGCATTGAAAAGGACTTGAAGGAACCAGCAATATTGCTCAGAGAATAAAGAAACACGTAACGAGCAAGCCTGACAGACTGAGTTTGACCTCTAGAACCTTCACAGAAGGAGAGAATTGATTCCCACAAGTTGATCTCTGACTTCCATGTATGTATAACTTTGGGAAGAGGCTAGAATTTTTTAATTTGTATTTCATATGTATGAGTGTTTTGTCTGCGCAGGGGTGTATGTGTTTGTGTTTGTGTGTGTGTGTGTGTGTGTGTGTGTGTGTGTGAACGAAAAGAAGGCATCAGATCTCTGTGCCCTAGAATTATGCTATTTATAAGCCACCATATGAGTGCTAGAAACTGAACCCAAGTCCTTTGCAAGAGCAACAAGTGCTTATTTATTTATTTATTTATTTATTTATTTATTTATTTTTGAGACAGGGTTTCTCTGTGTAGCCCTGGCTGTCCTAGAACTCACTCTGTAGACCAGGCTGGCCTCCAAGTCAGAAATCTGCCTGCCTCTACCTCCCAAATGCTGGGATTAACAGTGTGTGCCACCACTGCCTGGCACAACAAGTACTCTTAACCACTAAGCTATCTCTACAGTCCCCCATATATTTTGTTTTTAAAGAACTTGGGTGTCTCACAATCTAGATGACTGGTAAAAAAATGAATTGTAAATGCAGGAAGCTAATGGAAAATCATGTCCTTCTTTCCAGTTTTCCTTCTTCCCTCTTCTCTTTTTCTCCTCCTTTCATGATTAATAATAACACTAAGAAAAAAAGAAAGAGAGAGAGAAAGAAAGAAAGAAAGAAAGAAAGAAAGAAAGAAAGAAAGAAGGAAAGAAAGAAAGAGAGAGAGAAAATAACAAAATAAAGAAGAGATGAAATTTGAAAAAAATATTAGGATTACAAACAAAACCTAAGACCCACATCAACGTTTGCAACTAGGCTGAGAAAAGTTACCTTAAATTCTATTTTTAAGCTCAAAGTACAGTGTAAGTCATGGATTTGATATATAATTGGGATTCTGAAAACGTACCGTATAATAGAAAGGTAAAGTTAGACAGCTAGTGGTTGCTAGGATATTTGTATGCATTTGGAGGATGAAAGGAGACTTCTGCCACACTACCAGAAAAGGAAAAATGCCTGCGAAACACAGCCTATCTCCAAATGTGATTCAGGGTACAGCTTAAGGAACAAAGAGTCCACTGTAACCCAAGAAAGCATTGTGTGGGAGGCACAGGGGTTCTTATGCTCACAGATGAGCACCAGGAGACAGGAATGTTAAACACATAGGTTGTCTCTTCAAATCGGAGAATCCATAACCTGTTATTCACCCAGAAGGCTGGGAGCAGGCATGGTTAATAGCCTGGTGATCTGTATGATAGGGACCACACCAGACCCTCTCCAAGACCCTTATCATGTGCCTGTCAATCTATAAAACCTATCCTTATGAAAGGTGTCATAGGTACTTCACAGTGAGTGTTAATGTAGTCTCATCTTCAGCTTTATTGTACACACAGGATTGAGATAATTATCACCAGGAAAGTTTTCACCAAATTGTACTGTGCTTACAGATACCTAAAATAAACTACTCAGGGGTCGGACTCCTGAAGTTTGAACCAACACTGGCTACTCAGTTGTGTTAACCTGAGCAGCCTCCTGTGGGTCATTGCTCTGCTGGCCATGGCAGTCACAGGGACTCCAGAAAGTTGCTGCCTGCTACACCGTTTCTTAATGAAAACTCTGAAGGTCACAAAAGTGTGACTTTATCAGAATAAAGGGAAAGAATTTTCAATAATTAATAGTTCTGTCCTGTTATAGGAAAGAAAAAAAAAGCATATTAGCCAGACCTCAGAATAGACCAGGACAGACCACAGAACACACCGTTCTGTAAGTAACAATGTCTCTTGTGTCTGCACAGAGGGTCAATGTTCTCTTCTTTCTCAGCATCTGGGTATCTCAGAACTGCTTCTTTGGGCATCCAAAAGATACAATGTAAGAATTTTCTCATAGTCCACAACAGGAGACAAAATTCAGGGTTAGATGTGTGATATAAAGCCTTCATCCAGGGTGTGCCTGCCAGCAAGATGGGTGGCGTGAAAGCCACTTTTCTCTCTGGGCCTTCACTGTCTCATATCCCACTCCTGATGATTATAGATTACTGGAAGAATGAGAATAGCTGCCTAGCCAACTGTGATGGTGCTGCTGTAATCTCAGCACAAGTGTGATAGTGTGTGTTGTCATCTCAGCACAAGTATGATGGTGTGTGTTGTCATCTCAGCACAAGTGGGATGGTGTGTGTTGTCATCTCAGCACAAGTGTGATGGTGTGTGTTGTAATCTCAGCACAAGTGTGATGGTGCTGCTGTAATCTCAGCACAAGTGTGATGGTGTGTGTTGTAATCTCAGCACAAGTGTGATGGTGTGTGTTGTAATCTCAGCACAAGTGTGATGGTGTGTGTTGTAATCTCAGCACAAGTGTGATGGTGCTGCTGTAATCTCAGCACAAGTGTGATGGTGTGTGTTGTAATCTCAGCACAAGTGTGATGGTGTGTGTTGTAATCTCAGCACAAGTGTGATGGTGTGTGTTGTAATCTCAGCACAAGTGTGATGGTGTGTGTTGTCATCTCAGCACAAGTGTGATGGTGTGTGTTGTAATCTCAGCACAAGTGTGATGGTGTGTGTTGCAATCTCAGCACAAGTGTGATGGTGTGTGTTGTCATCTCAGCACAAGTGTGATGGTGCTGTTGTAATCTCAGCACAAGTGTGATGGTGTGTGTTGTCATCTCAGCACAAGTGTGATGGTGTGTGTTGTAATCTCAGCACAAGTGTGATGGTGTGTGTTGTAATCTCAGCACAAGTGTGATGGTGTGTGTTGTCATCTCAGCACAAGTGTGATGGTGCTGCTGTAATCTCAGCATTTGGGAGAGTGAGCAGAAGAGCCATGAGTTCAGTTCTGGGCCACCCTAGACTGTACACTGTCAAAGGAGGGAAGAGAAAGGGAGAGGGAGGGGAAAATAAGAGAAAGGAGAGGGAAGAAATTGTCTAAATACTGGCTTCTGGGATAACTTGTATTGGTGATAACTCACATTTTATTTTTCAGCTACCCCACCCACCCAACATAATACAACTCAAAATCCCAACTTAGTTTATAGGCAATAGTGTCTGTTTTACGTAGGGCAGTTGGAGAATGTGTGGGTATCCTCTTAAATACCCAAAAGAGAAAGAAAAATCTAAATCTGCTATCAATCTTCTCTTTAACTTCTGATGGCTTGACAGTGACCTCATAGCACCAACACAGAGGAAAACAGGAAGCATTTCAGAAATTACTTCAGAGGCAGTGAAGAGTGAGCATGGGGCAAGGTGGTGGTTAGTACGGACTGGATGAGCAGAGAGTCCTTCCAAGGCATGTAGTCAGGTTTACCGTCAAATGTGTACAAACCTCTGCTCGGATTCTTCAAGCCCTTACTCCAAACACCTAGTATCAAGGCCAACTCCATGACATATAAGATCAGAGACAGATATGCTGGCTCAGAAATACAACCCAACAAGGAAACACTGGTAGAATCCATGAAAGGCTTTTTAAGGAATCTACTTGGACATTTCAAGGATCCTATGAGCAGAAACAGAGGGAGAAGAGGAGCTGAAGATTACAACCACCAAGAGCAACAGCTTGACTTTATTGGCATCCCTTTCTGTTTAGGGAAGTTGGTCCTTGAGTCTGAGCATCAATGTTCCTTGCAGGTAGAAATGACACTGTGAATGCTAAATAAGAAGATGAATGTGGCCGGGCGTGGTGGCGCACGCCTTTAATCCCAGCACTTGGGAGGCAGAGGCAGGCGGATTTCTGAGTTCGAGGCCAGCCTGGTCTACAAAGTGAGTTCCAGGACAAGTCAGGGCTACACAGAGAAATGCTGTCTCATAAAAACAAACAAACAAAAACAAAAAAAAAAAAGAAGATGAAAGTGTCTTTGTATAGAAGAAATACATTACTTGGTATCACATAGGGTGCAGTGTCATGAGGCTGATAAGAGTTAGGAACAAATAGACAGTCAGGGTTACAGGCCAAAGGGAAACAAGCCATCTATATGCCTGGTGGAACCAGCAGCCAGCTTCCAGAACACCAGAGATTTTCCAAAGTTGTTGATCTTGCCATCTAATGTATTAAAATCCAAATTTTTCTGACTCATCAAGATGTAAACTAACCATCAGCCCTTGTTTGTTTGTTTGTTTAGTTGGTTGGTTGGTTTTTCCTGATCTTGCCCAGCCTGAAAGACTTTTTGGCAGGCCCTCCCCTTCACTTGACACATCAGCCAATCAGAATACACCACACACAATCAAATTAACCAGCCAGGTGAATTTCTGTTGGATGCCTAATTTCCATATGAGTGAGATCAAATTTGTCCATTCCCAGGATATCAAAATCCCTGTTGCAAAACTTACTTGGCAATTCACTTTCTGAACTCTTCCCTGCTGCTAGAAGCCAACATTTTTCTTTCCAACAATGCCTTGGTCCTGTGCCCTTCTTCTGTTTTCCTTGCTCAGCATTCTTTGCAATCATGAAGCAAGAAACTCAACTCCAACTCAGAAAATTGGCAACAATGCCATCACACTACTTTCAATTGACATAGGAAAGAGTAATATATGTGTCTATATGTGTTGTGGGGGGACACAGTGCGTGGATCAAGCAATGCTAAGAGAAGATACATTTAGGAAGTCAGTGTATGGGTGTAAATTATTCTCCTGGTTTGCTATTTTGTTGTGGTTTTCAATTTTCTTAGAGTTTTGTTTTGTTTTATGTAACAAAGGTATATAACCCAGAAGACTTACTCAAACAGCAGACACAGATGTTTCCCTTGTCCAGAGTTAATTCTCCCATCAAAACCTATTGTACTGGCTGGTTTTGTGTGTCAACTTGATACAAGCTAGAGTTATCACAGAGAAAAGTGCTTCAGTGAAGGGAAGTTCCTCCATGAGATCCAGCTGTGGGGCATTTTCTCAGTTGGTGATCAAGGTGGGGAGGGCCCATTGTGGGTGGTGCCATCCCTGGGCTGGTAATCTTGGGTTCTATAAGAGAGCAAGCTGAGCAAGCCAGGGGAAGCAAGCCAGTAAGGAACATCCCTCCATGGCCTCTGCATCAGCTCCTGTATCCTTAACTGCTTGAGCTCCAGTCCTGATCTCCTTTGGTGATGAACAGCAATGTGGAAGTGTAAGATGAATAAGCCCTTTTCTCCCTAAGTTGCTTCTTGGTCATGATGTTTTGTCCAGGAATAGAAACCCTGACTAAGACACGTATTTTTGACACTCATAAAGACAAATCATATAACTTAATTGCTAAGAAAAGGCACAAGACAATATTATTTTGTTCCACGTCTATGGAAGAAAAACTGAAGTACATTTATTAGATAACTCACCAGAAACCTGTACAGGAGCCTTATTGGTCTACTGAGATCTCCCTGAGTAACTCTAACCTTTGAGCCTACCCCCTCTCCATCCCCAGCTTCCAGTGGCTCCAGTCTGCCACCCTCTTCAGAGGGCCAGGGCTACAGAAGACACTTCACCCAGACTCCAAACTCAAGGGAGTCAACCAGTGTAAAGCAGTTATGACCTTAGTAACCCATAGCAACTGCTGCCCCATGCACTGCAAGAGGCTGAGCATCCCTCCCGTTTCAGTTAAGTCTCAAAAAAGACATTTTCCCCTCGTTGCCATCACTGACTCGAACCCTCGAGAGTTTTACTCCCCCCAGATCACACCTCTTTACTCCTCAACATCCTGATAATCCACACACACTGGACTGTTTCACCCCACATCCTCTTGGTTGCCATGCATGAACCAGGCTTCTAAGCAAGCATTCATAATGATGAGTCTCTGCTCGCTTTCACTGGCTCCTGGAGCCATTCCATGTCTAAACCCAGAATTCCCGTTCCAGCTCCCATTCTTTGATTGTTTAGCCCTCTGTGCCACATGTAACATGCTAGATACACACCGTGTTTGGATTCACAATGCTGCTCTTTTACATATAATTAGGTTGAACAAAGCCTTGAAGGTTCTTCAAGGTTATATTTAATGACAGGATGCTCACACCTTGCTAATATAGCCGGGTCTGTACTGGGACCCCCTGAGTTATCCTATGGTTCTTCCTTGAGAGAAATGTGTGGGATTATGGTGTCTGAGCTTCAAACACTGTCTTCTCACAGATCAGAGGTTCTTGCACGACCTTCTCAAATCATGGCTGAATCCCAGAACTAACATTGTCTGAATAACTACATACTCTAGGTTAAGTGGCACTAATTTTTAGAAAGTGATCATCAAAACCTGTAGTAACTGGTACAGGACAGAGGGCACCAGCTAAGCTGAGACAGACGATGTAGGGGAGAGGAGGCTGAAGCACAGCCCAGAGTGCTTCTTCTGGTCATGCCAGGCAAGCCACGTGCTGTGGGTTCTGAGGCAGTCAGGGGAATCCCTTGGCAGGAGGGGAGCTCTCAAATGGAGCTGTGGCAGCTGTCATCTGCCGTTAGGTCTGGCAGTAGTTCACACTTGGTGATCCCTGCAGCTAGTTAGACCTGTTAGCTAGTTTAACGTGTAGTTTAGAGCACCGGAGGCTCTGTTCTGGTTGTGATTTGACGAGAAATGTGACCATTTTTAAAAGCTCTTCCTTTGAAACCATATTGGAGAGAGAATAAAAAAGAGTAGCTGGGTGAATACAAATAGAGTATACTAGTTAGATGATATGCAACATTCTATCTCCTCTCTCCCTCCCTCACTCACTCACTCCCCCCCCCTCTCTCTCTCATCTCTCACTCTCTGAAAAGCAGGTGAAGCCCATGTTTATAGTAACAAGGATCTGTGGTCAGCTGCTGACTCCTCTATTTTAGAACTTCAGCCCACAGCTGTGTTTAGGACTTTTAATGAAAAGGCCCTCAGTGTCCCCCACTGCTGAGATCCCCGCTCAGGCCATCAGGAGCTGAGCGCAGGAAAATGCGAGGCTTTGCTCACTGAGCAGAGAGGAAACTGGCCAGAGCAGGGTGGAGAGCACCAAAGACAAACAATAATACTGTTTAGCAGAAATCGGTTCCCTGGGGCTTCCCTTCCCGGATATCCAGAAATGTCCCTGAGTCCCAGAACCATGGCACTGTGTGAGGTCAGCAGAGCCTACTAGAGCAACATCGCCAGCTTGACCTCTTACTCAGCTGCTGCCAAGAGCAAGAACCCAAGGTGAAACCAACAGGAAAGAAGTGTTCCCTTGGAAGACAGTATTATTCTTGTTTCCCATTTGGAAGTAACTCGGGACTTTCTTATGTTACTGGTGAGTAAATCGTGGGCAATTTAACCAAACAGAGGATGATCTACATAGACTCTAGATAAGCATACTGCTTCAAATTCCAGACACTTTCAGAAATCCAGTCCACACAGAACACAATCCCAGACAAACATAGAACTCAAGAACTCTGACTGAAACACATCAGCCTCCCTGAGTTTCTTAGCATTACTGGCATTTTTAAAAGGCTAAAGCCCGGGATCCTGCAACCTTAACAACCTAGTTGGGTCATCTGTTCCTAATATGACAATTTAAGTGACAAGTATCAATGGCAAGAGATGTATTCACTATGGCCACATTAGGAAAAAAGAACACAGAAAAGGTCCAGTGTTTGCCTAGTCCGACGCCAAGGTGCTGATGAGAGGTTTGGAGTTAGAGAGGAAAGGTTACACATAACTGAGCAGTCCTGGTCTAGATGGGGTCCTGCTCACCATTAGCCAGTCATTGTCCTAGCTCCGGTCTATCTGGTAAGTTGTCAAAACTGTGTAGTTATCTACCTGGGAGACAGACCTCTCAGCCCTATCCCTTTCCTTCCTAAGACATGAGATTTCTGAAGAAACTCCAGTTCTAAGGGATAGTCATTTCAATAGTCTGATTGGTAAAGGAAGAGGCCCAATTATCTGTAAAATGTCTTCACTTCCGCCAGAATGGTTACTGTTTTAGTCAGGGTTTCTATTCCTGCACAAACATCATGACCAAGACACAGATGGGGAGGAAAGGGTTTATTCATCTTACACTTTCCACATTGCTGTTGATCACCAAAGGATGTCAGGACTGGAACTCAAGCAGGTCAGGAAGCAGGAGCTGATGCAGAAGCCACGGAGGGATGTTCTTTACTGGCTTGCTTCCCCTGGCTTGCTCAGCCTGCTCTCTTATAGAACCCAAGACTATCAGACCACAGATGGTCCCACTCACAAGGGGCCTTTCCCCCTTGATCAGTAATTGAGAAAAATGCCTTAAAGATAGATCTCGTGGAGGCACTTCCCCAACTGAAGCTCCTTTCTCTGTGATAACTCCAGCCTATGTCAAGTTGACACACAAAACCAGCCAGTAGTGTTACATGGGTCCATTTGGGCTGCTATCACGAAACACCTCAGACTGGGTATGTCATTAACAATAGGAATTGATTGCCCACTGCCCAGGAGGCTTCGACTCAGTACCAGCACTTCTCAGCCACACCACCACCTTATGACATTTGAAATGTTTCCTTTGAAAGCTACCACCAAGGATGTGAACTGAACACTTGCTTCAGTGTCACACTCCCACAGTCCCCAGACTCAGCCAACTGAGGAAAACGAATCAAGAGTTATATAAAACTAGCCTGGGTGGTGTGGCAAAAGACCCTGTCTCAAAGCAAACCAAAGAAGCAAAAACATAATCCACAGAAGAGAAAATATTTGTAAGTCACATGTCGTACGGGGGTACTTACATTCATAATACATAAACAACTCAAACTACTTAAAAATAAAGAAATAATTCAGGTTTAAAATAGGGAAAGAATCTGAATCTTCTCCATGGCCAGTCGGCACAAGAAGTGTTAGTCAAGTCACATCATAAGATGCTGGGTACAAGTCGTCATATGCAAACCACTTCATGCTTGAAAGAATTGAAAAATAATGTGACAGTTCCTTAAAATGATAAGTGTGGAGTGCTACATGACCAAGTAATCCTACAGAATTGAAAACACGTGTCTCCACAGAAACCTCCCTTGGCATGTTCTTAGCAGCATTGTAAGGGCCAGGATAATAACCAAGAAGAAATGATCCAAATGGAAAGTGGCTGCCTCTGGGTATGTTTGGGGTCACGAAAATGCTGTGGGATTAATTTTTTTCCAGTGGTTTTTACAACTTTATGGCTATCCTCAAAATGATTGGACTATATATACACTTGAAAAGGTGAATTTTTGTGGCTTGTGAATGTCATCTCGGGGAAGTTGTTACTTAAAAGTAGATTTTCTAGTGAGTGCTGGGTGACATTTCTGTGTCCTTTTAAGGCCTGTGTTGATAGGCAAAATGAAAAAAAATCACTCTCTGGAGATTGGGTCTGGGAAGAATTGATGAGCTGTCTTGATCTGGCGATTAAGCTGGGACAGAGTTGAGGTGATAAAACCAGGTTAATCTTATATTAGTAATTCTCATGAAAATGGGATTATTTCTGACCCACTTCAAAGCTTGCCAGGCTGAACACCTCCCACCTGAGGAAGTCTGAGTCTCTTCAGTTCTGTAGAAACAAGCAGAAGCTAGAGAAGTTGTCCAAATGGTTTAGTAAATTAAGTGCTACGATTCGTTTGCCTACCAGCTTCGGGGTTTTGAACAACACATGGTAGCTCTAGTCTTCAATTGCCCCTCTACAAAGCAGATTGAATGTCTATTAGTTCATAGGATGTTAAGATTATTACACCCTATGAGCACAGTACCAGGCACATACAAACACCTGGTGAGTGTTGGCTGCCCTTGAAGAGCTGAATGTGTCATTCTGCCAAAGAAAGGGAGGAACCTTAACAGAAGTGAAAGGAATGCTTGGCTCCCTCTCACAGAAGTGTTTCTTGGTCTCAGTAACTGTCTATAACTACTTCTGTACCTACACAGTCAATATTCTAAGGGCCAGGATGTCAACTTACCCAGCTCTTCCCTACCCCTGAAGGGAGCCAGCTCTCTGCCCTTCACAGGAGATAATTACATCACAAACCTGTTTTGCAAGTTTTCTTTTTGGTTTTGTTTTGGTTTGGTTTTTTGTTTGTTTGTTTGTTTTTTATTGGGTATTTTCTTTATTTACATTTCAAATGTTATCCCCTTTCCCAGTTTCCCTCTCTCCCGGAAACACCCTATCACATCCTCCCTCCCCCTGCTTCTATGAGAGTGTTCCTCCACCCACCCACCCACTCCCACCTCCCTGTCCTCGATTTCCCTACACTGGGGCATCTATTGAGCTTTCATAGGACCAAGGACCTCTCCTTCCATTGATGTATGACAAGGCCATTCTCTGCTACATATGCAGCTGGAGCCATGTGTACTTTGCTTAGTCCTTGGGAGTTCTGGGGGGGGGGGGGGCAGTCTGTTTGGTTGATATTGTTGTTCTTCCTATAGGGTTGCAAACCCCTTCAACTCCTTCAGTCCCTTCTCTAACTCCTATTAGGGACCCTGCACTCAGTCCAATGGTTGGCTGCTAACATCTGCCTCTGTATTTGTAAGGCTCTGGCCGGGCCTCTCAGGAGACAGCCATATCAGGCTCCAAATAACCCTATTTAAAAATGGGGCACAGAGCTAAACAAAGAATTTTCAACTGAGGAAAATCAAATGGCTGAGAAGCACCTAAAGAAATATTCAGTAGGACCTCGGAACTCAGGTGAGAGCACAATCTTCTCAGAGACCAGTCTGCTCAGGAGAGTGTGCAGGCTGCAGAAACAACAGAGCTTCTTGGACAGGGTCCCTTCCAGCCTTCATCTTCAGGCAAGAGGCCAAGCTGAGTTCCAGACCTCTGTTTACCTTCCCTGCAAGAGGAGAGATTGCCTGCAGAGAGTGCTCTAACCACTGGGACTCAGGAGAGAGTTGGACTCCCAGGAGTGCTGACAGAGGCCAAAAGAATCACAGGAGGAACAAGCTCCAACCAGAGACAGCTAGAACATCTAACACCAGAGATTACCAGATGGCAAAAGGCAAATGTAAGAATCTTACTAACAGAAACCAAGACCACTCGGCATCATCAGAACCCAGTACTCCCACCACAGCAAGTCCTGGATACCCCAACACACCCGAAAAGCAAGACTCAGGTTTAAAATTATATCTCATGATGATGGTAGAGGATTTTAAGAAGGGCATTAATAACTCACTTAAAGAAATACAGGAGAACACTGCTAAATAGGTAGAAGTCCTTAAAGAGGAAGCACAAAAATCCCTTAAAGAATTACAGGAAAACACTGCTAATCAGGTAGAAGTCCTTAAAGAGGGAACACAAAAATCCCTTAAAGAATTACAGAAAAACAAAACCAAACAGGTGTTGGAATTGAAAAAATCCATCCAAGATCTAAAAATGGAAGTAGAAACAATAAAGAAAACCCAAAGGGAGACAACTCTGAAGATAGAAATCCTAGGAAAGAAATCAGGAACCATAGACGTGAGCATCAGCAACAGAATACAAGAGATGAAAGACAATCTCAGGTGCAGAAGATTCTATAGAAAATATGGACACAACAATCACAGAAAATGCAAAATACAAAAATATCCTAACTCAAAACATCCAGGAAATCCAGGACATAGAGAAGACCAAACCTACGGATAATAGGAGTAGATGAGAATGAAGATTTTCAACTTAAAGGGACAGTAAATATCTTCAACAAAATTATAGAAAAAAAAAAAAAACTTCCCTAACCTAAAGAAAGAGATGACCATGAACATACAAGAAGCCTACAGAACTCCAAATAGACTGGACCAGAAAAGAAATTCCTCCCGACACATAATAAGAACAACAAATGCACTAAATGAAGATAGAATATTAAAAGCAATAAGGGAAAAAGTCAAGGAACATATAAAGGCAGGCCTATCAGAATTACACCAGACTTTTCACCAGAGACTATAGAAGCCAGAAGATCCTGGACAGATGTTATACAGACCCTAACAGAACACGAATGCCAGCCCAGGTTACCATACCCAACAAAACTCTCAATTACCATAGATGGAAAAATCAAAGTATTACATGACAAAACCAAATTTACACAATATCTTTCCACGAATCCAGCCCTTCAAAGGATAATAAAGGGAAAATTCCAACACAAGGAGGGAAATTATGCCCTAGAAAAAGCAAGAAAGTAATCCTTCAAAAACCCTAAAGGAAGATAGGCACAAGAGCAGAATCCCAACTCTAACAACAAAAATAACAGGAAGCAATAATTACTTTTCCTTAATATCTCTTAATATCAGTGGACTCGATTCCCCAATAAAAAGACATCGATTAGCAGACTGGCTACGTAAACAGGACCCAACATTTTGCTGCATACAGGAAACCCACCTCAGTGACAAAGGCAGGCACTACTTCAGAGTAAAAGGCAGGAAAACAAATTTCCAGCAAATGGTCCCAAGAAACAAGCTGGAGTAGCCATTCTAGTATCCAATAAAATCAACTTCCAACCCAAAGTTATCAAAAAAGACAAGGAGGGGCACTTCATACTCATCAAAGGTAAAATCTTCCAAGATGAACTCTCAATTCTGAATATCTATGCTCCAAATGCAAAGGCAGCCATATTCATTAAAGAAACTTTAGTAAAGCTCAAAGCACACATTGCACTTCACACAATAATAGTGGAAGACTTCAACACACCACTTTCATCAATGAACAGATCGTAGAAACAGAAACTAAACAGGGACACAGTGAAACTAACAGAAGTTATGAAACAAATGGATTTAACAGCTATCTACAGAACATTTTATCCTAAAAAAAAAGGATATACCTTCTTCTCAGCACTTCATGGTACCTTCTCCAAAATTGACCATATAATTGGTCACAAAACAAGCCTCAACAGATACAAAAATATTGAAATTGTCCCATGCATCCTATCAGACCACCATGGACTAAGGCTGATCTTCAATAACAAAATAAATAATAGAAAGCCAACATTCACATGGAAACTGAAAAAACCAATGATACTTTGGTCAAGGGAGGAATAAAGAAATAAAGGACTTTTTAGAGTTTAATGAAAATTAAGCCACAACATACCCAAACTTATGGGACACAATGAAAGCATTTCTAAGAGGAAAACTCATAGCTCTGAGTGCCTCCAAAAAGAAACTAGAGAGAGCACACATTAGCAGCTTGACAACACACCTAAAAGCTCTAGAACAGAAGGAAGCAAATTCACCCAAGAGGAGTAGACGGCAGGAAATAATCAAACTCAGGGGCGAAATCAACCAAGTGGAAACAAGAAGAACTATTCAAAGAATCAACAAAACCAGGAGCTGGTTCTTTGAGAAAATCAACAAGATAGATAAACCCTTAGCCAGACTCACTAGAGGGCACAGGTACAACATCCTAATTAACAAAATCATAAATGAAAACAGAGACATAACAACAGAAACTGAGGAAATTGAAAAAATCATCAGATCCTACTACAAAAGCCTTTACTCAACAAAACTGGAAAACCTGGAAGAAATGGACAAATTTCTAGACAGATACCAGGTACCAAAGTTAAATCAGGATCAGATTAATAACCTAAAGAGTCCTATATTCCCTTAAAGAAATAAAAGCAGTCATTAATAGTCTCCCAACAAAAAAAAAAAAAAAAAAAAAAAAAAAAGCCCAGGACCAGATGGGTTTAATGCAGAGTTCTAGCAGACCTTCAAAGAAGATCTAATTCCAGTTCTTCTCAAACTATTCCACAAAATAGAAACAGAAGGTACTCTACCCAACTCATTCTATGAAGCCACAATTACTCTAATACCTAAACCACAGAAAGACCCAACAAAGATAGAGAACTTCAAACCAATTTCCCTTATGAATATCTATGCAAAAATACTCAATAAAATTCTCGCTAACCGAATCCAAGAACACATCAAAACAATCATCCATCCTGACCAAGTAGGTTTCATTCCAGGGACGCAGGGATGGTTTAATATACAGAAATCCATTAATGTAATCCACTATATAAACTCAAAGACAAAAACCACATGATCATCTGATCATCATTAGATGTTGAGAAAGCATTTGACAAAATCCAACACCCATCCATGATAAAAGTCTTGGAAAGATCAGGAATTCAAGGCCCACACCTAAACATGATAAAAGCAATCTACAGCAAACCAGTAGCCAACATCAAAGTAAATGGTGAGAAGCTGGGAGCAATCCCACTAAAATCAGGGACTAGACAAGGCTGTCCACTTTCTCCCTACCTATTCAATATAGTACTTGAAGTCCTAGCCAGAGCAATTTGACAACAAAAGGAGATCAAAGGAATACAAATTGGAAAGGAAGAAGTCAAAATATCATTATTTGCAGATGATATGATATTATATATAAGTGACCCTAAAAATTCCACCAAAGAACTCCTAAACCTGATAAACAGCTTCGGTGAAGCAGCTGGATATAAAATTAACTCAAACAAGTCAGTGGCCTTTCTCTACACAAAGCATAAACAGGCTGAGAAAGAAATTAGGGAAACAACACCCTTCACAATAGTCACAAATAATATAAAATACCTTGATGTGACTCTAAGGAAGTGAAAGATCTGTATGACAAGAACTTCAAGTCTCTGAAGAAAGAAATCAAAGAAGATCTCTAAAGATGGAAAGATCTTCCATGCTCATGAATTGGCAGGATAATATAATAAAAATCGCTATCTTACCCAAAGCAATCTACAGATTCAATGCAATTCCCATCAAAATTCCAACTCAATTCTTCACAGAGTTAGAAAGAGCAATTTGCAAATTCATCTGGAATAACAAAAAACCTAGGATAGCAAAAACAATTCTCAACAATAAAAGAACCTCTGGTGGAATCACCATGCCTGACCTCAAGCTGTACCACAGAGCAATTTTGATTAAAAACTGCATGGTACTGGTACAGTGACAGACAGGTAGATCAATGGAATAGAATTGAAGACCCAGAAATGAACCTACACACCTATGGTCACTTGATCTTTGACAAAGGAGCTAAAACCATCCAATGGAAAAAATACAGCATTTTCAACAAATGGTGCTGGCTCAACTGGCAGTTATTATTTAGAAGAATGCGAATTGATCCATTCTTATCTCCTTGTAAAATGCTCAAGTCTAAGTGTATCAAGGAACTCCACATAAAACCAGAGACACTGAAACTTATAGAAGAGAAAGTGGGGAAAAGCCTCGAAGATATGGGCACAGGGGAAAAAAAAATCCTGTACAGAATAGCAATGGCTTGTGCTGTAAGATCAAGAATTGACAAATGGGACCTCATAAAATTGCAAAGCTTCTGTAAGGCAAAAGACACTGTCAATAAGACAAAAAGGCCACCAAGAGATTGGGAAAGAATCTTTACCAATTCTAAATCCCATAGGGGACTAATATCTAATATATACAAAGAACTCAAGAAGCTGGACTCCAGAAAATCAAATACCCTATTAAAAAATGGCATACAGAGCTAAACAAAGAATTTTCAACTGAAGAATACAGAATGGCTGAGAAGCACCTGAAAAAATGTTCAACATCCTTAGTCATCAGGGAAATGCATATCAAAACAACTCTGAGATTCTACCTCACACCAGTCAGAATGGCTAAGATCAAAAATTCAGGTGACAGCAGATGCTGGGGAGGATATGGAGAAAGAGGAACACTCCTCCGTTTTTGGTGGAACTGCAAGCTGGTACAACCACTCTGGAAATCAGTCTGGCTCTTCCTCAGAAAATTGAACATTGCACTATCAGAAGATCCAGCAATTCCTCTCCTGGGCATATAACCAGAAGATGCTCCAACTTGTAATAAGGACACATGCTCCACTATGTTCATAGAAACCTTATTTATAATAGCCAGAAGCTGGAAAGGACCCAGATGTCCCTCAACAGAGGAATGGATACAAAAAATCGTGATACATTTATACAATGGAGTACTACTCGGGTATTAAAAACAATGAATTACAAATTTTTTTAAAGATTTATTTATTTATTTATTATATGTAAGTACACTGTAGCTGTCTTCAGACACTCCAGATGAGGGAGTCAGATCTCATTACGGGTGGTTGTGAGCCACCATGTGGTTGCTGGGATTTGAACTCTGGACCTTTGGAAGAGCAGTCGGATGCTCTTACCCACTGAGCCATCTCACCAGCCCGAATTACGAAATTCTTATGCAAATGGATAGAACTAGAAAATATCATCCTGAGTGAGGTAACCCAGTCACAAAAGAAGTCACTTGATATGCACTCACTGATAAGTGGATACTAGCCCCAAGGCTCCAAATAACCAGGATACAATTCACAGACCACATGAAGCTCAATAAGAAGGAAGATCAAAGTGTGGGTGCTTCAGTCCTTCTTAGAAGGAGAACAAAATACTCACAGGAGCAAATATGGAGATAAAGTGTAGAGCAGAGACTAAAGGAAAGGCCATCCAGAGACTGTCCCACCTGGGGACTCATCTCATCTACAGTTACCAAACCCAGACACTATTGTGGATGCCAAGAAGTGCATGCTGAAAGGAGCCTGATATGGCTGTCTTCTGAGAAGCTGCCAGAGCCTTACAAATACAGAGGCAGATGTTAACAAATTTTCAAGAGTGACCTCATTACACAAGCTAAGGGTCTTACCCAAGATCTCAAAACCACGCCTCTGTCTAATCTGTGCTGGCTCCCAATCAAATGAAATGAACATGTTTTCCACATTGATTTGCCAGAGATTAGCAAGCCAGACAGATCAGGTTATGACGGATTAGATGAAGTGTTTTCTCTCTATACCTTTAAAAAGGCTTCTGTGCAAATTAAACAATGAGGGAGAAGTACTGACCACAAGCCTTGCCTCATCTCATATTTCCTATACTTTAAAATATGTAACCAGACATGGCAAAATGCACCTGTAATCCCAGCCCTCAAGTGGAAGCAAGAGGATCTTGACTTTAAGACCAGGGAGGAAAAAAATGCTATACAAATGTATATTCATGACATAGAAACAGATGTTTGAAAAATGGTTCATCAGTTAAGAGTGTATACTGCAGTCAGGCGTGGTGGCACACACCTTTAATCCCAGCACTTGGGAGGCAGAGGCAGGAGGATTTCTGAGTTCGAGGCCAGCCTGGTCGACAGAGTGAGTTCCAGGACAGCCAGGGCTACACAGAGAAACCCTGTCTCGAAAAACCAGAAAAAAAAAAAAAAAAGAGTGTATACTGCACTTGCAGACAACTGGAGTCCAGGTCCCAGTAGCCAAATCAAAGGATTCACAACTGCCTCTAACTCCAACTCCAGAGGATCAGATGCCATCTTGTTCCTCCATGTGCACCACACACACACACACACACACACACCTTAAACACACATGTGCATACTCACACAAACACACACACACGATAGGGTGTTACAGAGTAAACATCCTTGTCTACAGATGAGAACTTGAATATAATTATTAATATAATGACAATGAGAACACCAGAGACATTGTGAAGACACCTATAATCTAACAACACCCCCAAGGAACTCTTCCTTTAGAGGGGAAGCGGGTGGACCAAAGGTAAATGCAACTTGAGACTCCCGTGTATGAAGGCAAAGGCGGACTCTAGAGAGCGGACAGTGCTTGTCTTAGTTAGGAGTTTACTGCTGTGAACAGACACCATGACCAAGGCAAGTCTTATAAAAAACAACATTTAATTGGGGCTGGCTTACAGGTTCAGAGGTTCAGTCCATTATCATCAAGGTGGGAGCATGGCAGTATCCAGGCAGGCATGGCACAGGAGGAGCTGAGAGGTCTATGTCTTCATCCAAAGGCCGCTAGAAGACTGACTTCCAGGCAACTAGGGTGAGGATCTTATACCCACACCCACAGTGACACACCCATTCCAACCAGGTCACACCTATTCCAACAAGGCCACACCTTCAGATGGTGCCACTCCCTGGTCCAAGGATATACAAACCATCACAGTGCTCATGGGGGCAACAGCCAGATGGTGTCTGGAGCACCAGTCTCCTCACCTGTGTCCAAAGCAGGGGAATCTTCATTGTTCTAACACAGTTTTGAGGCAGTCTACCCTACACATTTCTTTTTCAATGATTGTTGAATTTAATCACAGAATTGTATATTTGATGTTAACGCTCTGTGACCCATGCTTGTAATCCCAGCACTTGGGAGGAAGAAACAGGATCAAAAGTGGCCATCCTCAGCCTTATAGCAAGTTTGAGGGTAGTCTGAGCTACAGTGAAACTCTATCTTAAAAAACAACAACAACAAAAAAAAAAAAAAAAAAAAAGCTAGACATCATGGTCCACCTGCATTCTGAAGATGGATAGCACAGCATGGTTCTCTGGCCTCTAATATCTCAAAAGGTAGTTATTCCAGTCTAGTGAGAAAAGGTTTAAAGTTCCTAATATCTACTGGAGAATAGTCTAGATACATCTCTTTACCAGCCTCATTTGAAGCACAGCATTAAAGAATTGGGAGGTGTCAAGACTTGTCTTTGATTTCATCTGGCTGAAATGACAGCCCACGTCTGTAAGGAAGCAAACACTATCAATGTTTTGGAAACAGTAACATAGGAGAAAAAAACAAGAACAGAAAGAGAGAGAGAGTTAGGGAAGGAGACACAGAGAGGGTTGGAGGAGAGGGAGACAGACAGATGACAGACAGGAGGAGGAGATGGGAGGGGACCTGTAAACCCTTTGTGGTCCAGGCACTGATGGGACTCTGTGAGACCCCGCTAACATCTTGGGGTACCACTCTCTAATAAAAGACTGGTTCTCTCTCTCCGCTGAAGCACAAACTGTGCCTTGAGAAAGTTTCCACAGCCTGAGGTATCAGTTTGTCCGAAGCAGATCTCCAACCCACTGCTAACAAGCAAGAGTCTGAGGAGGGCCACAACCCAGTGACTGAGTGACTGAGTGAACAACTCAAGTTCAGGACCCAACGCTGCCTAAGTGCTTGGAACTATTTCTCTAAGTAAAAACTGAAACCGTTTTTATTTGACCTTATTAAAAAGGAGGGGTCTTTAGTTGGATGACACAGTTTATTGTTTGTTTGAAATTGTATGCATAAAGAAAAACTTTATTTAAAAATCTTTAGCTGCCAGTGTAGATGCCGGGAAGAAAGAATGTGCCTTCTTGGGTAAGATTAAAATTAAAAGAGGGGTGGGGGCTGGCAGTCCTTTAAATTTTTAAAAGGGGCTTGTCAGAGCAGTGTTAGACTCCTGGCAAAGGTGAGTGAGGGCAGAATGTACACCTCATATCCTCTGTACAGTACACGCCATAGCCTCTGTACAGAGGGCCATTTCCTATCTGCATATCTACCCTGCCCCACACAGCACTTCCAGCTATGATGTCAATATCCCAGGATGTGACATACTTGTAGCAGTTTTTTCCTCCACCCTCAGGCTGGGAAATGAGGGGCTGCCTCCTGCTCTGGATATCTTTCTTCTTTTGATGAAGTCTCTAGCAGATCTGTTTAAATAAAGTTGTTTTTCTACTGTTGAGTCTTAAGGGTACTTTGTATATTTTGAGTACTGGTTCTCTAAAACCATCTTTTACAAATATTTTCTCCTAGTCTGAGACGTATCTGTTCAGTCTGCAATGTATTCCCCAAATTAGAAGTCCCCATTTCATGAACTGCAGATTCAGTGGATTGTGCCTTTCATCACTACATCCCGGGTCATCTAAATATTCTGCCATTATCTTCTATGAGCCAACAGCTTTGCGATCTACACTTAGGTCTGCTGCCCACTTTGAGCATGGTTCCAGTCCCAACTCTCCTCTCTGGGTGTCCTGACACTACCAGTACACCAGTTCAGAGAGGACAAGGAAAAGTCTTGAATGATGAGGGCCCAAGTCCACCTCTTCCAAGATCGGCCTGGAGGTGAAGCAGGATCCTGGTCTGGTTGGGAGCAAGAGGAGAGGATGCTGGTTTAGTAGAATTTCTTCTCCAATGATCTTTAATGAAGCAGCTCTCTGAGACAATCTTAGCTTGTTCGTATTTCATTATTCTGGGTGGGTTTGAACACATGCACTTTATTCGGGCGAACCAAAGGTTATATAGTTTGGGGGTGAGATTATCCAAGGTGGAAAAAGGTCATTGGCTGAAAGCTAAGGCCACTGAGATGCCTCATTAACATGGAGAGGTGTTCCAGGTGCTGCGTACTGTAACTGACTACCTGATTGGGGTAGGCAGGTAGCCTGGTTCCATGCTCTGAGGCAGGCATGAAAACTGGGATGAAGCTAGTTCCACTTTTGCCGGTCTCACATTTTGAAATTTCCGGGGTTTGCACATGCTCCACTTCCCCGGGTCCGTGCCAGTCCCTCTTGTGACACAGTCCATGAGCCCCACATTTGAGTTACTTCAGTAAAGAACACAGGGTCTGGGTTGAGTTTTGCTTTTAAGCATCTAGTAGCTCCAATGTGTTCACTGAAATCTACCTTTTCTGGGTTGTTTACCTTTGTCTCTTTGTCCAAGTTCAGTCGACCAGGGAGATACTGTTTCACTTATGATATGGTGACTGATAAACCCGTTGTAATTTTTAAAATTTACCTAATATACCCAGTCTACCAAATATCACAGCTTAGAACTGTAGCTCACGGTTCAGCATCCCCTATGAACCCATACAACCTCACCAGAAGCGACATCTTGCCACTACTGCCCAGCACCTTGGGAAAGTATCCTGCCACATACAATCGAAAAAGATCAGAACTGAAAAGTAGCCTGAAAGGAATGAATGGGCACTGCCTTTCATCATTGCAAAGCTGAAAAGTTGTCAGTCAAATCATGGTAAGTCAAGAATACATCTTTCTAAGTCTGTTTCTGGGCTGTCGATCTGTTTATTCTGTTGCCAGTGCCATGCTTACTTTATTAGTGTAAACATCTTAGTTCATTTTTGTTTCAGTAACATAATGCCTGAGTGGAGTGCTTCATAAAGAACAGAAACTTAATTCTGGAGAGTTAAGAACGTGCTGCTCTTGACAACACACCTGAAAGCTCAAGAGCAAAAAGAAGCAAATCCACCCAAGAGGAGTAGACAGCAGGAAATAATCAAACTCAAGGCTGAAATCAACCAAATAAAAACAAAAAGAACTATACAAGGAATCAACAAAACCAGGAGCTGGTTCTTTGAGAAAATCAACAAGATAGATAAACCCTTAGCCAGACTAATCAGAGGGTACAGAAACAGTATCCTAATTAATAAAATCAGAAATGAAAAGGGAGACATAACAACAAAACATATCTTAATATAATTATCCTGTCTGTTGAATATTAACAGTTGAAAATATTAAAATCATGTTTGACAAACATGGAAATATTAATAATTTTTCTCACTGTGCTTGAAATTAGCATTTTTCTTAATGTTTAACTTCGAAGAGCTTTTGCTATTTTGAAATTTCTAAAATATACTTACTGATAAAATAATTTCTCTCTTAGAAACACTGATAATCTTTTTTAAGTAAATTTATAGTTAGACAATATACACAGATATATAATGCATTTTAAATACTTTCTCACTATGTCAGGTGGTATCATATAAGGGCTTTTGAATATATTTCTTTTTTTTTTTCAGAACAATTTCCTTTATAAAACATTGAGAACATGTGTACATATGAAAATACTCAATAAAATATTCACAAACTGATTGAATATATTTCTTAATGATTCATTTTTAATATTTTATGCTCTTTTACTATGCTTAATTCCCAAAGAATATTTTGTGTATGTTTTGAAACAATTTTGTATTCAATATTAGATATAGGATCATCAGTTATGGATAATATTAAATGTTCATTAATAATATTTTTAGGGTATGAAGGATATAAATATAAAAGTTGAACACATTTTTATATATTTTTTGATTCTCAAAATACTCAATATTATTAATGTTTGATGTATAAAATGCATTTAAATAATAAAAAATTTAAGAAAAAAGAGAAAATATTCACAAAACCATTAAAATACATAATTTAAAAAAAGAGCACGCTGTTATCATCTACATGGCTTTGGTGAAAGTTTAATGATAAATGGCATCACAATTTCAGGAGGGCTATCAGGCTTGTTTGCAGCAGCTCTTTCTCAGCAAAGCAAGGTGGTGCATGCCTATAATCCCGCTACTCAGAAGGCAATGGAGGAAGACTGCAAATTTTGAGACCCAGTCTCAAATTTTTGGAAAGAAAGAAAGAGAGAAAGAGAGAAAGAGAGAAAGAGAGAAAGAGAGAAAGAGAGAAAGAGAGAAAGAAGGAAGGAAGGAGGGAGGGAGGGAGGGAGGGAGGGAGGGAGGGAGGGAGGGAGGGAGGGAAGGAAGGAAGGAAGGAAGGAAGGAAGGAAGGAAGGAAGGAAGGAAGGAAGGAAGGAAGGAAGGAAGGAAGGAAGAGCTATGGAGTTCTGTTTTAATTAGGGTTTCCATTGTTGTGAAGAGGCGCCATGACCACAGCAGCTCCTATAAGCATTTAATTGGGACCATCTAACATGTCAGAGGTTTAGTCCATAGTCATTGTGACACTTCCCTGTGAAAACAATTAATACTTTCCACCTAGCCTTGAGAACAACATAATAAGAGAGACCTGCTATCAATCACTTCCCGTCAATATTATACTAGAAATTCACTGTGGAAGAAATAGCTGCCTATCCTACATTGTTTACAGGACATTAAAAAGCATAAAATAACAAGCACTGATAAACTACATTGAAAATAATAACCTACTGTCCTAGTCAATTTGTATAGCTATAGTGAAATCCCAGAGACTGGATAGTTTATAAAGTACATTTTATTTCTCAGAGTTCTGGAAGATGGAGAATCCACACAAGGCATTGGCAGGTTTGGTGTTTGATAAGGATGTAGTCTCTGCTTCTAAGACGGTACCTGTTACTGTACAGAAGGAAGGAACAGTATGTCCTCGCAGGGAAGATGGGACTAAAAGGCAAAAGGAGAGCAAAACACCCTTCGTCATGCTAATTAATCCATGACCTACACAAGTTAGTTCCCCAAGGCCTCCCTCCTTAATGCATTTGCATTAGCAGTTGTATTAACACATGAATTTTGAGGGATACCTTCATGCCACACACTAACCCAAGACAAATTCACTGATATTTAGATAAGACATGTATAGAATTGAAGTTTAAGGAAAGTGGTGGTGTCCTGTAAGCCCTGGATCACACCTGCTACATGAGTACCCTACCACCAAGCTACATCCACAACCCAGATGTGGTGTTTCTTGAAAGAAGTCAGCCCATATCAACTCTGTCAACCAATCCATTCACAACACATGGTGCAGATGTGGCTGTCAACACTTCTGGCCACACTGAGGAAGCAGCATCAAAAGCAACTGGCTGTCCAACATGACCTGTGTGCGGCCATAGTTTAATTCTCTGATTTCAAGATAAAAAAATTTTACACTAACTTCCTCAAAAAAATGAGATTAGCTCACTTTGCCAATATAATGAATGGGTTGCTATTTATGCTAACAAAGAATATGTGTATAATCCTGTTATAAATGCATATCATGAATTTTCAAAATGTTTTGATAATGGTTTTTCACTCTAGTTTCCTTTGTAATCTGACTTCTGTTGGTGGCTTTTTTATAAATGTGTTTTTGTTGCAGTTTCCCTCTTAAACCAGGTAGCTCTGAAATAAGTGAGACTGAACTACTATATTTATTTCACAAGCTTTAAAGGCACAACAACTAAGCAGTATTACTCTAGTTTAATCCTCTAAACTAATCTGACTACCTCCCAGTCAAAATCCCAGTACTTTAGTACTGATCTGGCTCTCTGGACTCCAGGGGTTTTCTCATGGTGTCTTCTGGACTCTCTCCCCTTCCCCGTAGTAGTGAATCCCCCATTCCCCACTCCTCTCTCTCTCTCTCTCATCCCCCCCCCATCTCTGTCACTCCACTTTACTGGCTGGAAGTCCAGCTATAACAACCCTCCAAGTCATTGGCTGATCAGCTTTTATTGACAAATCAGAGAATAAATGGAGAGCAATGTTTACACAACATTGGAGCAGGAGATTCTCAGACTAAGAATTGCAACCAGATATGAAGGCACAGGAATTAGCATTTGAATAATACAAGGATAATCTTTACACAGTGTACAATAACACTATGCCTACATATTTCTTTTACTTGATTCATTTAAATTAGTGTTCTGAAAGTCTTCCTCGGGCTTCATCAGACTACCAAAGGCTGGAGCCAGCTCAAGCAATCTCAAAAGCTTATTTGTGCTGACTTTCTCATCACAGCATTCAGAAGGGCACCTGCTGCCACTTGTTTCAATACAAATGCCCTAATCTGTAATTAGACCATGAGTCTAGGAATCTACCTACATCCCGTTGTGTGCTCCTAATGGGACAGAAACCGCCTTTTTTCTTTTGAGGCAGTGGGAGGCTGGAATCCTTTTTTTTTATGGAAATCTATGATTTGCTGTTAAAGTTTGTTCTCTTTGGAAGTGAGGAGACTGCTTAGTGGTTAAAATGCCTGAACCTAAGAATCTGATATCTGATCCCCAGGTCCAATATCTGACCCATGACTTCCAGACAGGCATGCATGGGCAAGCAGACACACACACATACAAATTGTATTGTCTGCATTAAATTAAGCTGAACTCATTCAATTAGAGCTTTTTGTTGTTGTTGTTGTTGCTTGTTTTTTGTTTTTCAAGACAGAATTTCTCTGTATAGCCCTGGCTGTCCTGGAACTCACTTTGTAGACCAGGCTGGCCTCAAACTCAGAAATCCACCTGCCTCTGCCTCCCAAGTGCTGGGACTAAAGGCGTACGCCACCACGCCCAGACAATTAAAGCTTCTTTTAGCTTTAACATTACATGAGTTGCTCCCTAGAGTGAATAAGACTTTGCTGAATCAGATAATAGTTTTCAAGCACTAGAAGAAGATCCTGGCAGGTGCACTGCCATGGTAGAGACCTTGCCTAATATGCATATGTTCAATCCCCCAATGTTAACACTATCAATTAAAATCAATTAATTTACAAAAACCCACAGAGCAAAGAACCAAGATATGGCTTTAATCCCAGCAACTGGGAGGTAGAGGCAAGAGTCCAAGGTCAATATCAGGAGCATCGGGAACCTGAGACAAGCCTAGACTGCAGAAGACTTTAACTCAAAAAAAAAAAAAAAACTACTAGAGGTCAAATTTTTGTGTTGCTACCAATGTTATGTTGTTGACACTAAACCCCTATAAATTCATGATTTGCTCTTTATTGACCTTCTGTCCATTAGCTGGTTGAGCTACCACGTGTCATAGAGAAATCCGTGGAGAATATTTTGCTTACTTGACTTGAGAAATCCATGACTGACTAGCAGTCTTATATACACTTAGTTTCACCCGCCTGCTGCACTGACTGCTCTCAGGGGCACCTCACGGCCTCTAAAGGAGACCATAGGTTGTGGCTATGATCACTGTACTAGATCTGTCTGCGTGGCGTGGAGGCCAGACAAAGGGGATTTTAAATACCTGGCCAAAAAAAAAAAAAAAAGATCACATTAAGGTGAAATTTTGAGACTTGTCTGGGAATTTAAAGAAGACACTGTCACTACTGTCTGAGCAGTACAGAAATGTCCTGTTGACCTGAAGGAGGCAATCAAGGCAGCCTGGGCACGGCTAGAGGCAGGCAGGAGTAGCTTGGAGAGGAGGGACTTCTGAAAGGTCCTTGAGAGGTAAGGCTGGCTGGGTAGGGTGAAACCTTTAAGGGCTGGATTAGCAAGCTTGAACTTGTTCCAACAAAGAACCAAGATATGGCTTTAATCCCAGCAACTGGGAGGTAGAGGCAAGAGTCCAAGGTCAATATCAGGAGCATCGGGAACCTGAGACAAGCCTAGACTGCAGAAGACTTTAACTCAAAAAAAAAAAAAAAAAAAAAAAAACTACTAGAGGTCAAATTTTTGTGTTGCTACCAATGTTATGTTGTTGACACTAAACCCCTATAAATTCATGATTTGCTCTTTATTGACCTTCTGTCCATTAGCTGGTTGAGCTACCACGTGTCATAGAGAAATCCGTGGAGAATATTTTGCTTACTTGACTTGAGAAATCCATGACTGACTAGCAGTCATTTTAGATCTGCGTGCAAACATAGTTTAGGGATGACAAAGATACAGAAGCCTGGAAACAGCAGAGCAGGAATTTCAGAAAGGGTTACATGACCTAGTTTCAAATATATAGGTGACCGGTGAAACGTTTTTTTTCAGTGAAGTTCTGGCCAGTCAAGCTTGAACCAATGAGTGAAGATCTCCAGCACTCACATTTTAAAAAGCTATGCAGTGGGGCTGGAGAGATGGCTCAGACGTTAAGAACACTGGCAGCTCTTCCAGAGGTCCTGAGTTTGATTCCCACCAACTACATGGTGGCTCACAACCATCTGTAATGGGGATCTGACACACTCTTCTAGTGTGTCTGAAGACAGCATCAGTGTACTCACATACATGAGAAAAATAAATAAATAAATAAATCTTTAAAAGACTGTGCAGTTGTACACCTGTAATCCCAGTACTAGGAGATGGAGATAGGAGGATGCCTGTGGCTTCCTGGACAGCCAACCAGCCAAATCAGCAAGCTCTAAATTCAGTAAGAGACTTATATCCAAAGAAGGCATGGAGAGGATGATTGGGGAAGACATAGGACATCACACAAAAATGTGCACACCCTGGAGGGATCAGTGATGTCACATTTGTCTAATGTATCTCAATACATACAACACAGAGAAGGCATCTCCCCTTCGTGGTGTCCCTGCTAAACCTGTCCTGCTTCAGTCTAATCATGAGGTAACCTCAGACAAGCCCAAACTGAGGCAAAGTATACAAGTATCCAAGTACCAATGCCCTTCAGAAACGTTAGTTTAGGGCTGGCTAGATGGTTCAGTGAATAAAATTGCCTGCCTCCACGCCTGATGATCCTGACCCCTGCGTGTGGTTAAAGAGAAAGAACAGCTTCCTACAAGTTGTCTTCCTCCACAGACATACTAAATAAATGTAATTTTAAAGAAATTTTTTTAATTAGATATTTTCTTTATTTACATTTCAAATGCTATCCCGAAAGTTCCCTATACCCTCCCCACCACCAACACATCCCTACCCACCCACTCCCACTTCTTTTTTTTTTTTTTTTTAGAAGAGGCATCTTTTTTTTAAAGATTTTATTTATTTATTATATGTAAGTACACTGTAGCTGTCTTCAGATCTCATTACAGGTGGTTATGAGCCACCATGTGGTTGCTGGGATTTGAACTCAGGACCTCTGGAACTCACCAGCCCCCCCTTTTTTTTTAATTACGTATTTTCCTCAATTACATCTTAATGCCAAAGTAATACAAGACAAAGGAAGCTGAGAAAGTATGACAGGTTAGAGGAAACTAAAAACGTGAGCAAACTGAATATGCCCATGGATTGCATCCTGACACAGAAAAAGGGAGGTTAGAGGGGTACCTAGTGAACCCCAAATGAAAATTAGAAGTATAGTTAATAGCTTTACATTCGTGTTGTATGAGTTGTATGGGGAGGGGCTCAATCACTAAAGTCCTTGCTGCTCAGACCTGTGTTCGAACCTCGGTGGCTACACAAAAGTCAGGCATGACATCAATCTCCAAGCACATGTGCAAGCACACAGACACACACACACACTCTCCAACACACACACACACAAAGACACACACTCTTCTGTTAAATGTGGGTTTGGTTTATTAGCATTTTTCTCTTTTAAAATAAAAATACAGTAAAACTAAGCAAAACAAATGATGGTCCAGGCTGGTAGGTATTCTCTTCCAGTAAGCCAATTCAAGCCAAATTAAAATATAAAAGCAGGTTTATTGCAGCTCTCGAAGAAGTAGAAGAAGTACAACAGCCACACAGGAGGGGGACAGTCACACAGAGGGAGAAAAGGGGAGGGGGAAGAGAAAGCTAGAGAAAGATGAAAGAGTAGAGAAAGCCAGCCGTCTGGATTATATAGGGAAGAGCCTCTCTGTGAGAGGAAGTCCAGTCCCTGGGTTGGGAAGTTCACTTTAGAGGGCAGGGTAGGCTGGGAGACCCTGGGGGCTAGATTTGCCTTGGTAGGTTAAATAGATTACCTCAGCCACTTGCCCTGGCTCTGAATCCCAACATCAGCTTCCAGAAAGTCTGAAAGGAGCAGGGCAAAACCTTGCAAGGTCTGATCCCCAGAGGGTGTTACAGAATTGGTGTCTTGTTGGCACCAGAATCTATAGTGACTTTCATGCACGGGGATTGACGTTTTCTGAGGCCTAAGCCCCGTATCTGAAAGTACGGTTGTCAAGGATGACACTCCAGCAAATAGAACCTGGAAAGCTATATGCAAACAATAAATCAGAAATTTTTGCTTTATGTCATAATAAAAATAAAAATGGATTGCTGGTCTAAATGTGAAATCCAAACAAGCGAACATTTAGAAGAGCACAGGGGGATGGCCTCCTCCTAGCGTCGTATTTGGCAATGCTTTTAAAAATAAATATTTATTAGAACTTTGAGGGGTCCCGCTTGTGCTTTTATAATAAAGATGCTGTCACATCTATGTAGTTTAAGGCTGTTGGCCTTTTGGCTGGGGCAAAAATAGTCTCTCGGCTTCTACTAACTTAACCTGGCTTCTTTGCCATTGTACCCCACCATGTGGCTGTCACTGTCCCATCTCCCTGCTCCATTCTCATCCATGCTTCTATCTCTCCTCCTCGTCTGCTCAGTTCTGGCCCCAGCCACTAGTTCTTCATTCTACAAAAAGCCTCCTCTATTTCTCATACAAAAAAAAGCAAATAGCATGGTGGAAGAGTTTCCAAAGCATACGCATTCTAAATTGATCGGCAGCAGAACTACACCCAGTCCATATCTTAGTGCTGCCTTTTGGGCCAGATTGAGGGTAATGTAACCTTCCGTGACCTCCCATGGCAGCTTGCTTTTTAACCCAATAGTCTCAGAGAACCCTCTTTTAGGGCAGGTGAGGAAGTGACAAACATTTACACGTAGAAAGTAGGTGAATGGGCCATAGAAATGACTGCAGTGCTGGCTCAGCAAATTAACAATTGAAAATACAGCGGTACACCTTCATTTGATACAATATGTGTGGGTGTAGGTCATCCCAACATTTGTCTCATTAATTTCATGTATTTGTGTGTGCACCTGGATGTATATATTTACAGTGCATGTGTACAGGTGACCAAAGAGGCAAGAATAAATCATCAGATCCCCTGGAAATAGAATTACAGATGGCTGTGAGTCACCCTATGTGGGCATAACTGAACCCAGGTCCCATGAAAAAGCAGCAAGTACTGTTAACCACTGAACCATCTCTCCAGACCCTTGCAATGATTTCTTGGATATGACACCAAAAGTACATTAAGGAAAAGGGAAGAAAAAAATGGGTGTGTGTGGGCAGGGGTGGGGGAGATCAGACTTCTTCTAAACTGAACCTGTTGGAGCTGATATGCAGCTCAGTGGTGGTGCATGTGTTACGAATCCATAAGGTCCTGGGTTTAATCGCCAGCACTAACAAACTAAACAAACAAATAAGTAAGTAAACAGAAGCACTTGTGCATCCACATTGTGTGGTTCAGCAGTGAAAAAGAAGCCAGGTCTTTGTAGCATCCACAATGTACCTGTGTCCAACATGGCAGTGTTGGGGTAGGTTATGGAGAGAGAAGAAAAATGTCTGGAAGCCCAGGAGCCTGGCATGGCTGTCCTCTGAGAGGCCCTACTGATTGAGCAGCTGACTAAGACAGATATTATTGAAGAGATATTTACACCCAAATTGAATTGAAGTTGGGGATCCCCATGATTGAATTAGGGGAAGGATTGAAGAAGCTGAAGGGGAGGGCAACCCTATAGGAAGACCAACCGTTTCAACTAAACCAGACCAAACCCCAAGGAGCTCCCAGAGACTGAGCCATCAACAAGGCAGCATACGCCAGCAGGTCCAAGACCTGTCTTGGCACATATGTAGCAGAGGTCTACCTGGTCTGGCCTCAGTGGGAGAAGATTTGCTTAATCCTTGAGAAACTTGAGACCCCAGGAAAGGAGGAGGCCTGGTACAGTGCAGGGGAAGCACTCTCTCAGAGACAAGGAGGAAGAGGAGGAATGGGATGAGGAACTGTGGGAGGGGGGACTGAGGGAGGGCAATGCCTGGAATGTAAATAAGTAAAATAATAAAAAAAGAAAAGGAAAAGAAAAAAAATGTCTGGAAGCCATATGTGAGATGTAAAGACTGTTGAAACTTTATGAGTTGTGGCTGAACAAAGCAGGTGGACAGTATCCTACCACAAGGGGCCAGATAGAAAGCCACCCCAGAGTTCCAGCAGGCTCTGTGGGATACAAAGGTCCAGTGGTAACCGCTGGACCAAGGCGCACATTCTCAACCCAGTGACAGTGAGCCAGCCTTATCTTCATAGCGTTTTGCTCCACCCTGCTTACTTTAGGAACAAGAGTTTTATAAGTTGGACTACTCAGGCTGTGACATCACTAGCTTAGCATGCCAAGGGATCGCTGACTTAGTATACATGCAGGAAGTAGGTTCTTTTCTAGATAACACTAGTTTGCCCCAAACCCAGTGTCTTGAAAGGGAGTCAGTGGACCTCCAGATAGCCCTTATCAAAATGTTCTTCCTTCATCGTTTCCTTGAGTGGGTAGGAGAACTGGGAATGTTGATGCTCCATTTCCCTGCGTGATCACACACCACTGAACGTTCAATAATATCTTCAAATTATGTATTTGCATATTGTGAATTCCTACAGACTTGAGGATGTAGCTCGGTTGGTAGAGTGATTGTCTGGCATACAGGAAGCCCAGGGTTCAATCCCCACTAGTGTGTGAACTGTACAGTGACACATGCTTTTAACCCCAACACTAGGAAGACAGACGCAAGAGAACAGAGCTCCAGGTCATAGTTGACAGTATAATGAGCTGGGGGACATCTTGAACTGCACGTAACCTTGTCAAAGAAGAAGAAAAAGATTTCTACAGTTAAATTAAAACAGATGCAAAGGACAGGGACAGAAGGACAACAAAATGGCTTCATGGGTCAAGATACTCGCAAGCTTCGTGGCCTGAGTGTGATCGCTAGAACTTACATTGTGAGAAAAATCTGCCCTGAAAATTGTCTTCTGATCTTTACACATGTGTTATATGTGCACACGTATACACACACACACACACAATTAATACATAAATGTAATTTTTTTAATTGGGGCTTTCCCCCCTCCCTTTTTTGAGATAGGGTTTCTCTGTGTAGCCCTGGCTATCCTGTTACTCATTCTGTAGACCAGGCTACCCTCAAACTCAGAGATTTGCCTCACAAGCACTGGGATTAAAGGTTTGTGCCATCACCACCAAACTAATAAAAAATTTTAAAGGAAACATCTACAAGAAAGGGCACAAATGGTCCATAAGTTTCTATTTGTGCTTCCCAGTTAGTTTGACATGCTGAGTATCTTTCAAACCAACTGGGAAACACAAATAGAAACTACAGTGAGATATCACATGTGCCATAAGGTGACTATCATTTAAGACAAAAAAAAAAATAGAGTTGGTGAATATGTGCAGAGTCTTTTCATTGCATGTGAGAACAAGCAACATAGCAGGTCCTTACTTCACCTCCCAACTAAACTATTTCATCAGCCGTGAACCCTGGTCTGATGATTCTGGTTTCACCCCTTATGAATAAGCTGCTATGAATGTGAGCATTCAAATACACACCTAGTGTGAAGTGTTGGCCTTTGAAAGAAAGGAAATGCTGACACACTGAGTCTTGAAGGCATTGCACCAAGTAAAACAAATTCCGTCAGAAAAGAACAACTATGAGGTCCTTAGAATGATCAAATCTATACAAACTGGTAATACAATGTTGATTGCCAGGGGCTGGAAAGGAAGGAAATGGAGAGGTGGTTTTGGTTGGTTGGTAGTTTAGTTTGTGTTGTTGTTGTTGTTGTTGTTGTTGTTGTTGTTGTTGTTGAGACAGGCTTCACTAACTCACTACATGACCAGACTGTTTTCCTGCCTGGACTCCCAAGAACTATAATTACAGGTGATTGCCACCGTGTTGTGTGGGAGTCACTGTTTAATGAGTTTACAATACAATCTTGGAAAGATAAAAATGTTCTGGGAAATGAATAATGGCAAATATCTGTAAACTTAGGACAGTACACGGTAATGCACATCCTGTATATATGATGTATATTTTATTGCAATTGAAAAGCAACTTGGTTGTGGGTGAGATAGGGCCTCACTATGTACCCCAGACTATTCAAGTACTTTCAACTCTCGGTCTTCTGAGTGCTAGGATTACAGGTATGCCCCAATGTAATGTGCGTGCGTGTGTGTGTGTGTGTGTGTGTGTGTGTGTGTGTGTGTGTGTGTGTGTAACAACGCAGACCTGGTGCATTCTGGAGTTGTGTGGGCATTAGATAATTTCTATGATGACCAGAACACACGGGAACCTCACTAACACTCTTTCCTTTCTCAGAACTACTAGCGTGTTGACTATACTTCATTAAAACACAGGAGTTAATCCATTAGACAGGGAATGTGTGCTGTGGCGATTTATATTTAATGATTTGTTCATAACAAATATGGATCCCCACTATTACTGCTAAAAGCTTTACACACACACACCACAAAAGGTAAGGGAGGCAGCGCCCCAGAGTAGCTGTCAGGTTTACCCGCTAGGATCCGCCTTAGCTTTCGGAGCTGGCCCTGTGCCACCGCTGAGAGTCCCAAAGATTGCTTGGCTCCTGAGATTCCAGCTCGAATACGTGGAGCGGTTGCGTCCTCAAACCTAAGTAGCGTCTCCGCCCGGTGTGTTCCGGTCTCACTGAAGCAACCTCCCAGCGCACCTCCCAGGCAGGCTCTGGACCCCTCTCTCTCCCACGTTCGTCTTCCTTTCCTCCCCCCAGCCCTTTCTTTTTCGGCGACCGAGCCACAGAGCAACACAAGCCGCTGTACACTCTTCTAGAGAAATCGGTGTGATAGAGAGTGAGGATCGGGAACGCTGCCTCTGCCGTTGTCACCGCCGCCCGCCCGGGGACTGCGGCACCCAGCTTCTCGGACCTGCTCGCTCACCAGGCAAACAACCTCCTCTCTGTTCCCTGCGGGCTGCGTGTGCTGGGCCAGAGGCTCCCGAGTGCCCCGGGTGCCAGGGTCGCATCGGGTGACTCCAGGAGTGTGTCTGCTGGCGGGAGGGCCTGGGGCTGGAAGAGGCGGGTCTGTCCCCGCCCCGCCCTCCTCTACTCCGCAGTTTAGTAGAGGCCCCGGTGGCCGGTGCTCACCGGGCTCCGGGCCAGTCCACCCGCTCAACGCGCTCTAGCCAGCCATGCGTCCCGCGGCCGCTACGGTACCCAAGTGGCTGCTTCTCGCACTGAGCGCTCTACTACCACTGTGGCCCGCAGCCAGTGCCTGGGAGCTCACGATCCTGCACACAAACGATGTGCACAGCCGGCTAGAGCAGACCAGCGATGACTCCACCAAGTGCCTCAACGCCAGCCTGTGTGTGGGCGGCGTGGCCCGGCTCTTTACCAAGGTGCAGCAGATCCGCAAGGAAGAACCCAACGTGCTGTTTTTGGATGCCGGAGACCAGTACCAGGGCACCATCTGGTTCACCGTTTACAAAGGCCTTGAAGTGGCACACTTCATGAACATCCTGGGCTACGATGCTATGGTAAGGAGAAAGTTCCCGGGGTAGGAGTCCCAGAACCAGAGAGAGAAAGGCTGGAGAACTCGCTAGTGGTCTGGTACAGATAGTGCTCAAAGATGTACAGGTGGAACTCGATTCCGGGAGTTCCAGGAGTTCTTAGGTGGCTCCAGGCCACCTAAGGATACACTAAGTGAGGGCGTCTCTTAGATTATTTTCTTAAACTGATGTTATTGGGGTCCCATAGCGATCTGGGACAATTAGAAGAGGGACCCTACTGCCTACAGGTGCTTCAGCTCGAGCACTGAAAATTATCAAGGGCTGGAGACCCATCCCAGTCTCCTCCACCTCCCCATCTGCTCTGTCTTCCAAAGAATTCTTCATCCTTACTTTACTAAAAGGAAATAGGGTCAAAAATTATTCAGGTCACCAGCCCCCAAGGAGGAAAACACATCCTACTGGCTCTGAAGTCCGGGCACAATGAACTCACCTCCTTAGGTCGATTTACATACAGTTCAGCTACTTTTCTGTGACCTTATACTAGTTATTTATTAGACCTCGGTGGCCAAATCTTCTATGAAATGGGAAGAAGAATGTTGACCTCAAAGCACTGTTATGCACATAATATAATAATATAATAATATAATCTCTGTAACTGTTAGTTCTTGTTGCTCCCAGGCACTGCCTCAAAAGAGCAAGTTTTAAAAAAAAAAAAAAAAAAAAGTCAGAGAGAACCCAAACGCGGAAAAGCTGGGATTTCAGGGGCTCAAGAAAAACCGCTTGGCTGTAGAGATTCCGAAAGAGCCTTACTGGAGAGATAAGGGGGCTGGGGATGCAGCTCAATTGTTAGAGTGCTTTCTTAGAATTCCAAAGGCCCTGGATTTGATCCCTGGCATCGCCCAAACTAGGCTTGCAGGGCAATCCTGGTAAAGGTTGGAAGATTCAAAGTTCAGAGTCATCCTTGGTTACAAAAGAGAGGCCAGTCTAGCATGAGAGAGAGAGAGAGAGAGAGAGAGAGAGAGAGAGAGAGAGAGAGAGAGAGAGAGAGAGAGAGAATTAGTCCTCACTTCCCAACACTCTGTTGGAGGTGACCCCTTGCTTGTTGAGAAGGGATAAAGAATAATCAAATAAAACATAACTGAGATGTAAAAATTAAGTGAGCCACCACTCACATTCAACCCAGTGTGGATGCCTCGGGTAAAAGATTCTGCCCTGTTATGGGGGAAAAAATCAGAGACAAAAAAAAAACAAAAAACAAAAAACATACGGGCTTAGCAAGAGAAATAACAGGGCGGGTTCTCAGAACTCTGTGAAAGCAGAGGGCGTGGAAGGGAAAGTAAGGTGCAGAAGGCAGACTACCCACTGTGTCCAGGAACAGCCCAGAGGTCAGAGAAGGGTGAGAGCTCCCTTCCTACTGAATATTGGCTTAGAGACTCTCAATGCAAGGAAGGCTCTAACAGTCCTTAAGCCTCCAGAGTTGACTGGGGAGGGCCATGCTCAGCAGCAGCTTGGCAGAAGAAATTCTGGCCTCAAGAACTCTGCAGTCTCTCAGCTTTCTTTTTCCACAGCTAGACCTACTCGAAGCTTTGCAAGCGGTCGCCAGCAATACAAACATTTACATATTCGGATTGTTAACTAGCTCGCGTCTCTATTTCCCCTCAGAAGGGTGGATAAACAATGGCTGAGTTTGCTTTGATTTCACATATAAGCCACAACTTTACAGCATTTTCTTTTTCTAACACTTTTTTTCTTCTCATGTGGGTAAATATTCTTTAGTAAAAATGTGTCCCTCTTTAAGACAGGATGGGGCCACAACAATGTACTACAAGTTGGAACCCATCACCCCTGAATGTTTAGAATACTTTTTGTGGGATGGAATTGCTTTCTTACAAATTTCTATCCAAGTCATTGAAGTGGGGCCTGAGGAAAAATAAGCTACACTGGCTGGTGTCAAGAGTGGGAGGAGAGGGGATAACAGAGTCTATAGCTCCACTTTCCGGAGCGGTCTTTAGAACATATGGGTGGGGTGAGTCGTGGGTGGGGTTCAATACACATGATTTGGCCTTTGTGGACCATAGCTTTCATGGCTGTAGCAAATGGTTCCGCTCTGCAGCCTTCGTATCTCACAGAGGGTTTACACTGTCGTGTTGTTTGTATTTTACTAAGCCTTGGGAGCTTAGTGATCTTCTACTATAAAAAATTCCCCGTCTCAGTTCCCTGCTGTGTCTTAATTCTGCGATGCTGGAGACCCAGATCAGCGTGAACAGCTGCTGTAGAGGGGTATCTCCAGTTCCCCATCAATGGAAGCCAGTGTAGCCTCGGAAAAGAGAGCAGGAGCCTCCAAGACATTTTGTACTCTCTAGACCTGCCACACTCCCGAGAGAGTTGTTCTGGTGGCTATGGAGGGCCAGGATGAACTTAAGACCCCCTTGGGTTCTGCTGCTAGGCAGAAACGGAGAGATGACAGAAGCAGCCAGGGAGTGTAGCTGTCTATCCTAGTGGAAAGACTAATGTGCCCTGAGGGATGAGGAGAGAGACACACCAAGCTATTACACAAACCAGCTCAGAGGTCAGGAAAGCACTGTACTGGGTTGGTTTTTTGTTTGTTTTGTTTTGTTTTGTGCCCTCTCTCTCTCTCTCTCTCTCTCTCTCTCTCTCTCTCTCTCTCTCTCTCTCTCTCTCTCTCTTTAGAATCCAGGAGAAAGGCAGACAGGAAACAAACTCGAGGAAGCTCAGCTGCTTGCGGATTCTCTTATTCTTTTCAGCCTGGTTATTTCTGAGCCTCACGTTCCTTAACTGGGAAAGGTAACCCCCAGCCTATGGACATGGTACAATGAGAAATCCCTTGCTCAGTTAAAGCTTAGTTCTCTATATCTTGGGTTTGGGAGGAAGAGGACATGATAGCTGTCATTTATGTGGGTCTGACAGCCTTCCCTCCACCATCTTTTCTAAGTACCACTGTCTAAACTGTTCCTTTTAGAATGTTTTTCCTTCTTAAGTTCTCAGATATCCTAAACTGGTCTCTAACTTGCTGTGTGGTAGAGGATGTCGCTGAACCTCTGATCATCCTGCCTCCACCTCCCAAATGCTACTTCTGTGTTCCTGTCTGGGTTACTTTTCCATTGCTGTGACAAAATGCTATGACTAACTAAGGCAGCTTATTAGAGAAAGCATTTAATTAGGCCTATGATTGCAGAGGGTTAGAGTTCATGATGGCAGAGCAAAGGCGTGGTATCAGGAACAGCTGAGAGCTCACATCTTGATCCACAAGTAGGAGGCAAACAGAGAGGGGTTCACTGGGAATTGTGTGTGTCTTCTGAAGCTCCAAAGCCCTCCTCCAGTGGTACATCTCCTCCAACAAGGCCACACCTTCTAATCCTTCCCAAACAATTCTGCCAACTGTGTTCAGACTACGTGTTCAAACATAAGAGCCTATGGGCTGTTCTCATTCAGTCCACCACAGTAGCCTTGCTTTTATGATTTTCCCACCTCGTTCTACATGTGCAGTGCCCCTGTGTGTGTGTCTAGGTACACAGTGACCTCTTCATACCTCATTCTCTGGTCAATTTGGAGATGGCCTCTAATCAAACCCCCCTGCCTCATGAATTCAACTGTTCTAAATATCTTCTGCTGATTCCATTGTGAGAATTTTCATATTCAAGTGCAAAGTTACTGGTCTCAATATGTATGCTTGGTTCTTCCTTTCACAAAAGATTGCCAGCTGCCTTCCTGAAGGCTTAATAACCACTACCCAGGCAAGAACATTAATCTTTGTATCATTACTCCTTCTTTTAAAAAAAAAAAGATATTTTTATTCTCATGTATGTGTACCAGATGTGTGCTGGTGCCTGTGAAAGCCAGATCCTCTCTGGAAATGGAGTTATTGGAAGCTGTTAGCCATATGATATAAAGGCTGGACACCAAATTCTGTCCCCTACAAGAGTAGCAAGTGCTCGTAACTGTTGAGCCATTTCCCTGGCCCTCATCATTGCCTATCCAGCTTGTCAGTAGCTTGTGTTTTTCTAATAATTGGACATATCGAAAGTTGCTTTTGATAAGTAAGTTTGTGAATATTTTGGGTTTCCTCTTCATCATCTGATGTCATGTTTACAGATTTTTCTTTTTTTCTTTTTTTCCATTGGTTTTGCTTTATTTACAAGCACTCTAACCATTGATGTACAATCAATTTTAGACATAAATTTGATGGTGCTACTATGCCTGTCAACTTTCACCTCTCTGCCTCTTAGAACAAAAACCCTTCATTGGGTATATTCAAATAATGAAAAAATTCCTGTTTGTCTGTCTGTTTTGGCCTGTGTTCTGGAAAGCTTATGGTTCAATTTGCTACTTTAAAGAGCCAATTGCCAAGGCTCTCAGTGGAAAAGCAATCGCTGCTGTCTCTCACCTGTGAGAACTGCCTGTTAGTTTCCTCTCCAGCGTGCAGGTTAATGGGGGCAGAAGCAGCATATCCCTGGGGCTCTTCTCTAAAGCTGGGCGGTCCTGAGAAGTGGTTTAATGCTGTAAGATGCTTCTGTTCAGGGAGGAGCACAGGTATGGAGGCCTGGACCGAAGTGAAACTAAGATAAGATAAAACTGAGATAGACCCCCGCAGACCTAAGAGAAGTTTAAGCTCCTTTGTCATGGTGATCAGGGCAGCCTCAAGCCTCACAGAGGAAAGTGACTGTGGCCCCCTGCTCTTTAAGCACAAAGAGTTTCCAAAGTGGCAGGAAATGTCTTTTGTTATTCATAATGAGCCCCTTTGATAATTGCTGAGACTAGTAGTTTAAGCTAATGAGGTTGCTTTTGAACTGGGGCTCTAGATAGCCTCAGGGTGGAACCCAGGGCCATACCTAATGCTTAGATTGGAGGGTTAGAGAGTTGGACTTTCTGACCTCATCCACCCACCTGCAGGAAAGTAGGGTGGGACTGGAGATTAAGCTCTGACAGCCTCTTAAAAGTAGACTTTGATGAGCTCTGCAGAGTTTCTGTAGGGTGGGGTGCCTGAAAGGGCACAGAGGTTCTGTTTATCCTGTGCTCTGTCTGTTTGTCCTATTCTCCGTGCCTTGCACTGGACATTCGTTCCATTTGGCTATTCCTAGGTATATCCTCCATAATAAAACAGTAATAATAACTTTTGAAGCTCCATGAATTCCTCTAGGTAGTTGTCAAATGAGAGCATGGAGTCATGGAGACCTCTGATTTGTAACTAGTCTATTAGAAGTACAGGTGGCCCAGGCATCTGGACTGGGTGGCAGAGTGGGCACAGTTTGTGTGGTAGAGCCCTGCAACTTGTGGGAATCAGCACTATGTTAACATAGACTGTGTTGGGACTGAACTGTCTGACATCCAGTTAGTGTTACAGAAAATTGGAGAACTGGTTGATGCCAAAGAGCAAAACCAAAGCAAAACAAACAAAGTGATTCAGCTATCCAAAGTTCTTGGTGTGTAAGTTAAATGTGATAACCTGAGTTTGAGCCCCTAAGTTTGTGGTGAGGGGGGAGGAGGAGGCAGAAAAGGGTGGGTCAAGCTTCGTGTGGTGATGGTGGGATGTGGAGCCCAGAATAATGGCCCAAAGTTCACAGGCTGGTTTATCTAGAACACATCACATGGAAGAATCAGGAAGAGTGATCTTCCAGAAGTCGTCTTCTTACCTACACATGTTCACCACAATAGTCATTTGTCCACACACACACACACACATCACATCACAGCAATGATGATAATAATAAATTAACTTAAAAAAAAACTCTCAGCTGCTTAGAGAAATCCTTTAGGAAAGATGAGCAGAAATGTCTGAGAAAACTCAGAAGGAGGAAATGGAAGCAGGCCAGGCAGCAATCTAGAGATGCAATAAAGACTCTACTATGGTCACCTGAAAGGCTAGATCCACTAGAACCAATTTTAATAGGAAAGCAATTTGGAATACGGCTGAGAGGGTGTCTCTACTATTTTTGTTGTTGTTGTTGTTGTTGCTGTAATAAAATATCATGACCAGAAGCAATTCAAGGAAAGATAAGTCTGTTTGGGCTTACAGTATGCAAAGGGAAAGTCCCAGATGGTGGGAAAAGCATGTCACCAGGCAGCTAAAAAGAAAGCTGAGTGAGAGAGAGAGAGAGAGAGAGAGAGAGAGAGAGAGAGAGAGAGAGAGAGAGAGAGAGAACTAAAGTGAGGGGCAAGGCTATAAACTCCTCAAACCCCTGCCCCAGTGAAGGCTCCTTGTCTTAAATGTTCTGTCCTGCAACCTTCCCAAGCAACACCACAAACTAGGGGCCAAGTGATCAAATATGTGAACCTATGGAGGTTGTTTTTTATTTGAAATGCCACTGGGGACCTTGGGAGTGACACTGGCTAGCCTAAGTTCTCTCCCTATTATTTAGCATCTAAGGACAGTTATCAGGCTGTTTTATTTTTTATCTGTATTTACTTTTCCTGTATGAATGTTTTGCCTTGCATGTGTGTCTGCTCGGCGGGTGTGTGCCTGGTCCCTGTGGAGGTCAGAAGAGAGTATCAGATCCCCCAGGACAGGAGCTACAGGTGCCTATTAGCTACCCTGTGGGTGATGGAAATGGAAGCAGGCGTCTGTACAAGAGCAGCCAGTGCACTTAACTGCTGAGCAATCTCTCCATCCCCTTACCTGGTTGGTTAATGAAACACCTGTATCCATAACCACATATTTAGCCTATGAGATCCTCCCCATTTGGCAATGCTCCTCCATGGAGAGGGGTCTTTGCTCATATGCTGTAGTTGGGAATGGCTCAGAAGAGGGTCTTGTCTTAGTTATGGCTTCCCATAACTTTGTTGCTGTGACAAAATACCATGACCAAACAAAAGAAACTTTGGGAAGAAAGGACTTATTCCATCTTACACTTCCAGGTAACAGTCCATTCCTGAGGGGAGTCAAGGCAGGAACTCAAGTAGGGCAGGAACCTGAAGGTGAGAACTGAAGCATGAACCATGGAGTAGGGATGCTAATTGGCTTGCTAGTCCTGGGCTACTCAGGCTTGCCTATAGGCTATCTGAATGGAGGCATTTTCTCAACTGAGGTTTCTCTTCCTGGATAACTTCAGTTTCTGTCAAATTGGCCAAAACAAACAAACAAAAACAAAACCACCTGAACAGGATAGGTATAAAGCAAAGATGTCTAGGAGGGCTTGGGCCCGTGGCATCGGGATATTGGGTAGGTATCCTTTGATACTCCTACATAGGGCCATTTGTTCTTCTATTTAAGCTCCTCCCTGTGCTCATGTGCTCTCTGTTACTATTATAATATACCTGAGATTGGATGTTCTACAAGGAAAAGAGGAAACACTGTAACTCATATTTCTGATGTCTGGGAATTTCAAGGCCAGGCTGTTTCATCCTCCTTGCTGATGGGAACTCACAGGATTCTGAGGCAATGCTAGGCCTCACATGAGGAGAGGGACTCATGCAAGATAACACAGCCAAAGTGGTTTTTTGTAACAGAGCCACTCTTGGGATAACCCAGTAATCCATTCACCCATTCAGCTATAGGACTCAACACCTCCTAAAGACTCTACTTCTTGATACCACACAGTGGAGATGAAAGTTCAATTTGAGTTTTGGTGGGAACAGTCAAGCCACAGACACGTTTGATAATGGAGTCTGCTACTTCAAGCTCTAAACTCCAGATGTTGAGCATGCCAGGCAAGCACCCAGCTTCGACAATCATTCTGGTTTTATGTCTCCGTTCTTACACTTGTCGGCTGTGTGAATTTGGAAGCGGGTCCTCCGTCTATAAACTAGGTTTAGAGAGTGTGGTCTCCTGCATGTGGGTTCTCAGCACCTGAGCTCCTGCCCAGTCCTCTGTCTCTTCCTATTCTGCTAGTGTAACTCAGTGTGTCTTTGAACTTAATTTTACATTTAAAGGTAAGTTTGTTTCTGCCTCACAGGTCTCACAGATACTTGGGGATGAGACAATCATTTCCTAGTGGAGAGAGAGCTTGAGCCTCTTCTCTCAGGCACCTCCTTTTGGCCCCAGTCTTCAAGTGAAGATGTCCAGAGAGCTCTGCAGAAAACTGCTCTCCAGGTTTGAGAAATGATGCACAGGGGAACAGGAAAGGCAGCGGCCTATTTCCAGACTGTTGCTTTGAAGTTATTTATTCTGCCCACAGATCTTCATGGAATGCCACTGAGTGCCAGCTGGGTGCTGAGAATGATGTACAGGGGGTGAAACTTAGTGCTTAGAACTTGTTTCCAGTGGGTAGTGCCCACTGAGGCTCTTTTAGCCACAGAGCAGGACTGGGTTAGAGCTACTAAAGCATTAAATGGAGAGTAAGGGGCCAGCAAGATGGCTCGCTGGTAAGAGCACTTACCAAAAAGGAGGAGGAGGAGGAGGAAGAGGAGGAGGAAAAGGAGGAGGAGGAGGAGGAGGAAAAGGAGGAAGAGGAGGAGGAAAAGGAGGAAGAGGAGGAGGAAAAGGAGGAAGAGGAGGAAAAGGAGGAGGAGGAGGAGGAAGAAAAGAAGAACCCTAACAACCCAAGTTCAAGCCCCAGGAAGATGAAGAGAACTGACTCCACACAGTGGTCTTCTGACCTGGTTACATATCTCCACATACACAACACATCACACATCACACACACACACACAGAGAGAGAGAGAGAGAGAGAGAGAGAGAGAGAGAGAGAGAGAGAATTTATTTATTTATTTATTTAATTTATTTTGTTACAAAGTCATCTTGCTTATTCTTATCTGCATCACTGACTCTCAGGGTTCACATTTCCCAACACCGCTTCCCTCCATGCAGTAATTTATGTGCGGTCTCACTTGTGGGCCTGGGAAGGGTGGGGACTTGGCTCTGGGTGGGGAGGACATTGGTACTTCACATGGGCCAGTGGGTGGTGGCCTGTCCCCATGAGAGGCATGGATGGATGGGAGGGTAGCCACTGGGTTTGCCTCTACTTGTCTTTCCTGCTAAGTAGGTTACTTTTTCACTCTCCTGGGTGCTTGGGTGGGGACCATGCAGAGAGAGAGCATTTATATTCAAGTACTTACCAGGTCTCTCTTATTAAGGGCACTCCCAAAGTGTTTGGAGGGAATGCACATAAGCAATGTTAGCTTAAAAGCTTGAAAGAGTTAGTTCTAGATGACAGTTTGATCCCTGTCCGGAACTCCCTTCCCATGCTAAGAGCCAGACCCACATAACTGTTTTGTTTAAGAAATAAAAGTGGGTCTGCAGGATGGATGGCTCTGTGGGTAGAGGTGCTTGCTCCTAAGTCTAAAGACCTGAGTTTGTTCCCTGGAGCCCAAATGGTGGAAGAAGAGAACTGACTCCCACAAGTTATCCTCTGACCCTCATGCCTGTGCCCACACATAAATTACAAACACAATGAATTTAAAATGATATTTTTACTATATATTTGGGTGTTTTTTGAAACAGTGTCTCTCTGTAGCCCTGGCTAGCCTGGCTGGCCTCCCTTTGTATACCAAGGTGGCCCTGAATTTACAGAAACCTACCTGCCTCTGCTTCTGGAGTCCCGGAATTAAAGCCTTACACCAACCAGTATGACCAGCTAATTTTTTTAAAAAAACTAACTATTACTTAGAGCCCAGGCTGCAGGAGTTGTTGTAGGGGGATTTTTGAGTTAGAGTCTTGCTTCTCATGCCTCAGGCATGGGGGATCCTCAGCACTGGCCACAGCCTCTACTTCCTTGTCATCTGAGTCCCAGGCTAGGGTGGGACATGGTGGGTGACACTGGCTCTGGATGGCTGAAGGAGGAGGCAGAAGCAGTCTCTAACTTCATCTTGTCCTGTCTTGGCCTCTAGATTTATGAACTGAGACTTGAAAAAGAACTCAACACACATGATTTTGGTGGCCTTCTGAACTTCACCCACAAATACAGCTGAGTGCTGTGTATGTCCCTTCAGCACTTGTTTGCTTTAGCCCCATACGTAGATTTTAAAGTTTTCTATATGGGCTACAGAAATGGCTCAGCAGTTAAGAGCACTTGTGGCTCTTGCAGAGGACCCTGGTTCAATTCTCAGTATACCCTCATGGTGGCTCACAGCTGCCTGTAACTCCAGTTCCAGGGAATCAGATGCAGTTTCCAGACACACATGCGATGGATGTTCATACATGAAAACAAAACACTCATATGCATAAAATACAATTAATCCATTACAATTTCCCTAGATGCTTCTATTCCCTATATAAATAATTGCTTCTATATATAATGTGCATGTTGATCAGCTGGTATTCTCTGTGTCCTGAGAAATAAACCTGTCTGGATCCAATTAATTGGTCAATTAATTCTAAACATGACTATGAGTCATACATAGTTTTCCTGTGTAAAAAGTCTGTACATATTCAAATGACACAGACAGTATGAGGTTCTGTTTTTTGATTTTTGGTTGTTTTTTTTTATTGTTAATCTTGATTCTTTTTAATCTTTTTTATTTATTCTTCTTTCATTTATTACAACCCAACTGCAGTTGCCCCTCCCCCAGCCTCTCCCTACCCCAGATCCTTTCACTTCCCTTCAGAAAAGAACAGGCTTTCCAGGGACATCAACCAAAAAGGTATAACAAGCTATAAAACCAGGCATATTTTCACATCAAGGCTGAATGAAGCAACCTAGAAAGAGGGAAAGAGTCCCAAAGGTGGGCAAAAAAGTCATAGGTAGTCTGTGCTCCCACTGTTAGGAATCCCACAGGAACATTGAGCTACACAACCATAACATATATGCAGAGGACCTGGGTCAGACACATACAGTCTCCCTGAGAGTCCCAGTCCCAGCTGAATCTGTGGGTCTGGTTCTTGTGGTGTCCTTGATCCCTCTGGCTCTTCCTTGTTCTGTACGTTTTCTTTCTTTGAACCACTCAACTGGTGTTGACAATGCAAGTAAGCTGACCTCACCCCAGGATCCTTTCTGGGGAAGGATTCATTGTGATGTTACACTCACCTACAGGGCCCAACATCCCCTTGCTCATGGCTGTGGAAATGGAGGGTAGACTTGGTCCATGATATCAGATATGGATCAGTAGAACAAAACATGCTTCAGACGGCTGCTGTGGAGGGTCCCTGAGTGATTTGCAACTGAATCCCATTGTATAATAGACCAGTATGTCTCCTTAAATCTTACATTGTAGGTCTTACACTCACTAAATAAATATGCCTCCACTCTCCGATAGAGAAAGAGCAATTAACGTTATTACAAGTGTCTACTAGATTACAAGAGGTTCTTTTCTTCTGCATCAAGCATATTCTACTGCTCTTAAATCAGCTCTTCTTGCCTTGCTTTTTGTCTGGCATGATTAAGCCTTCTTTCTTCACTTGGGACATTTTCATTCTCTTCCTCTTGTTTTCAGTCCCCTATTCGTTTATAGCATTAAGGCTATTTGCTTGTGGGCCTGTACTCCCTTAGGTGAAGCTCACCCTCTGATACGCTGCATCATGTACCTGAATCTTCATACATGTGTGTAGTGGGAATTTGGCTATATTGCTTTGTGTTGTTGATGGATCACATGCATGAACCTGCCCGGGAACTATCTTTGGATCCACCTACAGCCAGTGGCCACTTACCCAAAATCTCACATGGCTGGTTGGCTTTATCTCCTGCTGATCTGTGTCCCATTCTACTTCCCCAAGTCATGGTGATTTATCCCTGTTCCTCTTTGCACCCTTGCCAGAGCAACTCTAAGGGTCCTGTCCCATCTTCCTTTGCCCAGCTATTGGCCGCTGGAATCTTTATTGATTGATTGAAAACCAACTGGAGACAAGGACCTTTAGTGTTTGGCCATGCAGATTCCCGATTGAATCAAAACAGAACCAATCTCCAAAGGTGTTTCCCACATGTTTGATGGTTGAGTGGATGTATAGATGGATGGATGGTAGGTGGATAGATGGATGGAAGATACTTGGTTAAGTGGGCAGGTGGATAGATGAGGAAGTAATGGATGGATGGTGACTGGATGAATGGACAGGCAGGTAGATGGATGTGTGGATGGTGCGTGGATGGATGGATGTGTAGGTGGTTGGTATTCAGGTGGGTGGATGTGTAGACATGCCAATCTATGCTTGTTTCCAGTTTGCCCTTCAGGTATCCTTAGGAAAAAGATGATGCCATTACTTGGCATCCCAGAACCTTGTAAAACACTAGCAAGAAGCTAAGAAATGCCTACCTCTCCTGTTCATGCAGATTGGCAGCAGTTGTGCATACAAAGGCTCTGTTGTGGCTTAAGCCTCAGTACCAATTCTCAGATTTCAGGTCTTCCACTTGCTAGTTGTAGGAATCAGAGTCTCAGTTTCCTTATCTATTATAAAAAGGGGAAATAATAGCACCTATCTCATAGCACTGTCAAATAAAATGACCTTGTGTGTGAACAGGCCTAGTGCGTCACACAAAAGCACGAACCTTCTTGTACCATACTCTGTGTCTTGTTTTCCTTCTTCCTTGCATAAATTCCCTATGTTTTACCTTTATTGATACTTTTGTATTCTTCTATGAACAAAATCAAGGCTAAGACATGCCCATTATCCAATTCATATAAAGGTGGACTTTGATAGACCAGTTAACTTTAAATTCCCAATAAAAATGGATTTTTCTTACAAGGTTCCATCTCCTTCCAAATTCCCCTTTGTGAAATTCTCTTGTGTTTATATGCTCACACCCCAGAGAACAGTGAACACTTTGTTGTTGTTGTTTTGAGATAAGATGGAGGTGTGTAGCCCAGCACAGCCTCAAACTCTAGGTGCTGGAATTATAATTATGTATGGCCATGCTCTGCTGTACTCTGTGTGTGTGTGTGTGTGTGTTCCATTCATAGACAAGTGCCACAAAGATATTAACAAACACACAGAGGTAATTTGTAAATTCAAACATAAGAAACAAAAATACAAGAACCTGACAATTGTCTATCAAAGAGCTGGAAGGTATGAAAACAGTTGGCTAGATTTTTCACCAGTTGCCTAGCAACTTGGTTTCTCTCCCTATAAAACTAAGGCATCATGTACCTACTATTTACAAAGGGTTTTTTTTTTTTTTCATATCCTGCCTTCTGGAAAGTTTTAATGGCTCATACACCATGACAGAGTAAAATAGAACTCATTTAAAAGGAGAAGATAGAGCTAATGGTCTTATTCATCATTCAGTAGACATGGCATGACTCACCTGGTATCCCAGAGGGCACAAAGACAGCTGATGTGTGAACACACTGCCATAATGCACAGATGTGCATGAGGTCTGGTGGACACAGTTCAAGAGCTTCTCGGGGCATCTGGGGGATTTAGCGTCCCTAGATGTTAGGGCACCTGGAAGTTTAACAGAATGGATCATACAGCTAAGGACATCACCAGGAGGGCAGGGAGGGTCTGCCTGGTATCCAAGGAGTTAGGAATGCTTATTTCCTTGGAAAGCAGGAAGTCAGGTGGTTTCAACTCAGAGGCAAGAGGTACCTAGGTAGGCTATTTGGGGCACAGCTCACTCTGGTGGCCTGCACTGCATGGATGAAGCCACGGGCCTGCAGAAGGAGGACTAGCTAGAAGACCTCAGAGTGGACTATATGTGGAGCAATTTGGCACCACAGATGGTGGGCATGGTGGAAGTAGAGAGCTCAGAGAGGAAGGGCATCTGTGAAAGCAGCATTGCTTTGGGCCACTGGGATAGAACAAAGATGTGATAGAGCTGTCTAGTGTCATTCTGGTTCTCTGGGTGTTTCCCACACCTGGGGCCATATGTCCTCTGGAGTGGTTCTTTCACAGGCTCAATGTTCTGTTGGTGGGTGACTTAGCTGGGACATCCTTAGTCAAGTGGATGGTTGGGAGCAGAGGAAGAGGGGACAGAGCAAGTTCACATTTTCTGGTACATTGGAATAAAAATTCTACAGTGGAGCTAGGGCTGTAGCTCAAGCAACGGAGCACTTAGCTAAAATGCAGGACGCCCTGAGGATCATCTCCAGCACTGCAGAAACCAAGCATGGTCACACATGCAATCCAGCACTTGTGAGGTAGGGGCAGGAGGATCAGCAAGTTCAGGGTCATCCTTGGCTACTTAGCATGTGGGAGTCCGATCTATACTACATAAGACTGTCAATCAAAGGAAAAACAAAACAAAACAAAATCTCCATCCAGCAGTCAAGGCAAAATGACCACCATGCAATAAAGCTGACCCAAGAGCTCCTGGGAACAGACCACCATGATCAAACCACCCCAGAGTTTTTAGCTATGTAGTGACTGGAGAAATTTTTACCTTTGGGGGACTATGTGGCTTCCCTTGCTTTTGCTGCTGTTATTTTGTGACTGTGATGTTCATTCCCCAAAGGCTTTCAAAGCAGAACTCTGCATGGTAGCTGGGGCCTGGGACTGTTTCTCCCAAATGAGACACCCCCTTCCCCTGGGCAACTGAACCAATAACTGAAGTCTTAGAGTTCGCTTGTTTGAGACATAGCTTTACTATGTAGCCCTGGCTGACCTTGAACTTGTTATATAGACCAGACTGACCTCAAGCTCATACAGACCTGCTTGTTTCTGCCTCCCAGGTGTTGGGAACAAAGGAATGCACCACCGTGCCCATCCTTGGAATTAATGTATTTATTCTTTCTTTTTCCTTTTCCCCACCAGCTGTTTATTTGGTTCCTCACTCACTCGTAGATGCTTATTGATTATTTCCTCACTGTTAGACACTTTTCATAGACTGTAGAGACAAAGCAGTGCACCCGGTTATTGGATAATATGGAGAGAGATTGTTTTGATCCATTGGCTGCAACAGGAGGAATCAGAAAATAGAAGTTCTTGCTAAACCATATCAGAGAATGGAGGATCATTTAGTGGACAATCAGGGGTCACTGACCTCTGTGTCTCCTTCCTCAATCTGCAGACAATATGGAGCTCTTCCAGCCACCCATTTATTCAGCACAAACTAGAGGGTTTGTATATGAGTGATGTTTGTATATGAGCCACTGGCACATTGCCTCAGAGCCAGTGTGGGTAGCATCTGCATCTGAGTGTTGCTACCAAATATGGTTCAGAGAGAAAAGTCAGAAGGATTCTGCCCTTGTTTAAAATTATGCCTCTAGCATTCGTTGCTGGGTAAAAGTACATTGTGTTATTCATAAATAGATTCCACGCTCATAATTACTATCTTCATGAAGCAATGAAAGATGACATATCTGGTTGGTTGACAGCTGTTCCCTTCATTTCTGGGTTAAGGGAGATTCTGAGGCTTGTTCTAAATTCATCAGAAAAGTTCTATCCAGTCAGTTAATTGGCATCTGCCACAGACAAGGAAAGGGGGGTGGCACATTATTTTATCTGGTATTTTTTTAATATGTCAACTTGTGTGGGTTTGAGCTACTTTCCTTCTGTTTCATTGGTATCCAGAAGTTAATAATTTACTAGTTAGGATTCTTTCAACCTCTAGTATATTGGAAATAAGTGAATTTTGGATGTGGTAACTTCATAATTATCTATAATTTTTTTTTACTTTTCCTCAGAGGGAAAGTGGCCACGGCCTACAACAGAATGCATGTGAATTTCAAGCCAAACTTTAAGCACAAGTTTTTTTCATCTCCCCTAATTACAGGGTACTCTTAATAGCTCAAGCAAGAAACTTGACATCAGAAGCCTTAAAATAGCTTCATTCCTCTGTTGGTAACTCACACAACATCCTGAGCCTTACCTACAACCAACAGAAGCTTTCTCCAAGGCCGAAGGGTTTTTTGTAAGTCACCCTCAGCCTTTGTAAATACTACATACCTACCGAAAGCAGAAGAAACCTTGCAGTATTCCTCAGAGTCCGTGTAGTGGTCATGGAAGCCTGAGTCACAGAGGAACTGAGTCCCCTGTTCCCAACATTTTCATTTGTTTTTGGTTTTAAGAGGCAAGCAGGGCGGTAGTGGCACACACCTTTAATCCCAGCACTTGGGAGGCAGAGGCAGGCGGATTTTTGAGTTCGAGGCCAGCCTGATCTACAAAGTGAGTTCCAGGACAGCCAGAGCTACACAGAGAAACCCTGTCTTGAAAAACTAAACCAAAACAAAACAAAACGAGGCAAGCAGTTTGAGGTGTTGGAATTTCAAACATCCCAGGTGTCCCAGTCAGTGTTCTATTGCTGATAAGAGACACCACGACCATGGTGAATCTTATAAGGAAACACATTTAATTGGGACTTTCTTACAGTTTCAGAGGTTTAGTCCAATATCATGAGGGGAGTGTGGTGGCATGCAGGTAGACACGGTGTTAGAGAAGGAGCTAAGAGTTCTACACCCAGATCCATAGGTAGCAGATACAAGAGGGAGCCACTGTTCCTGGTTTGGTTCTTGAAACCTCAAAGCTCACCCCTCCCCAGTGACACACCTCCTCCAACAAGGCCACACCTCCTAATCCCTCGTAAGCACTGCCACTTGCAGATGACCAAGCATTCAAGTAATTCAGCCATGGGGGCTATTCCTATCCAAACCAGCACACCAGGCTAGATGGGGAATATGCAACACATCTTTCTGTAAGGCTATCTTTCTTTTCTTTTGGGGTGTTTTCCTCAAAAGAAATGGGGCCGGGCAGGGGGGGGGAGGAACCAGGACTGGACCAGTTACTAACATCACAAGGCTATGGTTTTATTATTGGAAGTACAGGAGGGTAATTTGCTGAGCTTATCTCTCTTATTTAATGAATGTACAAGGTTGTCATAGGGTTCTGATTGATTAATGAATTGGATGAACAAATAAGCAAAGTCCAATCTGAAGAGAAGCCTGTAGAATGAACATGGTTGACTAGAGCACTGTAGTTAAGGAAGGGGTGATGGAATGGTGTGGATTAAAAGAGCCAAGGTCATCTTGAGCTATCTTTAGTCTCTTTTAATAGCAATTTACTATCAACCTCTATATTTGACCTCACATCCTTTTGACTGCTATAAGTCCTGGAAGCTATTTGACTATAAATCTGTTCACTGTCTTACAAAGCAAAAAAGGAAATGTGGTTCTGAGTCACGGCAGGTCTTTGCCTAAGATGATGGTTAAACCGTTAGTGGCAATGTCACAGTGTTAATGGGAAGCCTCACTGTGTCAATCTGAAGTTAAAACTCTGTTTTAAAGAAAATGAGAAAATTGTTTATTTTGAGCAAATAATATGTGTGACCAAGGCCTTGGGAACACATATTCAAGTTATCCTGAGTGGCATGTCCCATATGGAAGAGCCTTTGTGACACTTTATAGTCATGGAACAAATTAAAGTCATAAATCAGTGTGTTTACAAAGTAGATGGAAAGTGGCCTTTAGGAAGTTGGCTATAGCTGATTGGGGAAAAAAAAATCTCTTCTGCAGGATTAAGAATTAATGCTGGAGCTGGAGATGTAGCTTAGTTAGAAGAGTATTTCTCTAGCTAAAGGAAGTCCTTACTTACATTCCCAGACCCACATAAGCTGGCCACGACCTGTAATCCCACTACTTCAGAGGTAGAGTCAGAAAGAATCAGAAGTTCAAAGACATTCTCGACTATGAAGCAACTTCAAGGTCAGCATGAGGTACAAGAGACCCTGCCTTAAAAGAAAAGAAAATATATATATATATATATATATATATATATATATATATATCATTAGGATTAGAAATGTCAGGACGATAAATTCCAGGAGTTTTTATCAACAGGATGTGAGGTCAGATATAGAGGTTTGTAGTCAGGAGCTATTAAAAGACTAGAGATAGCCCAAAATGACCTTGGCTCTTGATTTGCAACATTCCATCACCCCATAATCACAATGTTCTACTCAGCCAAGGTCAAACAGTCCATGGGTCCTTCAGTGTAGAATGGGGCTTCAGAGAGCTTCAGTTTGTAAAAGACATCTTCCAGAAAGGACCATCACAGGGGAGAATAAAAATCATGAATTCTGCCAATGGCAGATCCAAGATATTTGGAGGAAAAAAAAACAAAAACAAAAATCTGTGTCCATACTGGGGTCTAACAACTATTATATAGCCGTTGTATTGTGCGAGGTCATTTAATCAGCCTAAGGATGATTCAAAACTCATGGAAACATGTGTATAAGCCATAGGCAAATACCATGCCATTTTCTACCATGAGACATTGTGGTATGTCAAGGAACCTGGAAGCATTTCCCCGAGTACAGTGAGGGGTGACTGTCTCCTCCTTTACACCACTCCACCATTTATTGCTCCATGTTTTTCTCTTGGGCAGCTCTTTCCCAAGGCCTGTTGGTAATACAAATGATAATGAGGAGTAAGCAAGTCCCATCCACTTAACAGGCTCCTGTAGTGCCTGTCACTGCAAGCCAGCAGGGTGGGGAATTGTGAGAAGCATGTTCCGCCTGAAGAGACGACATATTACTAAATCCTCCTAACTGCACAAGGAATAAGGCAGCAGGACAAATCTCAAGTGGGGAAAAGGAAATATAAAGTATTTACAAAGGGGGGAGACTGGAGAGATGGCTCAGCGGTTAAGAGCACTGACTGCTCTTCCAGAGGTCCTGAGTTCAAATCCTAGCAACCACATGGTGGCTCACAACCATCTGTAATGAGATCTGATGCCCTCCCTCTTTTGGTGTGTCTGAGAACAGCTATCGTGTGCTGACAAAGGGAATTTTCTACATGTACATTTGTAGGAACAGTGTGAACTGTCAGAGGAGGAAAACGGGCACTTTGTGAATGGTCCTCCTGGCCATCTACACCCCCCAACAGTGCATCCTGCTGTGATCCAAGGATCTATCATCAAAGAAACTGACCACCCAAAGGGCAGGGGAGAGGGGAGAGGCCTGCTGGGGCTCACGGAGAGGGCATCTCCATCAGACTGGGATTCTCAGAGCATCCCTCCTGGGAGCATTATTAGGTGTTTATGTACCTAATAAAGGACAGTAAGGGACAACAGGGAACAGCAAGGTTCTTCTGCTGGATCTGTGTGTATGACTGTTGACATTCATCTCACCAGACACAAAGTGACAGATTGTGTGACCTTTCACTTAACAACGTCTCAGCTTTTGTTCATCTGTAAAGTTAGTGGTTATAGTAGCATAGCAAACAGCTCATTTTGATTGTTTTTAAGTTCTCTTTTCCTCATTTCCTCATTTCCTCATTTCCTCATTACGGTATGCAGGAATTGCATAACAAAGACTGGCATGTTTTAGTTACCGCTTTCATTTGATTCATCCAGAGGATGAATTCAGAGGATCTCCACATCTCTGGTCATGAGTGGGAGAGGCAACCGTGCGTCCTTTCACAGAGTACATGGGGGTGGGGGTGTACAGGGTGTGGGCGGGGAGATAATGCCAGAACTGAGGCTGAAAGAGATGAGACCAGTACACAAAGAAGAGCTTTGTGGGCCTGCCAAGGCTATGGGTAGCATCCTAAACTGTTCGTGCCTCTGTGGGTCCTTCAGATGGAGAGTGGTGCGGTCTAACCTAGAATTCAGAAAGACTGCTCTGGCAGCAATACAAAGGATGGCTAAGGGAAAGAGAATGGCGAGACCATAGCAGGTATTTAAAATACTGAAAACTCGGTGGCCAGCCAGCCTAGCCAAAAGCAGAGAGACCATCTCTCATGCCAATAAGCTGGAGAAGCAGAGAGGAAGGTGCCTGGCCTTGTCCAGCTCTGGCCTTCCCGTGTGTGTGCACAGGCACACATCTCCACAGTCACCTGCAAGCAGCAAATCCCCACACCCCAGCCATACACATCCTCATCAGCACAGCAGCGTGGAAGAAGGGAAGGAGGAGGGGAAGACGAGAAGGAGGGAGGGAAGGCAGTGGGCGGGGGAGAGGCAGAAGTTACACTTTCTGAGTTAGAAGTCAGAAAGGCAGCAGGCTTAGCAATGATGCTCTGTAGGCAACTGTGTGGAGAGAGGGCTTCTGGGGTGTCTAATGACATGCCTCATTAAAGGGCAACCATCCCTCTCATTTTTTAGACACGTTTCCAGGTGTATCATGCTTCTGGGACTTAGGACTGTTTGAGGGGCTTTTTTTCAGACCAGGTGATTGGCAGAACCATTTTTGATTGATTTAAGGGAAGAGACAATAGAAAATCTCTATGATCTTAGAGCCTTTTGGGTAGCTTGGAATGTTATGCTTTTAGCCAGGGTCAAAGGTACAACTCAAATTCCATTCTCCTGACTAAACATCATATAATAGTATAGATTCAAAAAGCAGATAAAAAGAAAAGAAAATCAAAAAAACTTAGACCTGGGTATGGTGGTGCCCACCTTTAGTCCTAATAATAAGGTGGCAGAAACAGTTGGATCTCTGTGTTCAAGGCTAGCTACCCTAGTCTGCATAGAGAGTTCCAGGCCAGCTAGAGGTGCATAGTAAGACCCTATTACAAAAATAAATGAATGAATAAATAAATAAAAGTAAACTACTACAGTAGTTGTGCTTGGTTAGTTCTTGCCAACTTAACACAAACGAGAACCACCTGGGAAGAGGTTCTTCAAGCGAGGACTCACTCCCAGCAGGCTGGACTGTGCACATGTGGGGCATTTTCCTGACTGGTGATTGATGTGAGAGAGCCCAGCCCACTGTAGGCGGTGTCACCCATGGGCAGGTGGGCCTGGGTGACATAAGACAAGCAAGGCAGTAAACAGCACTCCTCTGTGTCCTCTCCGTCAGATTTTGGTCTGGGGTTTCTGCCCCGACTTTGCTCAGTGATACACTGTCAACCGGAAGAAGCAAATCCTTTCCTCTCCATGTTGTGCTGTGGTCATTGTGTTTATTACAACAAATAAAAAAGAGAAAAAGACAAGAAAACAAAGTAAAGCAAGCCACGCTTTTGCCAAGAAAACAGCCCTCCCAAAATGTGCTTCACCCAAATACTGCCCTCTCCCTTCTGTGTGGTAATTGCGACAATGTCTCCCTCCTTGCACATGGTATTTCAGATTCTAAGGGATGGGGTAATTTGTCATACTTTTCCTTCCTCAAAGTTAGTGTTACCAGGCACGCATGTGGTAGCTTCCTCAACGGCTGACTAGCTACCCTGAGAGGGCAGAAGGCCACAGGAGTAGGGAAGGCCTTATGCCAGTGCTTCTGGCTTGGTTGACTCAGATTGTCCTTCTAGGAAGAACAATGTCCCCCAGAACTGCCATTTTGGGGAAAGGGAGCCTTTGGATGTGACACTTGAGGCCACAGGCCCAGGTGACAAGTCACAGAGATAGGTTTTCGGGTCTGGAAAGCTTGTGTTCTGTTGAAACACCAAGGGAAAATGGGCACATGACAACTGTCACACAGACCAAAAGAACCCCACAGACGTTTGAAGTTTGGAGCTGAAGATGAGGGTGACTAAAGCTATGTGGTCCTCTATCAAGAGCATTGGTGTCCATGAACAGGAATGCCCTCCTCAAGGGATACAAAATCAAGATAGATGCCCACAGCCTGTACTCAAGTCAGGGTGGGACGGAACAAGATATTGAAGAAGCAACAAACAAAAACTTGAACGTTCACCACACCCTAAGGATAGAACAGCACTGATGAGTTGGTTAGTCTTCCGTGGAAAACTGTGGATCCATGTGTTGCTGTTGTGTACGTCTGTTCCCAGCATTCTAGAAGCTAATGCAAGACTCAATTCGAGGCCATCCTGAGCTACACAGTGAGACCCTGTCTCAAAAAAACCCCAAAACAAGAAACATCTACCAAATACAAAACTCTGTACTTAAGATTATTATAGGGCTGGAGAGATGGCTCAGTGGTTAAAAGCACTTCTTCCAGAGGTCCTGAGTTCAATTCCCAGCAAGCACATGGTGGCTCATAATCATCTGTGATGAGATATGATACCCTCTTCTGGAGTATCTGAAGATAGCTACATTGTACTCATATAAATAAAATAAATAAATCTTTTAAAAAAAAGATTATTATATAACAAAGGGTAATTTATTTTACCATAGGAAGAAAACTTGATGTTTTAAGACTAGAAGAAAGAAAAACAAATGTCTGAGACTGAGAGACCCTTTAGACCTGGATCAGCTTTTAGAGAAGTTAACTAGCTAGGAGGAGGAGGAGACTGGGTATAGCATCAGAGGTGGGGAAAGGTGCAAGTTCAGCAACCATGAACTTGCCAGGGGAGACAGGGTGGGACTGTGGATAGCTGCGTGCTTCCTGGAGGGTTCACACACAGCCCTTTGAGTGACAGGTGCTCAGTCAGCGCCAGTGTGCCAAGTGAGGAAACAAGGTGAACAGGACAAAAAGGCCAACATAACTTGAGAGCACTCAGTTTAGCCCGGAGACAGACAACAAATGACCCCACAATATAGCTCTGGAATGTTCTGGTGTCACATGACTGGTGATCATGTCCCACCAAAGTTTTCTAGGTCTTTGTCTTCTTATTAAAACGTTCTAATAAAGGAACTCGGGGAAAATAAAGGAACAACAAGGAAATAGCATTCAGATTTCTCCCTAAAAGTTCACTTACGGGACAGTTTGCCCTATTCAACATGTGTCCCAAACTAGCTCAGGCCAGATTGCCTCCCTACCCTCATACCTAGACATAACTGGAGTATGACTGAATAGAAATTGTTTGATGGTTGTTCAGGAGAGAAGGAACTTAACTCCATTGTCTGAAGAGAATGGTATGTGCAGCTCAGGGAAGGTGGGGTCCTAGGTTGTCAAGTGCATTGTTTGCAGGGTGGTGTGGGCACATAGTATGTGCAGTACCAGGCTGCCAAGTGCAGTGTTAGAAGAGATGTATGTGCATTGCACAAGCCAGGTTCATTACTAAACTATTTGTTGTGCTTACTTACCTGCCTCACTGGGAAGAGGAGATGAGGTGGAGGAGAATGTACCATGGCCCTGGTTAGCTTCAACGACCTAGAGCCAGTGCTGCCAGACCTCTCTCAGATGAGGAAAGTGAAGCAGACTGAGGTTACACTGATAACCTTAGTGGATTTAGGTACTGAGGAAGTAAAATAACCTTAGCAGCCAAACCAAGTGGGCGACTGCCCAGAGCTGGGGTTATGCAGAAGGCCACACAAGGAAAGGGTAGACAGGGCTTTCTGAAGAAATCTGCTGTGACTCTGAGGGTGGGAATATCATACAGATGGTACTCAACGCCACCCTGCTTTACCTGAAGTACTGTGCACAGAATGAATCTAGAATCTGCTGAGGTATCTTGGTCACCTCACCAGAAAGTCCTTCCTTAGTATAAGCTGCTGGGGATGGGGCTGTCTGAGAGCTTCCTTTTAGAGTCTCTGACTTGGAGAACTACAGAAAAGAATTCTAGGACAAGGCAAGTGTATAGTTTACAAGTGTAAAGCAGGGCTGTAGTAGATTAGTTTATGAGGAAAGTTCCATAAAAATGTAAGCATGGGAGAGAGCAGGTGCTTAGGAGGAGGGTACACACTCTTGGGTTCGGGGTGCTCAAAATAAGAGATGTCCTTGTCATTGCAACAGCCACACATACTGGTTTTGGTGGCTTCTGAAGCTGCAGCTTCAAAGGTAGCTAAGGAAACTTTTCCCTTTTTTGGTAAATGAGACCATAGGGTGGTTCTTATGTGCACTGGCTAGGATTACAGCTGACATGGTAAAACTCGAGATCACAGGGGCTATAGGGGAACATTAAGCTATCTTTACTGTAAACAAAGTTTTAGTTTTAGTTGGGAGACTTCCAGAAAATACCTAGGAAAGGATAAAAGCAAGCCTTAAGCACAGTTCATTGCTATTTTAACATTTCCATTTGATAACAAAAATTTTCCTATATAAAAGGCCTATTGTCCCTCTGTCTGCAACCTTCACAGCCAACTTTGTTCATTGGGCTGAAATTCTTGATTCTCAGCTGGCAGAAGGGTTCCTCCAGACGCCAAAGCAAGTGACTTCTTTCTCTTTCCACGTACCCGTAATGTTCTCATGGCTTTCTATCCTGCTCGGGGTACAGGGGTGGTCTGGGGCTGACCAGAGCAGGAAGCCAATGCCCACTCTAACAGAGACTTCTGTCAGTCCTGATTCGCCTGGATGAACTGGAGAAGTCCTTGAGTATAGCAGTTGTGAGGACTCGAGATGTGACCCAAGAGAAGCAATAAAAGGGGGTCCTGGGGGTGTCTGCATTCTGGTCTGGGCCTGACCTGTGGGCTAACTCCCGAAAACAATGGAGATGAGCTGGGTAGGGCCTGGTAAAGGTGGTCTGTGAGGAATCTGGCTGGAGGGGGCTGGGACAGGGATTCCCAAATGCACACATTCACAGCAGCTTCACTGGATGAGGCGCCCAGGGCAACAATGCTGTACATACCTGTATGTGACACATACGTGTCTCTGGGCTCAGCCGAAGGGCCCCCTTTGGAGGTAAGGAGAACACTAGAACATGTATGTGGTCAGGTGTCATAGAGCCCAGCCCATTTTGGTGCCACTGGCTAACATGATATACTTTAAAATATGCTTTTATTGGAAAATTCCAGATATTTAATTCTTTTTTTTTCTTTTCTGTTTTACTTAGACACTGGGAAATCATGAATTTGATAACGGTGTGGAAGGACTGATTGATCCCCTCCTCAGAAATGTCAAATTTCCAATTCTGAGCGCAAACATTAAGGCACGGGGGCCTCTAGCACATCAGATATCTGGACTTTTTCTGCCATCTAAAGTTCTCTCTGTCGGCGGTGAGGTTGTGGGGATTGTTGGATACACTTCAAAGGAAACTCCTTTCCTCTCAAATCCAGGTATCTTCTACTTTCACGGTCCTTATAGCTTGGGAATAGATGTGGGAAAGCTTGGCCGGCCATATTTTTATGGTCTGTGGCAGATGAAGGATGGTGGTTAGTAAGCCAAGGTGGCAGATTCTGTGTTGTTCTCAGTTATCCTCTGAAGGGCATCGCTGTCTCTGCTCGGTGAACTTCTCTGTTGACTAAACAGTGTCTCTGTTTAATTCTGTGTGTTCAAAACTGTAAGTGAAGCCTGGCACAAGCAGCCCCCAGAGATCTCTGGTCCCCAGTAAAACAGTTCTCCTAATTGTAGTGCTCTGAGCACGTACACATGAATAACATCAATTCCTAGCACATTTAGTTTGAAATCCCCACCCCACCCCTGCTGTGTGCGTGCATGCATTCTAAAATATATCCCATGAGAGCTATACATGTGGCGTCCAGACCTGAAGCTTTTCTCAGAACTGTTTTGTTGCTGGGCAGGATCCAAAGGAGGGGATAGCAACATTCTATCCACATTCTTCCTCCTGCCCCTACCCGCCCCTACCCGCCCCTACCCGCCCCTACCCGCCCCTCCCCTGGGATGCTCTGTGCCTCACACAGTTCTAGGCGCTAGAAATGCCAATCAAGAAGTCTGTTTCTCCCTGTGCTCACATTTTCAGTGAGAGAATAAGTAAATGAGGCTGTGTCAGAAGATAGAATGAAGAGGAATGAGACAGGAGGGGAAGGGGCTGCATAGCAGAAGGAGGGGTGCATCTTGCTATTCTAGAGAAATACCCAAGGAAGGCTGATAGTAAAGGGGGCTGTGATGGTTAGTATGAATGGTCAACCTCACGAGAGTCACCTAGGAGACAAGTCCCCAGGAATGCTTGTGAGGTGTTGTCTTAATTAAGGTGGGACAATCCACCATAAAGAAAGACGGCACCATTCCCTAGGGTTGGGTCCTGGGTTGCATAAAAGAAAAGGACAAGCTCTTATGACTCTCTGCTTTCTAACCGTGGATGTCATGTGACCAGCTGCTTCAAGCTCCTGCCATCAGGACTTCCCCGCAAGTGATGGACTCAGCGCTGAGGGCTATCCAGGGAACCCCAAGCTTATCGGGGTTACAGACAAGAATCAGATCATCCCTGCCATTCCTGTGACAGACAACGGTAGCAGAGCATTGACGTTTTCAGTGCAGACTTAATCTACTTCAGCCCTGGCAAGCCAGCTGCTAACTTTCCAGCTGCTCTTTTGTAGCCTCCATGGCCACAGAGCTTTCATGCTGGGATTTATCATCCATATTTTGCATCTGCGGAGTTAGCATGGAGTCAGGACTCAGTAATTCCATCAGGGAAGCGGAGCCCTGTGCACGAATGGTCGATGGCTGTGTCTTCGATAGTCTGCTGTTTGGAGAAACTCTCAATTTTTACACTGGACTTTGCAGACTTCCCTCTTGAAACCTCTTTATGGGACTTTTGCATTTGGGACACTTTCATTTTAGTGCCATTTTAACCTGAGAGCATCTAGGTCAACTGGAGGACTGCCTTGCAATAGAGTGCTGGGTGAGACTTCAGGACGCCATGTCGGTGGTTCCCCCCCCCCCCCCGTCCCCTGTGACCACTGAAGACTTGCTAAGTTTGGGCTCTAGGCTTGGAGGCCTTGTTTATGTCTCAGCATAGGATTCCCAGGGCCTATGCTACCCAGAGCCCTAGGCATTCATTATTAGCACTGGGTGAGCTCCATGAGGTTCGCTCCCCTTCCTAGGGCAGGCCATGTTTAGATGAGGCCTCTATGATGCAATGCAGCAATCAGTTCTACTCCAGTGCTGCCACACCCTGCCTGCAAATGAGCAGTTATCATCTACCATGCTAAAATTAGTTTCCAAGGGCCAGCGAGATGGCTCTGGGGGTAATGAAGGGGACTTTCCACCTCACCTAATACCTGGAGTTCAATCCCTGGAACCTACATGGTAGGAGGAGAGATCTGACATCCATAAGTATGTCACAGCATATGCAAGCCAAAACAAATAAATAAATAAAATGTAAAAGCCTCCTTTTGAAATTGGCTTTCAAAACCCTGCATGGTTGACATCTTAGGGCTGAAGACATTTCAGGTTTCCAGGCAAAGCAATGACGCTGGCAGCCGTTGTAGAGACCATGCCTTTGTGCTCAGACATGTTTTTCATGGTTAGTGTGAAGGCCTAACCGTTAAAGGAGCCGGAAGCAAACCATAGCTGAAGTCTCTTTGTAGTATGAGATTCAGTTTGTGCAAATCATCGACGGCCCAGTGAGATGGTTCAACAGGAGGTGATGCCTGCTGCATGGCCTGAGTTTGACCCCCAGGACCCACATGGTGGACAAAGAGAACCAACTCCTGAAAATTGTCCTCTGACCTCCACGCATGTATTGTAGTATGTATGTGCAAACAAAAAATAAATGTTACTGTGGTGGTTTGTACATGCTTGGCCCAGGGAGTGGCACCATTAGGAGGTGTGACCTTGCTGGAGTAGGTGTGTCACTGTGGATGTGGGCTTAAGACCCTCACCCTAGCTACCTGTAAGTCAGTTTTCTGCTAGCAGCTTTCAGATGAAGACGTAGAACTCTCAGCTCCTCCTACACCATGCCTGCCTGGATGCTGCCATGTTCCCACCTTGATGATAATGGCCTGAACCTCTGAGCCTGTAGCCAGCCCCAATTAAATGTTGTCCTTATAAGAGTTGCCATGGTCATGGTATCTGTGCCCAGCAGTAAAACCCTAAGACAGTTATATATATATATATATATATATATATATATATATATATATATATGTTATATATGCGTGTAATATAGTTTGTATGTACCATCTACAACCTTAACCCAATGCAATATTAGGTGAATGCAACCAAGAACATTGATTTAAATTTTTCTTGACCGCTCAAGCTTTCGTACCAGATGTATCCATACATTTTGCTGTTAGTAAGTGAAGAGAGCTTTAACAAGAGATTGTATTAGTGTGATGGTATATAAATAGTACAGTGACATTCTTTTAATATTCATTTCATTAATATTCTCTAGGGACAAATTTAGTCTTTGAAGATGAAATCTCTGCATTGCAGCCTGAAGTAGATAAACTAAAGACGCTAAATGTGAATAAGATCATCGCCCTGGGGCACTCTGGTTTTGAGATGGACAAACTTATCGCTCAGAAGGTGCGAGGTGTGGACATCGTGGTGGGAGGACACTCCAACACCTTTCTCTACACAGGTAATTGTTTTGATGCGTTCTGCAAGCTAGGATGTTCATTCAGTGTGCAGTATATGATGTATTAGCTGTAATATGCAGGATTATGTGTTATACTTTGCATTGGATGAGGACAGGTAATCTTGCTGGGAGACGTTTCAAGAATTCATTCATGTCATGATTAAAAGTCAACACTACAAGCACATAGCACACATAATGAAATTTTAAAAATTACTGATCTCCAGACAAAGGTCAGCCAGCGGTAGAATTTTTAAAAGATGAATATATTTTTTTAGATATTTTCAGTGATCCTTGGACCTGAATCCAGGCCTTTCTGTATTTTAAACATATATAGTTCCAGCTTTTGGTTTTCTAAGACAGAGTTTCACTATCTAGCCCTGATTGGCCCCAGTCCTGTGATTCTCCCACCTCTCAGGAGAATGGTAGGACTATACACATACACCTCTGTATCTGCTTTGGAAAGTTTCATCATCATCATCATTTTCATAGAACTTCTTAGAATTTTTAAATGCTGAATACATGCTATATTTGGAATCAGGAAGTGAGATACAGTACAAATTATAGAAAGAAAAGAAACACGATATTGAGTCAAAGTCCTCATTCCTAACTCACTTGAATGACCTTGAACAGGCAAGTCACCTGACCCTCTGGGCACATTGGCTTTCTAATAAGGAGTCTATCGAAGTTTTGAAGATTAAGAGTCTGGGAACAGTTGACTTCACTGGTTTGGCCTTGGGTGAATGTCCCCCTGGCTCTTCATCATATCACAACATGGGAGAGAATCAGGAAGGGACATGTACAGGGAGCCCAGGTGTGTGTGTGGTGACCCTCCTGTTACAACCACTCCCTCACACGGAACTAACTGTGGTCTCAAAAGAACTAATCTCATCTGAGGGTGCTAGCTCCAGATGTCACCTCACATTAGATACTCCTTGAAGGTTTCACTGTCCCTCAGTGTCACCACAGTGAGGACTAATAAGCTGCTAACACAGGAACACAGACTAGACAAACCACATCCAAGACACAACAGTTTCAGGTGGGTCTTCATACTTGCCTGGTCTTATTACAATTCTACAGCAACCCTGTGGATATGACCTATTCAAACCCTGGGGGCTTTGTAGCTCTTCCCCAAGGGAGTTTTAGAAGGCTACAACACACAGCAGAAACCAGTTGGTGCTCCTGCCACTTCACCCTTTACGTTAGCTTGAGCCACAGTAAGCATGACATTTCACAAGAGGATCTAACAGGTATACGTGTACAGACTTGTGCACTCTCAGAGAAATGTATAAAGTAAACCTAAAATCCCCAAAGCACCCAGACTATCCTGCTTGTATTGTTGTTGTTGTTCAGTTTCTTTTCTTGTTATTTTGTTTCTTTTTACCTTAAGACGGGATCTTATATTGTTTGTTTCATTTTTATGGAGACAGAGTCTCACTTTGCTTTGTAGTCCTGGCTGACAAGGAACGTTTATGTGTTGACTTAACCTTGACTGTAAGGTCCCCCTTCTACTAGTATGACAGGAAGCACTAATGTCACAAGAATACCATCACACACACACACACACACACACACACACACAGAGCCACCCCTTACTCAGATGATGCAATCACCCACCCCACCCCTTGTCACTTTGATGCTTCTTTACCATCTGTGCCACTTTGTGGCATCATTTGGGCACCCACAGGCTGCTGCACTGTGTGGCTACTGATTATGGCGCCCTGCTAGCCCAAGAAGCTGGCCGGAATGGTGATTACCCTTTTGCTCTTACAACTATTGCCCCAGCCAGCAAGTCCTGCAACATGAGAGATCTGAGGGTGAGCTGTAGCTTGCTCATCTGTAACTCCTGAATCCAGTCTCTTAAACACTGACCTGAGTCTAAGTCATTTGTTTCACATTTCATAATAGATTACCAAGATTAAACTTGCTCCCATGAAAATGTGTTTTGGCTCTCTTTTGAGGACTAAATTTAGCAATTAAAGGACATGATATGAAATGAGACCTACTTATGTATTTAAACAAATTTTTGCCAGCCTTAAAAAAAAAAAAAAAAAGAAAGATTTTCAGACAGGCTGATAAGAAAACTCAGCAGATAAAGGTGCTTGCTGTACTAGCCTAGAGACCTGAGTCTGAACCCATCTAAGGGCAGAAGGAGAGAAACTGAAGCCCAAAAGTTAGTTGTCCTCTGACCTCATGTGTACCACAGCATATCCTCATATTTATTCTCTCTGTCTCTCTGTCTCTCTCTGTCTCTCTCTGTCTCTCTCTCTCTCTCTCTCTCTCTCTCTCTCTCTCACACACACACACACACACACAAAACACACACACACACTGAAAAAAACTTAAGCAATCTTTCACTAAACCATTTTATGAAATTACCAAGAAGCAACAAAAGAGAGAAAGAGAGAAAGAGAGAAGAAGAAGAAAAGAAAGGAAAGGAAAAGAAAGGAAAAGAAAGGAAAAGAAAAGAAAAGGAAAGGAAAGGAAAGGAAAGGAAAGGAAAGGAAAGGAAAGGAAAGGAAAGGAAAGGAAAGGAAAGGAAAGGAAAGGAAAGGAAAGGAAAGAAAAGAAAAGAAAAGAAAAGAAAAGAAAAGAAAAGAAAAGAAAAGAAAAGAAAAGAAAAAGAAATTACCAAGAAGCTAAATTAAGTCTGTTAAACATTACTTAGTAAATGTAGTAAAAAGAACACAGCTTGTGGAAGCATAGATCCTTTTGTGTCCAGATCTCACTGTCTGATCTGGAACTTACTCTGTAGCCCAGGCTAGACTCAAATCATGGCAGCCTTTCTATGTAAGCCTCTCTAGAGCTGGGAATAGCGTCATGAGCCATCATGCTCAGCTAGAAATTTAAAGTTTAAGAAATGTCTCAGCATGTGACATGCACACAGCCCAAAGGAAAACGTCCCTGAAGCACCTGAATAGCACCTGATAGACTCTGGTCTTTTATTTAGTCTTTTGTGCATGTTACTGCCCAGTAAATTAGTTCCCTTCTTGTCTTGTTTGTTATTTATTTGTAATCCACATTCTAAAAACCTCCAAGTTAAATGTAGCATAACTACTAGTGCATGATACCCCTCCAGTGGAGGAACTCTGTCCAGGTTCTTTCCACTAACCCTGGCATGGCTGGATGTCACACTAAAAGAGCAGAAGCCTTCCCAGTCAGGCTTGCAAAATGTAAGAGCTGCAGGAATGAGGCCCAAGAGGCAAATGGTGTCTCTGAAGGAGTTAAATCCCAGAGTCACAAAAAAACGGTCTATGATAAAAAGTAGGAAAGTAAGTTCAAGTCAGAGCCTGCAGCAGGCATGCCAAGGGACTGCCCTGTCTTTATGACTCTTGAAGAGACTCCTAGGGGGCTGCTTCCAGTCTGCCTGTCAATAGCTGGACTGGACATTTGGTTCTTCTCTTGCAGTTTCTAATCTGCAGTTCAGTAAAGGGCTCAGTCCTGGGAATGTGTGACCTCTTCCTTTCTGACATACTGCTTCCTAGAAGGACAAACATGCATGGAAATTAACTATTTACTCTTCAAGATTTTAAGAAGTTTTTTTTTCCCCCTCTTTCCTTTTTTTTTTTTTTTTTTTTTTTTTTTGGTAGAACAACATATAATGTCTGCAAGCTACTACTACGGTAAAGTGTGGGGCTCATACCACCTGCCCCTATCTTACCACTGTACCAATAGCTTCTCAGCACCCTCCCATATCACCAAGTGGTTAGTACCCAATTTCCTATCTGTCTCTGCACACCAGCTCCTGCCGCCATCCTGTGAGGAAGTGCATCTGTGTAGACAACAGATCCAGTACCCTGGGCTCACAGAATCCTTCTCCAATGCCCTGAATGACTGTCACCTCCACTCCTCCTCAGCCACTTCACTTCTCAGACAAGGCTGAGACTTGGTCCTTGGCAGACAGCTTCAGAACTCCACTCTTGGGCCCCCATGTCCCATCCCATTCTTGAACCTTTCTGGTTTCTAGAGCTTCTTCACTGTGTGTTTCTTTTGAAGCCAGCCTTCAGAGGTGCAGAAACTTCATGTCTCCTGACCAGTCTGGCTGCTTTCACATTCTTCTCTTGTTAGCCTGGGTGGCTAACACATGCGGCACGGGTGTACAGTATTACTAAATGGATGTTACTAAGTACAGCATTTTTTTTTTTTTTTGAGGCAGTGTCTCGCTGTGTGGACCAGGCTGGCTTCAGACACACCTCTGTCTTCAGATCCACCTGCCTCTGCCTCCCAAGTGCTATCATTAAAGGCGTGCACCAGTAAGCTGGAGTTTATACAGCTCTTTTAAAATATTTGACTGGTCAGGTTTTAAAAACAAATTACTTTATTTCCAGTATGATTGATTCTAGACCTAAGCACACATTTACTAAGTATGAACTTCACATTATCCATATATTTAAGGAACAGAAATTATGTTAAGACTATGAATTAAATTTTGTTAATAATTTAATAAATTAAATTATGTTAAGACTAAGAATTAAAATTTGTGGGAATTCACAAAATAAATTATAGAGTAGCTGAACTAAAACTGCCATGTGTTCTTGACCTAGGACAGGGTTAGAAGACTCACTGCTGTATTAGAGTAACAAGGAAAGAGAGAAGCCACTACTGGTAGTCCCTTCAGTCAGTGGGGTATGTGCTCCCTACCGCACCTTTTTACAGATCAGGTTCTATACCTGGCCTAGAAGCTGCTAGATCGCCAAGGATGACTTTGAACTTGTGTCCTCGTGCTTCCATCTCCTGGATGCTGGGGTTTCAGGCATGTGTCGCCACATCTAGTTTGAGAGCTGGTTCTCTCTTTCTACTGTGGGTTCCTGGGATAGAACTCTGGCTTGTGTCCCAAGCATTCTCCCCACTGGGCCATCTCACCAACGCAAGAAACTTATTTTAAAGTAATTAGTTGGTATGTATATATTTTTACCATTTATCATAGACAAAAGTAAATTTGCATATTAGTAAGATAGATCTGCTTATTTTTATGTAGAGACTTAAGTCTTGGCTGAATATTTGATACTTCAGCATCGTCAGTGCTTTTTCAGAGTTGATCAATACTGTCACTTCCAAGTGCACATATGTGCTCAGAACCAAGGCTACCGTGAAGTCTTAAGTTCCAGGACAGCCAAGGCTATACAGAGAAACCCTGTCTCAAAAAAAAAAAAAAAAAAAAAAAAAGCTGCAGTATGTGGTAATTACTCTGAGATGAAAATCCATCCTGGGCAGGGGTAGAGTGTTTGGTCACTGTATGACCAGGAACCTGCCATTCAGTCACAATACCCTCCCTTACGACTGTGGGTCATGACCCACAGTTTTAAAAGCTAGGTTTCAAGGTGGATGTGGCACAAGGCAGTAATTCAAGTACCTGAGAGGTAGAAGCAGAAACAAAACAAAACAAAAAACCAGGGCCAAGCATAGAGATAAACACTTTTAATCCCAGAACTTGGGAAGCAGAAGCAGGCAACTGTCTGAGGCCAGCCTGGTCTACAGTATAGTGGCCATCCAGAAATAAACACTGAGACCCTCTGCCCCAGCACACACACACACACACACGCACACACGCACACACGCACACACGCACACACGCACACGCACACGCATACACACACAAGCCCCACGAAAAGAAAGCTGGGCTTTGGATAATCGTGCCTTTCCAAAACCACCCTAACATTTGTCACATGCACAGGACAGAGAGTCACTCTCCAAGGAACTGTTTCCAGGCGCTTGATAAGAACTGGTGACATTCAGGGTTTCCTGTGTACACTGGAGAACCAGCCAAAGGGCAGAGGTCTGACCAGTGGCCTTGGCAGTGATCTCCCTGGGTGTTTCTTGGGTCAGACAAGGACTTTCCTCATCCCAGCGACCACTCGCTCTCGTCCTTTTACATAGGCTATGCCCGGCCCAGCTTCAGCACCGCACGCGTCCTTTAGAGCAAAGCCACATTTTGCACGCACGCAGCAGTAGTTCGTGGAAGCTAGTCCTCAAATGACTGCTTTCCAAGATGAAACGAGTCTATTGAAAAGCCCAGCTCTGAAGTTGGGATCCAATCCCAAGTAGGGTTGTTATAAGGGAAGTTGGTCAACTCCTGAGAACTCACGGGCCCCAGACCCCTAGTACTGAGCTTCTCACAGGCTGGAGGTGTGCTGCCTTAGCTCTGCTGGTTGGAGGTCTTACGTGCAGGATTTCATTTTTCTTTCACTGGAATCTGGCTTGAGATTGTGAAAAGGGCTTGATACTCTTCCAGACTCAGTCTGTTCCCTGGTTCAGTCAGTACTAACAATTTACATCATCTCTTTGAGCCCAAGCTTGCATTAACAAAAAGTGATAGTGGTGTAGCTTCCTCAAAAAAAAAAAAAAAAAAATAGGGATTAAGAGAGGTAAAAATCTGAGCAGAAGTGGACTTGGAAATACATGTCCAAGAAAAATAACTCAGTGCAGCAGAAAGTAATAATGTTTAGTTCTTTGGCTGGAAAGCAAGGAACTGTGTGGAAAATGTGAAGGTCTGGATTGTTTTCCCCGCTGGAGGTTTTATGGGGTTGCCAAATGTATGGGGAGTGAGTGGGGGGAGGGGGGTGATGGGAACTCAGCCTGGGTGGGGGAGGAGATTAGCAGCCAGACCCACTATTACCTCAGCCACAAAGGAAGCTGCTGTTCCTGACTAGGTCTGTGTGAGATAACCTTGATGTATCTTTTGTTCTCAGAAAAGGAACATCAAGACCTTTTTGAACTAGAGAGTAGGTGCATGCTGAGCTAATTAGGGCATCTGACAGGGATGGCAGGTTCCTAACTTCTAACATTCTGTTTAAGTTATTGCAGTGGAAGGAAGAAAAAAAAATAAAAATAAAAAAAAAAATAAAAATACCCAAGGCTAGAAGTCTGGCTTGCCACTCCCTTTAATTTCCAAGAAAGTGCGGGATGCCAGATTTCTGCAATTTGTTAATCTTTTTTCCACTTGGCTGGGGTATTCTCTGCCACACTGTGGACAGCTAGGGGAATTACAACTTTCCAAACACTGCCCAGAAGAGGATGTCTTGGCAAAGCATGGTAGAGGCTTCCCTAAACACCTAGTCCCCTGCAGTGAAGGGCAAGCCTGTCCTTGCCTGAGGAAGCACAGTCGCCTTAGGAATAACTCAGTCATTCCTCCTTGGTCCTCATTAACAACTATAGGCCCATGAGTGTGTGTGCAAGGTTTCTAGAGGATGCCTTCATCTTATAAGGGGAAGAGGCATGAAGTACAAATGGTGTACCTACTATGCCTGGCCGGCACACACTGAGGATCTTAAAACACTGAATTGTCTGGACAACCCCGTAGAATGAGAACTGTTAGTTAATTCACTCACTTGAGGTTCCCTTCCTATATTGCTTAGCAGGCACTGTAGCACACCTGTAATCCTAGCCCTTGGGAAGCAGAGGCAGAAGGGTTTTATCCAGAAACAGAAATACATCAAAATGGCTTAGTTTTCATTCAGCCAGGGGGAAGGGAGAGTGAGTCTGCATGAAAGAGGGATCATCTTGGCAGTGTTCTATTTCCGTTTGACCCACATCAGACTACCAGGCACAATGCCCCAGACTTAGAAACAGCTTAGTAAATGCCCACTGAATGGAGAATGGCAGGACTTATATGCCAAAAGGGCATTTGGAGTCAGTGACAAATGCCCCACAGGGCTCTGAAAGACCAGCCATGTACAGCAGCAGATGGTGAATCTCCAAGGCAAAATCTGCTGCCATTCAGCCAGTGGCCTGCCATATGCAAAGGCCGACCTGATCAAATTTGCTTCTTTTATTTCAGGAAATCCACCTTCCAAAGAAGTGCCTGCGGGGAAGTACCCATTCATCGTCACCTCCGACGATGGACGGCAGGTGCCAGTGGTACAGGCCTATGCCTTTGGCAAATACCTGGGCTATCTGAAGGTTGAGTTTGATGATAAAGGCAATGTGATCACTTCCTATGGAAATCCCATTCTTCTCAACAGCAGCATTCCTGAAGGTGAGATCTGGGGAGAGTCTACCAAATGAAGTTACACAGCGGCTACATCTTCCTCCCTCTTCTGTTTGTTTTCTTTCAGGAAATGACTGTGAGTGACACTTGTGAAGAATTTAGCCTCCCCCTTGCATTTACTCTTTGCTCATAAAGAAATGCCACACTCTCAAATCCTCATGGTTTTTTTTTTCCCAAGTCTGCTCAGTGCACTACAGCTTCTTCTGCTTTGCAAAAGCTGAGTCCTGTGAGGCAGAAGCCACAGTCAGCTCCTATCTAGAGAAGAGCAGAGAACCGAGAAAAAAAAAGCAATTCAAATAGGACAGAGTAGCACTCAAAATCTGGCCCACCTAACAAGAGGCAGTGACAGTGTGGTATGGGCCTCAGCGTCTTCATTCATGAAGCAAGCAAATACTGCTTTTTTCCGTGTTTGTTTGTTTGTTTGTTTGTTTTGAGGCAGCCTCTCCATTTATAGCCTAGGCTGGGGGTATATTGTACCCCCATGTCTGTTGTCTTAGTCAGGGTTTCTATTCCTGCACAAACATCATGACCAAGAAGCAGTTGGGGAGGAAAGGGTTTATTCGGCTTACACTTCCACATTGCTGTTCATCACCAAGGAAGTTAGGACTGGAACTCAAGCAGGTCAGGAAGCAGGAGCTGATGCAGAGGCCATGGAGGGATGTTCTTTATTGGCTTACCTCCCCTGGCTTGCTCAGCCTGCTCTCTTATAGAACCCAAGACTACCAGCCCAGAGATGGCACCACCCACAAGGGGCCTTTCCCCCTTGATCACTAATTGAGAAAATGCCTTACAGTTGGATCTCATGGAGGCATTTCCTCAACTGAAGCTCCTTTCTCTGTGATAACTCCAGCTGTGTCAAGTTGACACAAAACTAGCCAGTACATCTGTCAAGAAGTACCTTGTTTCTTGAGACTCAGAATAAAAGAATATTGTTATGCCATCTGTTTTCATACGATGCATGGACCCACTGTCACAATCTCTTCTGCTAGCCCTTTGCTGTTTACCATCATCAGCTCAGAAGGATGGGCAGTGAGGCCCTACTGTGTGCAGGAGAGTCTGTGCTCACAACCTAGGCTTCTCAGCAGCTGGAGAGGAAGCAAGCTGGGAACCACACCCTCAGCAGATCCTCTGTACTTGTCCAGCCTGTCAAACCTCATGGCAAGACCATGGTGCCGTCCTAGGTGGGCTCACGGGGGCTCATCCAGATATTGATGTTGAGCTGCTCAAAGCATCTTCAAGGTAAAATACACCCAGGTATTAATGTCAGAAAACAAAATAAACATTCCTAAGGGATTTCATAGCCACAACCAAAATGCACAGATGTGACCAATGCAAAGCTCCAGCAGGGAAGCCTGGCAACGCTCCATTTCTCTAGAACCTACCCACTAGGAGATCTGCCTGAATTACAGGCCTTCCTCTCTCTCACTTGCACCTTTCTGATGTCCTTTCTTTCTAGATGCGACCATCAAAGCAGACATTAACCAATGGAGGATAAAATTAGATAATTATTCTACCCAGGAACTCGGGAGAACAATCGTCTACCTGGATGGCTCCACTCAGACGTGCCGCTTCAGGGAATGCAACATGGGAAACCTGATCTGTGATGCCATGGTGAGATGTCTTCAGGGGCTGCATCTAGGGAGGGAGGAAAGGAAGATGGGGAGAAGATGCAACAAGGGGCAGAATTAGGGACTTTGGCACATTTAGTGCCCAGACAGAAGCATGACTGGTTTCATACCGAATACCTTGACAAGGAGGCCCAAAACACTTAGGAGAGTATCACTTTATTCCTCTACAAAGACAAAACCCTTTTAAAATATGTCTTTCTTAGATGTCCAAATTTGAGGTGTTTCTTTCTGTAAGATGATCTGAAGACAGGAAGTGCACCAGATGTTAGCATAGTACATCTGCTTGGACCTGATTTGGCAGGGCAGGTTTTCCCTGGTTTGTCCTCTGGGCTCTAAAGAACATGAGCCTATGTAACTTGTACTTCTTTTCCAAGCAAAGAAGGAAAATACACAGTTATGGTAAAGTCCCTGGCTATAGCAAAATCATTCGTGAAGAACATTTTTTCTGGGGCCAACTAGCCAAAGTGGCTTTGTGGGCTGTGTGGAACCAAGGTCTCTAGGGCAGACTGCAACCTTCCAACATGAGGTCCAGGGTGGCTCTTGAGCATCATGAGATCAGTAATGAGAAACCACCAGACAGAAACATCTAGAGAAAAATCTAGAAACAAACACTACAAGATGCTACCCTATGAAGGGTTGAGGTAAATATAACTTTTAGTCCTTGTTTTAAAATTAGAAAGAATGCATTTTGGGGCTGTAGAGTTGGCTCAGAGCTTAAGAGTACTTGAACCTTCAATTCCCAGCCCTCACAGTGGCTCAGTTTAACTCCAGTTCCAGGGGAACTGATGCCCTCTTCTGACTGCCACAGGCACACATGTGGTGAACATACATATATGCAGGCAAAATATTCATACACTTAAAACATAAAATAAGCCGGGTGTGGTGGCGCACGCCTTTAATCCCAGCACTCAGGAGGTAGAGACAGGCGGATTTCTGAGTTCGAGGCCAGCCTGGTCTACAAAGTGAGTGCCAGGACAGCCAGGGCTACACAGAGAAACCCTGTCTCGAAAAACAAAAACAAAAACAAACAAACAAACAAAAAAAAACAAAACCATAAAATAAACCTAAAAATAAAAGGTTTAAGACTATATGTAGTGGTACATGCCTTTAATCCCAATGTTCAAGAGGCAAAGACAGGTGGATTTCTCTAAATCTGAGGCCAGCCTGGCTTATACAACAAGGACATCAAGAGCTACATAGAGAGACCCAGCCTCAAAACAAACAAAAGCATGTGCTTTCACTTGCTGTAACGGAACATGTGTTTTGTAAAGGAAAAGTTAAGAATGAGCCTGATTTGATTGCCAGTACCTGGCATAAAGTAGATAATGAACAGGCTAGAACGCCCTGCTGTCCTGGAGCAATCTTGACACCAGCGGAGAGGGCCTTCTGCTATGTGCCCTAGCTGAGGGATAGGTTTGAGTAGTCAATAAAGAGTCCTCTTTCCTAAAAGACTGACATGGGTCTGGTCACAATATACTTTTGCTCCTGTTTGATTGACGGCTAATAGATGATAGGCTAATAACTGTTTATGATTAATAATGTATACAATGAGTTTTAGTTGCAGTTGGGAAATCTCTGGGCACATGGGAGTAGGGGAAGAATACTTTGTTTTCTCAGTAAAGGTAATCAGATTCCTGGAAATGATACCAAGAAAGAAGACCCACGTAACTCAATTTCCACTATTGTAGATTAACAACAACCTCAGACACCCAGATGAAATGTTTTGGAACCACGTGTCCATGTGCATTTTAAACGGAGGTGGCATCCGGTCCCCCATTGATGAGAAGAACAATGGTATGTACCTGGGCCCAGATTCCTTAGCTGTCTATGTTGTCTCTTCCCCAGCCTTGCCCACAGCACCCTCTGCTGCCAACCGCAAACCAAAATGCTGGTCCTATAAGTTTGTGTCAGCGTTAATCAAGCCCAGTGCTTGGACAAAGGAATACACATGAATTCTCATATATAGTCACACAGATGCAAGCACCAAGCTTAGTCAAACCCAAGCTTTCTCTAAATTTCTGGCTTGCAAAGCTATTGTTTCTGTTTTATTAAAAAGTACTGGACATTTTTACTTCTGGAATAAGAAAGATCAATGCATTAATTTTCTATGCCTTTTATTAATTTTATATATCTACATATCCGAGGTCCTATTTATTATACATTAAAACAAATCCACTGGACAGAAACTGAAGTTCTTCTGCAATCTTCCCTAACATACTGTCAAACCCCTTTAGTATAGGACCCCAAGATCATTTTAGACAATAGGGCAGGTGGCTGGAACACACTGCCTGTGTAGAACTACGTAATGTTTAACCAAGTACTGAAGATTCAGCCCAAACCAGGCAATCTGAAGCTGAGGACAATGGACTTGGTCCTTTGTGAGCTCAACCCCCTTGCCCAGTAGTGAACAGCAGGGCAGAAGCTTTCAGTATGTTCCCTCCCAAAACTAAACACAGGTGCTGTGACTTCCCTCCCCTCTTTCTTCCCTCAGCCCAAAGGGTCTCTGGGTATGCATATTCTGAAGCTTTTTTTCCCTTCCTGCTTCACTTCTAACCACCTAAGGTACCATCACCTGGGAGAACCTGGCTGCTGTGCTGCCCTTTGGAGGGACATTTGACCTCGTCCAATTAAAAGGGTCCACCCTGAAGAAGGCTTTTGAGCACAGCGTGCATCGCTATGGCCAGTCCACCGGAGAGTTCCTGCAAGTGGGTGGTAAGTGACACATCTTGTGGGGCACACTGTCCATTGAGATGAGGACATCTCATCTCCCTAGTCACCCCTCTACAGCTGGGCTGCTTTGGATTTTCTCCCAGTCAACCCCATCTTTCAATGACAACTGACTCCTGGAGTCCCTGAGGTTAGGCTGAGGTCAAAGGTCCAAGCCTCTGCAAATGAGTAGTATTTGCCAACCTTCATTTGGACATCAGAAAAGGTATCTATCCATGGGAGGTGACCTCCTAAACACTAGTCAGATAGGCTGACATGAGGGCTTTCTGCAGGAATCTTACTTGTGGGTGGATGCAAGAAACATTCTTTTTGTTTGTTTGTTTGTTTGTTTTCTCTGTATAGTCTGTCTCTTGAGTCCTGGGATTAAAGACATTCACCACCAGCACATAGCACACGTAACATTCTTAAACAAAAACAAAAGCTCTCTCCGTTATTGTTAACCGCCTGTGGCTGTGTTAGGGTTCAAAGGAACTAAGGGAGAAAAAAAGACTCAATCTACTCTGATCCTGCTAGGAGGAAGGCACCAAGCCCAGACCTGTTTTCTCTTGACTGCAGTGAGGACTGAATGGATATCAGCGTTTCTCCTACTGCTAAAGGCCTCTTCATTTTGAGGGGTGGGAGTAAGGAGTGCTGGAGATTAAACAGATACTAGGTAGACATTTTCTAGTTTGCCTCATGCATGCTGGGGAAATGGTTTTTAACACTGCTGTCCTAGCTCCTATAGGCTTTTGAAATGATTTTCTCAGGAGTTAATCCCACCATCCAAAGTGAGTCTGTAATGTAATAACCTCATTTTACTCCAAAATCATTTTTCTGGTCTCATTTTCTCACTCTATTAATCTTGCTTTGTTCATTTTGAGATGTGATCTTACATAGTAGAGAATGACCTCAAACTCACTATGTAGCCAAAGTTGGCCTTTAACTCTTGCTCCTCCTGCTTCCATCTCCCAAAGGCTGGTAATACAGTTATGTACCACTGTGCCTGGCTTCATTTTTTTTTTTTAATTTATTTAATATCCACTCCAGACTAGACTCAAACTACGTAGTGTTGCGATTCTCCTGCTTCTGGGTTGGGTATTCCAAGACTGCACCTCCCCGGCTTCATTTTCATTTTAGTTCATGGAATCCAATGCTGGGTGCAGCTGTCTGGCAGGAGACCTGGCCTGTTGTCTGTGGGGTAACCATGACTTATAGACATTTTTCCAGGGCAGAGATAAGGGCCTGTGGTCTAGCCAAGTACCAAATACACGTATCTGTGGTCTAGCCAAGTACCAAATACACGTATCTGTGTAAAACACCAAATCCCAAATTACCACATTCAGTCTTCAAAGCTGTTGCAAATGCTCCATTGCAATGATGCACGCACGCCTTGATTTCCAAACCCTGTGAGTCATCACTGGACCAATTAATTCAGGATTTTAAAGAGGAAAAATACAGGGTTTCTCCCAGCAAAATCACCCTTGCCTTTCTGAGGGTCGATTCTCCTGGAGAACTCAAGGATGAATCTGCGGGTAGCTACACCATCACCATATTCCCAATGAAATTTCACTCGAACCGTAACCTAAAGTAGCACAGCCTAGGGTCCCAGTTTTAGATCTTGGCCAAAATCTCTTTCATAGGCAAAAGCCCCTTTGGACTCAGCAAAAACATGCACTCGTTTCTCTTCTAGGAATCCATGTGGTGTATGATATTAACCGAAAGCCCTGGAATAGAGTGGTCCAATTAGAAGTTCTCTGCACCAAGTGTCGAGTGCCCATCTATGAGCCTCTTGAAATGGATAAAGTGTATAAAGTGACCCTCCCAAGCTATCTGGCCAACGGTGGAGATGGATTCCAGATGATAAAAGATGAATTACTGAAACATGACTCTGGTAAGCACAAGTGTCTCTTCCTCTCCTGTTCCCAAAGGTATTCAGCACAAAAGCACTGGGCAGAGAAGAGCCAGGCAGAGGAGACCCTATGCGTTTGTTGCTGGTTCCATTCTGCTTTGGGGATCACTAACAGCAGCGCAGCACTGAGAAGCATCATGCCATCCCTTCCCCAGCACACATGATCCCATCTATCCAACTCCAGGGAAGACATGCTTTGTTAGAGACACGGTCTTTCTGGGTAGTCATGGCTGGCCTGGAACTCATAGAAATTCTCCTGCCTCTGCTTCCCAAGCATTGGGATGAAAGGTGTGTGCTATCACACCTGGTCCATGTTTTATTGTTTTTTTAAAACAAACAAACAAACAAACAAACAAACAAACAAACAAACAGTAAACTACTGTGTATTAACAGTGTCAGGTATTAAACAGCTTCAATGAATGAATCCAAATAGCATGATTTAAAAAATAGTAAGATTCTTTTAGGTCACTGTGCATTTGTCTCAGCAAATCTTATTTCTTTATCCACCCTCTTCTGGAAATGAAACCTCCAGTGTCCCATCATCAAGTATGTGAAGATAATGTTGAACAGACAGCATGAGAAAGAAAGCCACTTTTATTTCTCAACTAATTCTTGGCCCAGGTCCCCAGCACCCTTGGCAATGGAGTGTATTACAGCTGTGATGCCAACAGCCTCTTAGAAACCTTAGAGCGGAGGCGACTGCGCTCGTCCCTATCACCCAGTGCTGAAGCTCCTGTCTGGAACATGAAAGTGCAATCAGATTTTTTGAACTTAAAACTACCAGCATTTTTGTCTTCCGAGATGTCTTCTCTTTTTCAATTTCAAGGTCTTTAGTGACTTAATTTCCCTTCTTACTGTTAATAGATCATTTTTCTAGAGTTAGAATAATACATATATATAATTTTTTTCCAGGTGATGAAGATATCAGCGTGGTTTCTGAATACATCTCAAAAATGAAAGTAGTTTACCCAGCCGTTGAAGGGCGGATCAAGTTCTCTGCAGCAAGTCATTACCAGGGAAGCTTTCCTTTAGTAATTCTTTCATTTTGGGCAGTGATCCTTATTTTGTACCAATAACAGGAAGTCTCCTTGTCCTTGATGTCAAACTACATTTTTCTTCCAGTGATATTCATATCTGCCTCTGGAGACCTGGCTTTGTAACAGCACTCATCATCCTCAAGGCTCCTGGCAGATGCTCTTCACAAGGAAGAGACTGTAACATCATTTGTTGGGGCCAGCAACTCAGTGAGCAGATAGAAAGTCACAGTGAACCAACAGGGTCCTTCTGGCAGGTAGTGGGTAAGGGAAACAACTAGGTGTAGTTTGCATAGCCACATAACACATCTGGTTACCATTTCCCTTCCTATTCATTTCTAATCCATCAAACAATTGATGTTTACATACAACTTCATCATTGCCAGCTCTGGTGGCACATACCTGTGGTCACAGCACTTGGCAGGGAGGAGAGGATGGCTGCAAGTTCTAGGCCAGCCTGACATATGTAGAGTTTCAGGCCAGTCAGCTAGATATCAAGACTCTCACACACAAACAAACATTATAATTTACAAGTAGATTTTTGTAGACAAGTCTTATGATAAGCTAGGCAGAAAGGGTCGGCTTGTTCAAGGTCAGACATCTCCAAATAATACATCTAAGATCTGTACCTGAGTCTTTTTACCTCAAGTCCAACCTCTCTCCTACTGTCAAGTCTCCTCTCTTCCTGCGGTTGGCCTCAGACAAATCTGTTTCTGCCTTCCATAGTACCCTTTCTTTTGGGCTCCTATTGTCTCTCAGGTTTGAGAGAGTAGCTACTGGACAGGATTCTTCCCTACAACACCATGTGCCTTTGGTGAGTCATAGACAAACTGTATACAGCAGATAATAGATTAGTCCAGGGACTGCAAAAGGCAGTCAGGGACAGGCAGGAAAGGGAAAGGAGAATATGACCAGGACTTATAGAAGAAAGAGTGGATATTCAGATGGGTTCCATAAACACTAGTTAAGGAGCAGAACATGACTCCAAAGCACAACACTGGTTCTTATTAACTCCTGTGGGACTCCAAAAGCCCTGCCTCTCTTTCTCCTTCCTTCTTCCTCACATGGAGGTGCCATGAGAGAACTTCCTAAAATAAACTGTAATTCTAAACCTGCATCTGTCCTGTCCAAGATGCCAACACGGCTCTCATTCTAGTCACACGTGTACAATCCAATGTTCTGGAAGGCAAGAGTGAGTTTAAGAAGTGGTATACATAAATGTTTGAAGTCACTGAGACTCAAATCCCACACAACCACTGTCAGGCATACTCAGGTCAAAACATGAGAAGACCAGCAGGACAGTGAGCCCTATGGGAGGTCCAAGAGATACCCAGACTGATGAAATGATCTATGCCCACAGAACACCAGACCAAGACAGTCCTGTGACCAAGTGAGCATAGTCAGCACTGTACAGTAGTTAAGAATCCTTAACTATAAACCAGCAGCTAGATGTCTGGACAGGGAACATGTTGGTTTCCTAGTGTTTACGAATATTAAGGACTCTTGACCCAAACCATTTTAAAATTCCAATCCTTTTATGAAATTTGTTGCAGTGAAACAATGCCTTCAGTTCTTTTTGAATGTGTAGATTAGTTATAAACAGAAATGTCAGCAAGACTGTAAAAAATGAAGAAAGGTGCATATGAGGTATATTTTTATGCTTGGCCAGTAAATAAGGAGAAATCTTATTATAGCATAATTTTTAAAGAACATTTTTATAATTTTTCTAAATATGTGTATATTTTATGCAGCAGTATTGAGAAATGACCTTGGACTATCTTGTAATTGTAAATTCCAAACAATAAAACTGAAGATATACTCCTTTGTCTTTGGTCTTACTTCTTCTCTTAACACTTGTACCCTCAGGGATACAGCAAAGATAAATTTCACTTCAAAACTGAGAAGAACAATGCATATAATATTTTAAGCAGAAGAGAAAAGTCTCCTCTCTATCTATCTCTCTCCCTCTCTCCATCCCTCCCTGGAAGACTGAAGTCTCAACTTTGCTTCATCTGATCTTACTTTACTCCTCAGTGAAAATCATCCAGACGCTGGATAAAACACTAGAGGTGGGGTTGTTCAAACATGAGATTCCAGACGATCATGACAAGGCAGGTAAATAAAATCAACATCAGTCTTTGTTTTTAACTTCCTTGAACTTTTGTTTAAATGTGTGTTACTGTTCTGCACTGAGCTTAAGTGGCATCCAAATTTTCTTGCTCAACCTAAAACCACACTTAACATTTTTATTTTAGCTAACAAAATGTGGATTATTTATGGTGTATAACATGATGTTTTAAGATGTGTACCAACACTGTGGAATGGCTGTGTCAAGCTAATTAGCAATGCCTTCTCTGTGCTTGCTCTTAATTTCTCAGTGGCTATATTTCTACAAGAGTCCTTTTCCCTATTCCTCTTTTGTAATCCCTCTTTGGTATTCCCTTCCTCTTCTTGATATACCTCTCTATTGTGATTTATAAATCTAAAAGTGTGATACTGGGCTGAAGAGCCAGCTCAGTGCTTAAGAGCACCTGACGCTTTTGCAGAGGACCCAGGTTCAAATCCCAGCTCACAACCATATGTGATTTAGGGCCATGTTCTTGCCTTTGAGCACCAGGCATGCAAGTGGTACACAGACAAATATGCAGTCAAAACACACACACAAGCATCAAAGATTACCATTATGATGGTAAGCTGAGGTTGGCTTACACAATCACCTATGTATAGCAGCAGTCAGCAGGAGACATACACTGTGGTGTACCAACACGTCTTTCACTCTGGCAGTGAACTATACAAAAACTGAGAGATCACAACAGGCCACATTCCTACCTCCAAATTCCTGTCATCTCTGTCTCAGCAGCATTTTCCCATAACACATCTTCTGTCTGCCACATTCTTTGTGCCTGGTATTGCTGGGATCAGACAGGAAGCTCGGGGATGAGTAAGACATAGCTCTGTGCCCACAGCTTAGTAAAGAGAGAAATTCAAGCTTCTCTCTGTCTAGGAGGCATTCACACTCTTACTTTGGTAGGTTCTATGCCTCTTCTGGTCCATCTACTTATAGTACAAAAGCTACTTTACAAGACTCTAGCCACAGAAGGAAATATCTAACCTACTGACTATAGTGCCTCTCATCTTGATTGAAATTATTGATCCATGGATAAGAATTGTTACCCAAACCAAGACAGTAAGAAGCCTGCAGTGACCTTTTTAATGTATATGTAAATGTAAGACAAGCTTTTCCCTGCCACCTGTACAGTGATTCCATAGTTGTCTTTTCTGTCTCCCCTACATAAAGGTACTTGAAAAACAGTAGTCAACAGGTCTGAAGCTGAGACAAAAATGATGTGGAAACCCCATATGATTCAAGAGCTGCAAAGCTCATACTGAAGTCAGCTCTATTACCAACCCTCTGTGGCTGGATTACATAAGGATACACTTTGTATTCTCTCAAAACAAGACTGCCAGCTCTGTCATCTGCAACCAAGAGCCCAAACCAGCTCCAATTACAAGAGAACATGCAAAAGCGTCCCCTGCACACACACAAAAGTGGGCTTAAGAGGTAGTCAAACCTCAGCATTCTAGATGTTAAGTAAAACCTCTCAAATCCCTCGGGGAAAAGTACAGTTTCCTTCTCATACACTAAAATGTATCAGAAAAGCTAGAAAACAACTAAATAGGTCACACAGTGCTTGGAGCTTGGTGCTCATTCCCTTGCAGATTTAATTTCAATGTCTCTCATTTTACCAGACTTCTGTGCTACCCTTTAAATCTTGGGCTGGAGAGTTCACGCAGCTGTTAAAAGCAATGGCTGCTCTTGCAAAGGACCAGGGTTCAATTTCCACTCATATGGTAGCTCACAAGCATCTGCAACTCCAGCCCCAGGAGATCCAATGCCCTCTCCAACCTCCTCAGGCACCAGGCATACACATAGTGTACATACACATAAAATAAATCTTAAAAATCATACTAATTAAATCTTTTCAAGTATGGATGCTAACAATAATATATGTAAATAAATATATATGTTGGTACAGTGTAATGTGTAGAAAAGAGAACAGGAAAGGCGAAGTATTAGAGGCCAAGAAAGGATTGAATATAGGCAAAAGAAATGTGTTATGGAAGTGGATATAAAGCTAATTGTTTTTCTAAGTCTAACTTTGTCAAAAGGATTTCATTTCTGGTGCTAGATAAGTACATGGAAATATATTTGATACTGAACGTATAAGATCCGATGTAAAGCACCATAGCTGCCGTCCCAGTATCTATCAGTGTGTGTCTTTTTTTTACAGCATTTTTTATAATAAAGTGTATTTAAAGAACTTTTAAAATGAAGTCTTTTGAAATATTATGGCACATTCATATTAATTCCAGTACTCATGAGTTCAAGGGCAGCCTTGGGCTATGCAGCAGGTTCTAGTCTATCATAAAACTCTGTCTCAAAACCCAAACCATGAACCATGCAAATAAAGTACCTTGGCAACATCCTTTTCAATGGTGAGCCCTTGGGCCTTGCCTCCATGTCCACAACGATGCACATTTCTGCATGCTGCACTGTGCCATGGCATGCATGTTGAGGTCAGAGGACAAGCCGGAGGGGTCTGTTCTCTCCTTCCGCCATGTGGATTCCAGGGATCAAACTCAGGTCCCCAGGCTTAGCAGCAAAGTGACTTTCCTTACAGAGCAATCTTCTCAGGCTCTCCTTTACTTTTCTTATGATCATCAATCCTGTTGCAGTATGGTCCCACCCAAATGACTCTTTTAACCTAAGTTTCCTCCTGAAAGGCTCTGCTTCCAAATATAGTCACTGTGAGATTTATAGTTTTAACATAGGAATTTGGAAAAGACACAATTCAGACTGTAACAATGAGTGAGGCCTACTTATAGAAAATGTGATATATAATATATATATATATAAATGTTATATGTGTACATATATATAACATATATATACATTAGTCATACAAAGTTAAATAAGTCAGTCATATTATAAAAGGAGAAAGAATAATTCCTATATCTGCAAGATGTTTTGTATATAGCATCACATTGCATTTCCATGGTAACTGTGTTGCCTTGTCTTGTAGGCGATGTTAAGCCAGAGAACTATCAAGGTGGAAGTTACACTTGCTTCTCTCTAGTCTTTATGCCCTTGTTATTGGTGAAAATAAAGCATTTGTTTCCAAATCAGCTACAGTCTGGGCCCCTTCAGAAGCCTGTTCCCCTAGTGTATTTCAAATGCTTTACTCTGCCCATTCTTCCCCTCCTGTTTTTATGTGTGTCTTAATGTATGAGCTTCACGAAGAACATGCTTTAATTGTGTTGCTACAAACAGAATTACCTGAGGGAGCTATCTGATTGGAAGAATACAATAAAGGTAATACTAGCTGGAAAACCCTTTTAAAGTTATTAAGCACACTATACGATTATCTTTTATGTGCTCTAATTTAAATACAGGTGGAAGATCTTTAAAACTGTTGAAAGCAAACATTTAATCTTTGTTTATTGACTTGCTAAAAATATTCAATTTTATAATAAGAAGTATAAACAGAATATGTCCACTGCTGTTAGTAGACTATATATTTATGATTTCAGATGTAGTCATCATTAGAATAAACAAGTATGTCTTGCTAAATGCTGTCAAAAAATGTGTTGTGCAAAACTGGAAAACCTGGATGAAATGGACAAATTTCTAGACAGATACCAGGTACCAAAGTTAAATCAGGATCAGATTAATGACCTAAACAGTCCTATATACCCTAAAGAAACAGAAGCAGTCATTAATAGTATCCCAACCAAAACATAAAACAAAAAAAAAGCCCAGGACCAGATGGGTTTAGTGCAGAGTTCTATCAGACCTTCAAAGAAGATCTAATTCCAGTTCTTCTCAAACTATTCCACAAAATAGAAACAGAAGGTACTCTACCCAATTCATTCTATGAAGCCACAATTACTCTGATACCTAAACCACAGAAAGACCCAACAAAGATAGAGAACTTCAGACCAATTTCCCTTATGAATATCGATGCAAAAATACTCAATAAAATTCTCGCTAACCAAATCCAAGAACACATCAAAACAATCATCCATCCTGGCCAAGTAGGTTTCATTCAAGGGATGCAGGGATGGTTTAATATACAGAAATACATCAAAGTAATCCACTATATAAACAAACTCAAAGACAAAAACCACATGATCGTCTCGTTAGGTGCTGAGAAAGCATTTGACAAAATCCAACACCCATTCATGATAAAAGTCTTGGAAAGATCAGGAATTCAAGGCCCATACCTAAACATGATAAAAGCAATCTACGGCAAACCAGTAGCCAACATCAAAGTAAATGGTGAGAAGCTGGAAGCAATCCCACTAAAATCAGGGACTAGACAAGGCTGTCCACTTTCTCCCTACCTATTCAATATAGTACTTGAAGTCCTAGCCAGAGCAATTCGACAACAAAAGGAGATCAAGGGTATACAAATTGGAAAGGAAGAAGTCAAAATATCACTATTTGCAGATGATATGATAGTATATATAAGTGACCCTAAAAATTCCACCAGAGAACTCCTAAACCTGATAAACAGCTTCAGTGAAGTAGCTGGATATAAAATTAACTCAAGCTTCTTTTTCTTTGGGAAAACACCAAATGGCGCATGACGCCGGTGCAGCGGGAGGGCCCGGAGGACCCAGGGGCCCAGGATTAGGAGGCCGCGGTGGCTTCCGCGGAGGATTCGGCAGCGGTCTTAGGGGCCAAGGATGTGGCCGAGGCTGTGGCCGTGGTCAAGGTCGCGGGGCTCGTGGAGGTAAAGCTGAAGACACGGAGTGGATCCCTGTCACCAAGCTGGGCCGCCTGGTTAAGGACATGAAGATCAAGTCCTTGGAGGAGATCTACCTGTTCTCCCTGACCATTAAGGAGTCTGAGATCATAGACTTCTTCCTGGGTGCATCCCTAAAGGATGAGGTTCTGAAAATCATGCCAGTGCAGAAGCAGACTCGGGCTGGCCAGTGGACCAGGTTTAAGGCTTTCGTCGCTATTGGGGACTACAATGGTCACGTTGGTCTTGGTGTTAAGTGCTCCAAGGAGGTTGCCACTGCCATCCGAGGGGCCATCATCTTGGCCAAGCTTTCCATCATCCCTGTTCGGAGAGGCTACTGGGGGAAACAAGATTGGCAAGCCCCACACTGTTCCATGCAAGGTGACAGGCCGCTGTGGCTCTGTGCTGGTGCGTCTCATCCCTGCCCCCAGAGGCACTGGCATTGTCTCTGCTCCTGTGCCCAAGAAGCTCCTGATGATGGCCGGTATAGATGACTGCTACACTTCAGCCAGAGGCTGCACTGCCACCCTGGACAACTTTGCTAAGGCCACCTTTGATGCCATCTCCAAGACTTACAGTTACCTGACCCCCGACCTCTGGAAAGAGACTGTCTTCACCAAGTCTCCTTATCAAGAATTCACTGATCATCTTGTGAAAACCCACACCAGAGTCTCTGTTCAGAGGACCCAGGCTCCAGCTGTGGCTACTACATAAGGATTTTGTACAAGAAAAATAAAAGAATTAAGTCTGAAAAAAAAAAATTAACTCAAACAAGTCAATGGCCTTTCTCTACACAAAGGATAAAGAGGCTGAGAAAAACATTAGGGAAACAACACCCTTCACAATAGTCACAAATAATATAAAATATCTTGGCGTGACTCTAACTAAGGAAGTAAAAGATCTGAATTATAAGAACTTCAAGACTCTGAAGAAAGAAATCAAAGAAGATCTCAGAAGATGGAAAGATCTCCCATGCTCATGGGTTGGCAGGATCAATATAGTAAAAATGGCGCTGGGCGTGGTGACCCACGCCTTTAATCCCAGCATTCGGGAGGCAGAGGCAGGCGGATTTCTGAGTTCCAGGCCAGCCTGGTCTACAGAGTGAGCTCCAGGATAGCCCGGGCCACACAAAGAAACCTTGTCTCGAAAAACCAAAAAAAAAAAAAAAAAATTGGCTATCTTGCCAATCTACAGATTCAATGCAACCCCCATCAAAATTCCAACTCAATTCTTCAACGAATTAGAAAGGGCAATTTGCAAATTCATCTGGAATAACAAAAAACCTAGGATAGCAAAAACTCTTCTTAATAATAAAAGAACCTCTGGTGGAATCACCATGCCTGACCTAAAGCTGTACTACAGAGCAATTGTGATAAAAACTGCATGGTACAGGTATAGCGACAGACAAGTAGACCAATGGAATAGAATTGAAGACCCAGAAATGAACCCACACACCTATGGTTACTTGATCTTTGACAAAGGAGCAAAATCCATCCAGTGGAAAAAAGACAGCATTTTCAACAAATGGTGCTGGCACAACTGGCGGTTATCATGTAGAAGAATTCGGATTGATCCATTCCTATCTCCTTGTACTAAGGTGGATCAAGGAACTCCACATAAAACCAGAGATACTGAAACTTATAGAGGAGAAAGTGGGGAAAAGCCTCGAAGAGATGGGCACAGGGGGAAAATTCCTGAATAGAACAGCAATGGCTTGTGCTGTAAGATCAAAAATCAACAAATGGGACCTCATAAAATTACAAAGCTTCTGTAAGGCAAAAGACACTGTCAATAAGACAAAAAGGCCACCAACAGATTGGGAAAGGATTTTTACCAATCCTAAACCCGATAGGGGGCTAATATCCAATATATATAAAGAACTCAAGAAGGTGGACTCCAGAAAATCAAATAACCCCATTAAAAAATGGGGCTCAGAGCTAAACAAAGAATTCTCAACTGAGGAATACGGAAGGGCTAAGAAGCACCTGAAAAAATGTTCAGTATCCTTAATCATCAGGGAAATGCAAATCAAAACAACCCTGAGATTCCACCTCACACCAGTCAGAATGGCTAAGATCAAATGTTCAGGTGACAGCCAGATGATGGCAAGGATGTGGAGAAAGAGGAACACTCCTCCATTGTTGGTGGGATTGCATGCTTGTACAACCACTCTGGAAATCAGTCTGGCAGTTCCTCAGAAAATTGGATATAGTACTACCGGAGGATTCTGCAATACCTCTCCTGGGCATATATCCAGAAGATGTTCCAACTGGTAAGAAAGACACATGCTCCACTGTGTTCATAGCAGCCTTATTTATAATAGCCAGAAGCTGGAAAGAACCCAGATGTCCCTCAACAGAGGAATGGATACAGAAAATGTGGTACATTTACACAGTGGAGTACTACTCAGCTATTGAAAACAATGAATTTATGAAATTCCTAGGCAAATGGATAGACCTGGAAGGTATTGTAAGACCCCCGAAGCTGGGCCTCTGCTCAAGTCCCGGGATGAGCTGGCCAGCACTCCAGTGTCCCGAGAGAAAACCACACCTGATGTAAACTGCAAGAGGTTTTATTATCAGCTAGCTGAGGATGAAGTCCCTCCGCCAGGGGAGTTCGACCCCGAGCGGTGATAGTAGGGGGCTTTTAACAGCTAGCAGAGGAATTGGGAGGATTTGGGAGGAGAATTGGCTACAGCTCCTTTCTGGTGAGGGGGGGCAGGGGAGTGAGCTGCAGCCTCCTCTCCGGTGTCTATATCCATCCGGTGTCTATCTCCATGTCCTTGGCACAGGAAGGCAGGCATCTCTGGTTGTACAGTATAGAAACAAAAAGGTCTTTTGCTGGCTATAGAGAACAAAGAGCTTTTTTCTAGCTGTATTTTTAAAGATCAGGGAAAACAAGCTTGGGGAACATCCAGGGGCTTTACCTTCCAGGGAGAAACGCTCTAAGTCGGGGTCTCACAGTATCATCCTGAGTGAGGTAACCCAAACACAAAAGAACTCACATGACATGTACTCACTGATAAGTGGATATTAGCCCAGAAACTTAGAATACCCAAGATACAAGATACAATCTGCAAAACACATGAAACTCAAGAAGAACGAAGACGAAAATGTGGACACTTTGCCCCTTCTTAGAATTGGGAACAAAACACCCATGGAAGGAGTTACAGAGACAAAGTTTGGAGCTGAGATGAAAGGATGGACCATCTAGAGACTGCCATACCTGGGGATCCATCCCATAATCAGCCTCCAAACGCTGACACCATTGCATACACTAGCAAGATTTTGCTGAAAGGACCCTGATATAGCTGTCGCTTGTGAGGCTATGCCAGTGCCTGGCAAACACAGAAGTGGATGCTCACAGTCAGCTATTGGATGGGACACAGGGTCCCCAATGGAGGAGCTAGAGAAAGTACCAAAGGAGCTAAAGGGGTCTGCAACCCTATAGGTGGAACAACAATATGAACTAACCTGTACCCCTGGATCTCCTGTCTCTAGCTGCATATGTAGCAGAAGATGGCCTAGTCGGCCATCACTGGGAAGAGGAGCCCCTTAGTCTTGCAAACTTTATATGCCTCAGTACAGGGGAATACCAGGGCCAAGAAGTGGGAGTGGGTGGGTAGGGGAGTGGGGAGAGGGAGGATATGGGGGACTTTTGGTATAGCATTTGAAATGTAAATGAAGAAAATACCTAATTAAAAAAAAGAAAAAGTGTGTTGTGTATGTATATACATGAGCCAGCATGGCTAGACACACAAACGAGAAACTTTGAACCTTGGCCCACTTGCTTCTTCACACTAAATACAATTGCATTTGACACAAAAGAATACAAAGAATGTGGGGCTTACTTGTTTGCCTTCATTCAAAAACAGCAGCACAGGGCTGCAGAATGGTCCAGTAGACAAAGTGCTTGCCACGCAAGAATGATGGCCAAAGTTTAATTCCCAGCGTCTACATAAAAGTCAGAAGGTTTGTGGGCATGCCTATAATCCCAGCACTCCGGAGGCAGAGACTGGAGAGGGCATGAGCAGCAAACTAAAAGCTCCCGGGGCAGCAAGAGAGCCTGCCTCAGTAAACAAAGTAGACAGTCACAGAGAAAGACACCCAGTACCAACCTCAGGTCACCAAACACACGTGCACACGTGGGCAAGAGCATCCACACACATGTACTCAAACACACACAAACACATGCATAGTGCACATACAGAGAGGGAGAGAGACTCAAAAAGTCCTAGCAATAAGTTGTATATGTTTTAGTAAAATCAAGACAGTAAATACAAAACAAAAGGCTGTAATACCTAAACCACTTTTTATTGCTATTCGTTTGTTAGTCTTTATTAAAACAAAAAATATATTCCAAACACTAAAGTACATGATATTTATAAAAATATACAAAATGAAAAGTACATTTCTATTATTCTGGTACATTATTCTATACCAAGTGTTTACATCCAGGATGTCATGGAGGTAGCTTCCTTTTGTACCTAAAGTAAAAATAAATCCATTTAATAGGAGACAATAGCACAAGGTTTATTTTTAATTCCTAACAGCTCTACTATAGTAATACTCTATGTGAAGGTGCACGTGTGTGTGTGCGCACACATACACACATGCACACAGTAATCCACACCCTTCCTGACACCAACAGCAATTAATAGCAATGTTTTGTCACTGACCTAATAAAAGCCTCAGAACTAAAAGCTTTCTGGTATTCATTCTAAAGCAATTTAACATAAATATTAACATTTCCACCCTCCTTTAAAAATACTTTTAATACTACTAAAATTTGAAGTTTACAATCAATAGATGAACAGCCAAAATCTGGTTTACCTACTCTACAGAAGTGAGGTTTCATTACAATGCCACAACCTTGAACAACAGTTCCTGGTTTTGTTTTTCATCTAAGTAAATGGATTAGTCGAAAAGTAAAGGAGCTAGAGAAATGGTTCAGCAGCTAACAGCTCCTGCTGTGCAATTATGAGAACAAGAAATCTGATTCCACCACCCATGTGACAAGCCAAACACTTATAACCACAGTTCATCACAGCTCCTAAGATGACAGACAGGAGAACTGCTATGACTTTTTTATTAACACACACACACACACACACACACACACACACACACACACACACACACGGTTGCCCACGACTGGACAGTAAGCTCCTATTTATGAGGATACCACACACTTCGATTACAGTCCACAGAGAACTCAGTGTGGAACTAAGGAACTTCCTCCCTGCTGGCGAGGTTTCGAAGTTCCAAAAGGTCCTACACAGGCTGCTAGGGAAGAAGAGCGATCAGTGGTGAACTAACCAACAACTGCTGAACCCTGCAAGCAACAATGTGAACCTGCCAGGCAAGACATGACCTTAGGACACTAGCAAGGCTGTTATGGGGCTAAAACACCTTTTTCTGATTTGATTTGAGGGATGCTCCATAGTAGTGAATTCATGTCTGATACTGTAAATCCAGTCAGTAACCAGTGGGTGAAGAAATCATAGGCCCTAGGAGGTATTTGGCAAAAAGCTTGTTGCCGAAGTACCTTCTAAATATTTGTATTTATACCATAGACCAGCCCTGCTCTCAGCCTTACTCAGAGGAGCTACTCTTTGCTGTGGGCAGTAGTTACAGCATAGACTCCTCGCTGGTCAAAGTGCTAAGAGTGAGTGACTATGAAAGTCCAGCCCCAAAGGGGACATTTGTATCAACTCCCAAGTCCTAAGGCTCAGGACACATCTAAGAAGAGGGAATGCCAGTGCCTTACGATGGGGAGGTGTGCTGTGACATGCTGTGACACTCATAGACTCACAGTAGCTGTGGGCACTGGACACAATGAAAACAGTCACACTTAAGACTCTGGCCTCTAGTCGGCCATCACTGGGAAGAGAGGTCCCTTGGTCTTGCAAACTTTATATGCCCCAGTACAGGGGAACACCAGGGCCAAGAAGTGGGAGTGGATGGGTAGGGGAGCAGGGCAGGGGACTTTCGGGATAGCATTTGAAATGTAAATGAAGAAAATAGCTAATAAAAATTGGAAAACAAAAACAAAAACAAAAAAACCTCTGGTCTCAATCCCCAACATCTCAAAAGTAATAAATAAATAAATAAATAACAGCCCGAGTTCAGTCCCTGACACCACATAGTAGAAGGAGAGAACCAATCCGGCAGGTTTTCCTGTGAACTTCATACTTGCATCATGGTGTGTTTATATATGTATTCAGATGGATGCACACATACACAACCATCAATTAAAAAAAACTAGCTGTCTCTTGTGAGACTATGCCAGGGCCTAGCAAACACAGAAGTGGATGATCATAGTCAGCTATTGGATGGATCACACGGCCCCCAATGGAGGAGCTAGAGAAATTACCCAAGGAGCTAAAGAGATCTGCAACCCTATAGGTGGAACAACAATATGAACTAACCAGTACCCCGGAGCTCTTGTCTCTAGCTGCATATGTATCAAAAGATGGCCTAGTCGGCCATCACTGGAAAGAGAGGCCCATTGGACTTGCAAACTTTATATGCCCCAGTACAGGGGAACCCCAGGGCCAAAAAGGGGGAGTGGGTGGGTAGGGGATTGGGGGGGTGGGTATGGGGGACTTTTGGGATAGCATTGAAAATGTAAACGAGGAAAATACCTAATAAAAAAATAAATTAAAAAAAAAAAAAAAGAAAGAAAGGTTGATAGAAAACCTATAATCAGGCAGAACTATAATCAGGCCCAGTAGGTAAAGGTTCTTCTGGAAACCTGGTTCCCTGAGTTGACTCTCAGGAACTTATTATGCAAAGGTAAAAATACAATTGCATCTATAAAGTTGTCCTCTGATCATCACACATATGCTTTCCTCCCCAACAAGCAAATTATCAGAAATAAATACTTTCTAATGAAAAAAATACAATCTTATTCCTACAGATATTTTAAGGAGTAAAGCTACTATGTAAATATTCTACCTCTATTAAGCACCCAAGCATCTCACTGATATCTGCTTGAACCTCAGTAACCCTAGAAGGCTTATTATATAGGGATCATCCAGGTCCTCACTATTGAGGACTCCTGTGCCCATGGTCACCAGGTATTTTTCTACACAAAGCTGCAGTCTCTCTTAATTTAATATCAAATTTGTGGAAATAATAAAAAGATAAATCAAATGGGAAAAAAAAAAAAGAGTCTGATGTGTGTCCTGAATTATTTGCTTGGTAGCATGCTGTGTCCATTGCGACAGAAGGGTATCGCTTCTTGCAATTCAGATATCTGTTTGCATCCTATGGATAACTTGTTTTTCTATGTTTTAAAGGGACTGATAATGAGTGGTAAGGTATAAAAGGGTGGCATGCTTTTGTATTTAGCAATGTGACATCCAGAGTCCACACATCCTTGGGTGTACCTGGCATTCTTTGTTTGCATGTTAACTAGGCACGCTCCTATCTCTTCACCTATAGTTATTAGGCTGTACTGTATATTATCTGGAGTTCTATGCAACACTTACATAATATAAAATATAACCAGGCCAATGTGAACTTAAGAATTGATCATCTAAGGTGAAATTTATTTTTGAAAAAATAAAAATATTAAAAAAATAATAAATAAATAAAAACTTAAAAACCACACACACAGCAGAACTTCTAGGATACATGATGGGGGGTGGGGGGGGCTCAAGAGCCTCACTCCTGAGAAATGACTGGCAGTTGATGGCTGTATATCTGAGAGGAGAGAGAGTGGTCCTTTTTAAGAGTGTAGCCACTGGTAGGCTGTTCATGCTCCAGTGGATGCCCCCACACCTATGCACATAAAGGCCACACTAATTGGACTCAGTGGGTTATTTTTAAGCAAAGCAAACTGGGAGGGAAATTATAGAGAGTGGGTCCAGAGGGAGTTAGGCCATTAAAGGGTAGATGGATAAGTACACGGTATACGTGCATGAAATGTTCAAAGAACAAAATTTTAAATTGTATTTAGAAAGAAGAAAAATTCAACATCCTCAATATTAAATATAGTAAGAACACCATGCTCTAACTCCAAATCATTTTGTGTTCTTGGACTCAGAGATCCATGTTGAAAAACATCAAGTCTCTGATTTATACAGCAGATAACATTGCAGATGATAATCTGAACAGCTAGGCCCATTCTGATGATAAGATTACTCACACATTCAGCTGAAAGCACAGTAAAGGGCCCTTATCTGCTTGTATGGTAAGGAGGAACTAAGAACTTGAAGGCAGAGACTGGCCGGGGTCTGCTACCTCAAATCTAGTCTATGTCTGGACAGACGTGTTAGATGAGGACAATACAAAAAGCCACTTGTGTCAAGCTGTTCGGCTTTCAAATGGTTGCAGTCACAATGGCTTACTACCATTTTTATCTCTGGTTAAATGTCCATATACTTCCCAAAGGAGAATGAAGAAATTCCTGCTTTCCAGTTACCTTATTTAGCTCTGGGAACAGCTCCTGTATCACAATGTCCAACAACACATAGGTCAGCTGCAGCACAAAGACATAATGTAAGGAACTAAATGTAAGGAACTAGACAGAAAAGTTACAGGCACAGGAGCCAGGACCACGGTAAATCTCTACGCAAGTCAGCGGGAAACGTAACAGCAATGTAACACAAGCAAAAAGATGTCTCTAACACCACCGACAATGCTCCATCCTTACATGCATACTAGAGACCTTTGTGAATAAAATAACTGGCATTATTATGCTTCACCCATTCTATGTAAATTGTTTTGAACAAATTTTAAATAAACAAGTATGAAATTGATATTATATTAACATTTCAACAAAATATATAGCGACTATATACATAAAAATGTTAACTGGTATTCTTTGACTTGAATTAGCAAAATGTTTATACTATGTCAGAAATTTTCTAAACATCCAAAATTTTCTAGTAGAAGATAGATTAACTTTCAGCAGCCATGCATATCACAAAGAAGTAAGAGAACCAGCAAAAGCAGTACATATAGATTTTCCCATCTGAACGTTTAGATTATTTCAATGATGGGCTAGATGTCGTGTAGTGACTCACACAGGTAATAAACCAGACATCCTGCTGCTCAGCAGCCACACCAACGCTCGCGGCCTCCCTTACCTGCTTGTTGAGCACTGGCTGCTGCAAGCCATCAAACAGGAGTCTGATGCTTTCGTACTTGGTTTCTTCACCGATACACTTGACTATCAGATCTAAACAGGAAAGCCACATATGAAACAGCTCACGGTGACTCACCACCAACCGCCTCTTAAAAGTCACACACCTCCTCTGTTCACAGACACCACATAAAAGCTCCAAGTCAGTATTTCTCAAACCAGTTTCTACAAGAGCCTCCTAGACAAGTCTTATGGTCAAGTCAGAAAAAAAAAAAGAAAGCAGTGGTTACTATTAATCCCCTTTCAGAAGTCCACAATGCACAGGATATACTATAGTGTATAAACCAACTACCACTGAGAGATAAAAGAGACTTAGAAAACATATTTTATTACACATCAGGGTAAAACAAAGCCAGTTTTTAAACTATGTATTTTGAATGATGTGTTTGTGAAGAGAGATGTGCACCTGAGTGCAAGTGCCCACAGAGGTCAGAGAGGTGGGAGTTACAGGCAACTGTAAGTCACTAATGTGATGTTCTCTGCAACAACAGCATGTGCTCAACAACCGAGCACCCCAAACAACAGGATTTAAACTCCCTATTTATGTAGGCACATAAAAACATACAGAAAAGACATCTATGACCAGATATGCTGGACAGCTCTAACCTCATCATTTGGGAAGCAGAAGCAGGAGGATCAATGCAAATTTGAGACCAACCTGGTCTACACAGTAAGCTCCAAGCCAGCTTGGGTCACACAGCAGACAAATCATAAAGCCCTGACTAGTGTGTGAGTAGAAATACCCTTGTCCTAAATTTTAGGGGTGAGCCGAGTATAAAGGTTCCTACAGGGAAACACCAGTACTACAAAGACTGAAGCAAGAGAACTGTTGCAAGATCAAGGCTGGTCTGGCTACAGCTCAAGAATCTATGTCAAACAGACAGTATTAGTAGTGTCAACAAAAGAACAAGTTACCTTTTCTTTTCCTTTCTTTCCTTTCCTTTCCTTTCCTTTCCTTTCCTTTCCTTTCCTTTTCTTTTTTATTTTTCCTTATTTATTTATTTATTTATTTATTTATTTATTTATTTATTTATTTATTTTGAGATGGGGTTTCTCTCTATAGTCCTGGCTGTCCTGGAACTCCTTCTGTAAACCAAGCTGGCCTCGAACTCAGAAATCCACCTGCCTCTGCCTCTCAAGTGCTAGGATTAAAGGCATATGCCACCACTGCCTGGCCAAATTACATTTTCTAATGAGTTATATTATTTCTAAAATAAAAACTAACAATAACAATTAGTTTCAATAATTATACTGCAACTTCAAAGTGGTGCCAATCTATATACAATTGAGTTATTTAAATATCATACCTGGAATGTAATTCATCATTTCTTCAAACGTCTGTTTTGCTCCTTTTTGCTTATCTTGGAGAGAGCGAGGTTCAGTATTTTCACAAAATATAGCATCTAAAAATGAGTACAGAAAATGTATACAATTATTCTCCAATTTATACACAAGTATATTCTAGTAATAAAAATGCTGGTTTAAAAATACCTGGAAAAAAAAAAAAAAAACACAAAACCACAACCCTCACTCTTTCAGACCTAATAAAACCACAAACGTAGACCATGATACAGACATGGTCAATGATACAGACATGGTCATACGAACCTCTGAGAAGGGTGATGAGGGAGACCAGCCGGTGCTCCTGAAACAGCTGCTCCAGCTTGCACTGGAGGTAGTAGTCTGTGTACATTTCCAGGGTGTTCTTAAAGAGGATTCGAGTTCCCATTAGAAGATGATGAAGCCAGTCTGGGACTTGAAAAACTACTCGCCCTGAGGAAGACCAATTAAGAATGAAAAATGAAATCTGTTGTCACTCAGAATGATCAATGAATAAAAGTTAACAGTGGTCATGTTCAAGGCCAATGTAGTAAATCTGTGAAAAGAATTTCTTTCACAAAGTTGAGGCAGGCTGTATTTGAATCATGAGGCAGATTAACAAAGAACATCGTGGACCGTTAAGCCTTACCTACATACATCAGGTAATCATAGACTCCGTCCACAGTCATCACCTCCATGAAGTAGTTCTGATTTTGCTTTCGCTCTGTGTTCTCAGCTCGGTTTGCATTATTCTTAAACAGATCGTTGAAAAGCTAAAGTATAAGTTGAAATAATAAAGAGACAAGTAGTTTATTGCATTTATTGACAGTAATCACTAAGGTTAAAAGAATACAGCAAAATGCCACATTAGAAAAGTTAAAATCTGCTTTCTCATTCATGACCAAAGCTATAAAAAAAAAAAAAATCCCACATATTTCTCTCAAAACATTAAATAAAAGCTTGCATTAACTTTTGCCGTAACAGTTCATTTACTAGCCATAAAGCATCTCTTTTCTTTTCCTCGTTTTTCGCCCATTTTTTGGTTGTCTGCTTTGTGGTGGTTGGATATTCTAAACCTATCCAAGATCCTCAAGTAAGCCAGGCAAACATCTTATCACTAAGTTGCATCTCTGCCCCCTCATTTTTATTTTGTTTTTTCGGTGAGATGTAGAGACGTGGCAAAGCTATGTAGCTCCAGACTGGCCTCAAACTCACGAACCTCCTCCCTCAGGCTCCGAGGCCTGGGCTCTACAGGCGCGCACCAACGCCTTACCTCCATTGTGCTACTACTGCAATTGGGTTTTTTGGGGTTTTTTTATTTTGTTTTGTTGTGGCTGTTTAAGACAGGGTCTCCCTCTTAGCCCCAGCTGGCCTGGAATCCAGTCTGTAACTCAGGCTGACCTCAAATTCTTGGCAGTTCTCTTGCCTAAGCCCTGCATATACCAATTCACACTCCAGCATGACTCCTCTTTCCATATGCTTTCCCCAGGACAGTGCTCTATGATGCTATCCATAGGAGAGAGCTAATATTCTGTCACTCACAGGTATGCTTAGAGTGAAGTTAGCCTAGAGAAGATTCTGACCTCTTCATGGGGTTCTGAGTTTCAACAAGAAAGTATACTCAGAATCCAGGAGAGAAGCGGATACTCCCAGGCACATGGTGTGCATGTGTATCTGTCTTAAACTGTCTCTACAAAGCCACAGCTCTCACACTACGAGGCAAGAACAACTTACAATGATGACTGAAGAGACAAAAAAAATTGAGGTACATGCTTTAAATTTTCCTCTTGAAAATGTTTTATTCTATGCTATGATTATCTGTACTGGAGTTTCTACGTTCAACAAAGGAGAAGACCAGGGTGGTGGTGGTGGGGAGGGGATGGGGCGGGGAGTCACAGGTGCTTTGTCTGAACTGCCTGCAGAAAACAGTGACCCATTATTGCAAACAATAGTAGACTTAGAGTGGAAATTTTTTGTTTTTTAAATTCTAAAAGTAGGCAATTCACTCTTTTTAAAGTCTGGAAAAGATTAGATAAAAAATAAATAGGCTTGGCTGGAGGTGGATCAGAATAAACAGAGACAGAAATAGTGGGAAAGGGGGAAGAAGACCAGAGGAGACGGTTAGAAGATGCTGGAAACATAATGAGCTGGCACCAGTGCTGAGAAGAGGGCAGTGAGGCAGAGGTCTGAAAAACCAGGCTGAAAGGCCCCAGCCTGGGCTACCCTGCAGCCTCTCCTGTCCAGCCCGCACCGCCAGCTGTCCTCAGCATTACCCACACAATATACTCTTTACACAACATACGGTACCTTCTTGTTGTTTTCAGAAGTGGGGCTGAGAATCGTCAGTTCCGGCCGGCTCGGTTTAGGTTTGGGGGATTCGCAAGAATTAATGAAACTCATGATGAATGGCTCCAAATGCTGACCTTTCTGTATGGACAGAGGAGATACGAGCTAAGCCACCAGAGTTCATCAGTAATTAAACATGTCAGCATCATTTATAAATATATATTAATTCATAATTCACCTCTTTCATTAGTTTCCCAGGAACAGACTTTATAATTTTTCCTGCAATTAAAAATAAAACATTAATTTTATGGAAGAAAAGCATACTGTGCAGTTATTTACATGAGTATTTCACTAGACAATTTTAAACAGAAAACAGTCAAGTAAAAGCCAAAGCTGTATAAAGTATAATTCTTCATTTCCCACTTGAACAGAGATTTACAAAAAAGGTGATACCCCAAAATAGTTGAGACACATTTGGGATTTACTGGAAAAAGTAAGTCCTGAGGCTATATACGGAAAGGGTCTAAAACGCTCCCGGCTATAGAACTGTACACTAGGAGATGGCAGTGATCTCTACCCTGACATCTATCTGCACTAACTAAGGCTCACTAGTTTGACCAGTTTTCTCTATCATTTGTTTACTACTCCCTTCCTGTCCGCCCTCCTTTTTGTCCTTGGTGTTGGAACCAAACCTAGGGCCTTTTCATGTTGGGCAAATGGTCTACCATTAGCCTCATGCTTTACCCAGAAAAATTCTCCGAAAATGTTTCAATGGGTCTGGAGAGAAAGATTAGTGGTAAAGAGAACTTGTTGGTCTTCAGAGGACTTGAGTTTGGTTCTCAGACCATGTTGAGTGGCTTACAGCTGACTTTAACTCCAGTTCTAGGAGACCTGATGGCCTCTCCTGGCCTCTGTGGGGACCTATATACACAACACACACACACACATACACACACACACACACACACACACACACATACACACACATACACACACACAAAGACAAAGTCAGAGAGACATTACATACATACATACATACATACATATAAGTCAAAAGTTTTAAAAGTATTTTCAAAATATTTAAACAATGATGAATATATCGTACTTAAACATACACTAAAGTTAGTCAAATATTTAAGAATATTTTGAGAAACATCTAAGCTATTGGAATAGTTTATATTCTGAATTATTAGACTAAAATTTTCCATTCTAAACAGGCATAGTGGCACACTCCTACCACTCCAAGTGACTGTAGTAGAAGAATCAAGAGTTCAGGGACATCCTAGACTATGTAGCTAGACCCTTTCTCCAAAACAAGGAGAAAGAAAGGAGAAAAACAAACTACATTTTTACAAACTACTTAATGTTTGTACCCCCAGGTTCCCTTATCAAAGCTGCTAAACATCTGAACACTTTATCAAGTATTTAGAAAATAACCTGCAAATTAGTCAAAATTGTCAAAACTTAAATTTCTCTTAGAGGGAGAAAAACTGCTTAGATGGGTCTTCAAATAAAACGTGAAAGGCTATATGATATTTTAAAAGAAAATTTTATTAAAGTTACACATATATTGAATGATGACTATATATATCTGCATCTGCTGAAAACACTACCACTTATTTTTTTATATGTGTAGCTAAAGATGGGGCTAAGAAATATGTTGCTAGATTTTGTTGCACAGACTTCAAAGACTTAGGACAGCCCCAAGACCCTAGGTGCCATAATTTTATAGGACTACTCTCCTTTATGCAATCTGTCACTGAGTAAAGCTCTGTTATGATTTTAATTGAATATACAAATACACACAAGGATATTACTGGCTAATGGTTTTCTGTGGTAGAATGAGTAGCTAGACGCGACCAGGAAATTAATCAGGATAACGTATCTCTAACAACAAAAGAAGTCCTTCGGAATCTGTCACATGGCTGTACTACCAAAACCATTTCTACGTCAGTTCTCAATTCATCCTCTTATACAGGTTTCTCTCAGAAGACTTACCAAGATTTACATCTGGAAGTATCTTATCCAGAAACTGTGTCTCGCCACCGTTGGGGGAGAGAAAGTCAGCCAGAAGCTGGCTGTTACTCAGCTCCGGGTGCTGCACAAGTTTCTTCAATGAACAGAAACAGAGGAGGGAAACGGATTAGAAATCTAGAAGGAAAATCAAAACTGCTCTAAAATGATTGTAAACAAAGCCAAACAAGACGCCAAAATGTGTTCCCTATTCTAACCAAATGACTTTTAAACTAATTCTGTTATCACTGAATAATTTACATTGCTTATGGATATATTTTGTAAATAATTATAGAGTTTATATAACATAATGTGCATATACAGAGAAAATGCAAGTCAATTCTGAGTGGTGAATGGTTGAGAGTTGGTTCCAGGAAACTGAAAAACCAAACCTACACTCCTGAGTCACAAAAGGGACAACGGAGTGAGGTGAGGAGGACAAGCGACGTTAATCATGACATCAAACAGAGTCCAAAGTCCTTAGATTATATTTCATTTTCATACCAAAATTTTCTTTCTTCTTTTAAATCTCCCACACCATGTTTTTAATTAGCAAAGAATTAATTAACACCATCCCTAGGAAATATCTAGTATTTTATTGATCAGTAATTTATAAAACTGAATCCTGAGGGTCACAGATGTAGCTCATGGTAGAGTGCTTGGCTCGCATGTGCAAAAGCCCGAGTTTGATCCTCAGTATCATCAACAGCAATGCAAACAATACATACTCCTGCCAAAATTCTCTTTTCTAAGGCCCAGAATGTGCTATGTCGCCTAGGCTGGCCTTGAACTCAGATCTTCCTGCCTCCACCTCTCAAATGCTTGGATTAAAGACACGTGCTACCAGCCAAAAGTTTAGTTTAAAATCCACATAGAAAAAGGTATATTTTAATTCTGTATAGGACAGGTATTACAGAGCAAAGCATGTGTGTACAAAATACATCCTCAAATCCATGTTTATTGTGATATTATGTATAATAGCCAGGCTATAGAATCAGACTAAGTGTTATCAACAGATAAATGGATAAGGAAATGTGTTATGTATGTATGCACAGTGCTGTTTACCTCAGTCACAAAATCAAAGAGATGTCATTTGCAAGAAAATGGATGGAACTGGCCTCATCATGTTAAGCAAAATAAGCAAGGTTCCAAAAAGGCAAACACCATGCATTTTCTCTCATAACCATCTAGACACTTTTAAAGGCACGAAGATGGGCGAGGGCTGTTTGGGAGGAGGAACGTAACCATCCATGAGGAGGCGGGGAAGGAAGACAGCAGAGTTATGAGGGAAGTGAAGGCGATCAAAATATATCATCCACACATGTGGGACTGTCATACTAGAACATTATAATAGATGCTGATGAGAAGTGAGGCAGTAACTGATGACAGCAGGAAACAACACGTGCACACAAGAGGAGCGCAGACACTGGAGTTATCAGGGTCTCCATCGAGATGAGAGCTGCCCCTGTACCTGCAGATACTCCTGGAACTCCTCTCTCTTCGACTTCAAAAACTCATAGTTTTTGGGGCCAATGATCCTTTTGGATGGAAGCTGAGCATCGGGAAATGTGCCTGAAATTGGTGCATAAAGGTCTTACTGTTTCAGCTTAATGTGAAACCACCATGAAATTTCAGATTCGCCATACTGCCTTGTAGAGATGTGACATTCCGTTTTCAATAATCTTCACACACTCAGAGTGTCAAGGTAGAAATTCAGACCAAAAACGTCTGGTGCTACCTAAAATACTACTCTCCTAAACATTCTATCAGGTTTTATACTTCTACATGAGTAAAAGTCCTTTTAAAAAGCTGCTCTGAGGGGCTGGTGAGATGGCTCAGCAGTTAAGAGCACCGACTGCTCTTCTGAAGGTCCTGAGTTCAAATCCCAGTAACCACATGGTGGCTCACAACCATCCATAATGAGATCTGATACCCTCTTCTGGAGTGTCTGAAGACAGCTACAGTGTACTTACATATAATAAATAAATCTTTAAAAAAAAAAAAAGCTGCTCTGAGTCCATGTGAGGCCTTAACAGAGGGGGCAGGGAGTAGCATAACATGTGGCCTTAGAGTGGGGTAGGAATACCAAGGGTAAAAGATTTAAGAAAGAATAAGGGCAGGGCATGGGAGGTCACTTAACCAAAATTACTAACATAAGAACAAATCTTGTGAAAACCTACTTCTTTGGACACATAGTACTGGCGCACACCTTTAATCCCAGCACTGAGCTGAGGAGATAGAAGCAGGTGGGTCTCTGAGTCAACAGCCTGGTCTACGGAGTGAGTTATAGGATAGCCAGAGCTACATCGAGAAACATTGTCTTCAAAAACAAAATAAAAAGCAAATGAACAAGAAAAGAACCCCACATTTTTGTAAGCTAATAAAAAAGTTTGAAAGGAGGTGCCCGGTATGAGTGGACGATGCTGTTCCCAAAGGCAATAAGTTATTTACAAAAAAAACCAGGCCTGGGAAGCCTCCCTATAAACTGCTGGTCAGGGAGGCCCCTGAGCCTAACAAACAACACAGGCCATTATCAGTATTGTAGGTTGTCCACCAGAACTAGATGCTAAGACCTTAGTGCTGAAGACACTTTGTTTTAAATGTCTGTGGGTTTTGCCGGCACATATGCATATGTACCTTGTGTATGCCTAATGTCCCATAAGGCCAGAAGAGGGTATCAGAAACCCTGGAACCATAGTTACAGATGGTTGTAAGCTACTGAGAATTGAACCCTGGACTTTTAAAAGAACAGTAGTGTTCTTAAATTCGGAACCATTTCTCTAACTCTGATACAACACGCTTTGGTTGAGGACATAGAAAAAACAACTAGGAAACTTCCTTCCTGCTGGCTAGCTCTCATAGCGCCAAACTGTGCCATGCAGGCTAGTGGAAGAAAAAGACATCAAAGGTCTTACCAAATGCTGGACGCTGCACAGAAGGGAACTGTGCCTGAGATTATAGATCAAGTGAAAAGCTTATGATTAGGAGGTCAGAGGTCCTAGGGTAGCACCGACTACCAAGGCTTTGCTAAGTGGTTATGTTGTCAAGCCACCCTCTACATCTCTGGGTCTAGACCTGTACTCAACCTTGGTCAAAGCAGCTCCTTTTTATAGTGGGCAGGGCAGCAGCCGATACAGTGATGCACCACCAGTCCACAGGGTGGAAGTAGAAGTGACATTGTGGCTAGAGGTGCTCAGCTCTAAGAAGGACCACTATATAAATCCCTCCCATCCTGCCTGGGAGCGCAGGGAACAGCAGGAAAGGAAGGACATAAAGAAGAAAAGCTAGAAAATGGGAAGAGTGCTGTGAAGTCTGTCTCCTGGACAGGGAGTGGACCCTGCACTTAGGAATTCACAACTGCAGTGGTTGCCTGTGTAAAACCGAGCCAGTAAAAATCCCTGCACAGATGGAGGAGGAGATGGCATTCCATCGATAACTGAAAAACTATCGGCGGAGCTGGAGAGATGGCTCAGAGGTTAAGAGCACCAACCTCTCTTCCTGAGTTCTATTACCAGCAACCACATGGTGGCTCACAACCATCTGTAATGGGATCTGATGCCCCCTTCTGGTGTGTCTGAAGACAGCGACAGTGTACTCATGTACATAAAATAAGTAATTTAAAAAAAAAAAAAAAAAGATGCTTGCCACACAAGCATGAAAACGTAAGTTTAAAAAAAAAAAAGAAAAAGAACACTATTGGCAGTTGATATTCAGTTTTCTTTGTGAACACGGCCTGTGAGTGCTTGCCCATTCTTCAGTGGATGACCCCATACCAGTGTGTGTGTGAATAATACAAATACAAACTGGTAGCATGAACTGGGCTCACTGAGTTACAAAAAAAAAAAAAAGATACAAAGGTGAGAGAGTGACATGGGTGTGCTATGGGGCAGGAGAAGGGGTAGATATAGTCAAGATACATTGGCTGCATGAATAAAATTGACAAGGAATAAATTAAAAAGTTTTAAAAATATTACAATATTATTTTGAATAATAAGTGGGAATCTATTAGATAAAGTCTCACTAAAGAAATACACACTAATCTTGGGAGGAAAAAAATGTAGCATTTTGTCCAGTTTAAACAAGCTTAACAAAATTTTAAAATAATAGATAAGCCTTTTCAATTAGGCTGACATTAGCAATTTTATTAACAAAATGGAGAACTCAATCAGTTTTCCTTGATATAGGAGTTTTTTTGGTTTGGTTTGGTTTGGTTTTTTGTTTTGTTTTTTCAAGACAGGGTTTCTTTGTGGAACCCTGGCCACCCTGGGACTAGTTCTATAGACAAGGCTAGCCTTGAACTCACAGAGATCTGACTCCTGAATGCTGGGATTAAAGGTATACACCACCACCACTAGGCTCACTACAGGGGTTTAAAGTATGGAGGTAAATTATCTTCTCTCAGCCTTAAACCAAACCCTAAAGTTCAGAGAAAGAACAGCTAAGGGAGCCATGCCCCTGCCTGGCACAAGCCTGTACACAAGCTCACACTCAAACCCAGACAAAACTATGCAGTGGGAGTGTGTGCTCCTTTCTTTTCCTATAGTAATCACCTCATCACGGGCTTAGTTCTTAGGGGAAAGAAGGCCTGTGCCCCATCAATTCAGAGTAAACATGAATTGTATCAGGAGACCCTCCACAAGATTTTCTCTAAAAAGATTTAGGATATTTAAAAAAAAAAACAACCCTCATCAACTTAATTGCAAAGTGGCTAGAAATGTTAACCAAAACAAATGGGTTCCGAACAAGAAAAGTTGAAACAAAAGAGTGCTCTTATTTTACAACTGACCTACCTACTAAAGAAACGAATTATAAGCTTCATTGTTGTATCTAAATGTAAGAAATAAAACATCAGCGTGGTTAACAGCAGGGACATGGATGTTTAACACAGTGGAAACGCCAATTCTTTGCCACATCAATATAAACAAAAAGTAAATTGGATAGTATTTTTTCTAATGTACAAACAGCTGCCTTTAAACACTTATTATTAAAAAAAAGTCAATACCCACTGTAAAAACTTAATATATAGATAAGAAAAAAAACCCAGAAAACCAACATTCTTATTTTCAATATAACTATATACAAGTGTCAACATCAACTGGTACACTTAAAGTAAAAAAATCTGGAATAGGAACTTTTAAGAAGGCCAATCACTGAATTATAATGTTTTTAATAAATGAACAACATACCATGAAATTCTGTTAGTTTTGATTCAAGAACATAGAATTCAAGATATCTTCTATAGACAGACCAATGCTCAGGCTCGTGTCCAACTGTAAATTAAAAACAAGCAACTTTACAATACACTACAAAAAGTAAAACATTAATACTACTAAAATGGGGGTATTACATTACAATATTTATTTTAGGTATCACGTTAACATATTTCATCCCATATTTTTATTCTAAATTATCTAGACGAGATTGATAAATTTCATTTTTTATGTTTTCAAACAAACAGGTGGTTTTCCATAACAGAATCATAAAGCTGGCAGGAACTTTATGATTTAAAGGTATGCAATTGCTATTTTTAAAAATTATAAATTCTTTATTTTTGTGTGTTGATCATTATGTGCAAGTCATAGGAGAATTTTTTTTCTTTCTTCTTTTTTGGTTTTTTTTTTTTGGGGGGGGGGTGAGAATAGGGTTTCTCTGTGTAGTCCTGGTTGTTCTAGAACTTGCTTCAAGGTAGATCAAGCTGAACTCTGCCTACTTCTGCATCTGCCTCCCAAGCAGAAGACAGCCTGTGGGAGTCAATGTTCTCTTCTCACAGGTGGATTCCAGAGCTCCAAGTCGGGTTGCCAGGCTTGGCAGCAAGCACCTTCTTTTACCCTGAGTCATTTCGGCAGCCCATAAGGTATGAAGCTCAGTCTCCCTGCCCAAAAATAATCAGTGCAGCAAATGATGAAAGGAATATACACTTTTCCCCTTCAGAGGCCGTGGCTTCCTAAGGGCACATTATATGGATAGCAGGGCTCTGTAACGCTCATGACAACAGTTACTGTTAGACTATGTTTACATTTTTACTACTGCATAGAAATTAAAAATGTTTGTCCAGCCGGGTGTGGTGGCGCACACCTTTAATTCTAGCACTCGGGAGGCAGAGGCAGACGGATTTCTGAATTCGAGGCTAGCCTGGTCTACAAAGTGAGTTCTAGGACAGCCAGGGCTATACAGAGAGACCCTGTCTCAAAAAAAAAAAAAAAAAAGTTTGTCCAAAAAGTCAGTAACAAAAGTATATGGCCAATCCAAATGAGGCCCCGAGCACAAATCAGACTATAGTAAGGACAATGACTTTGCTGTGTGCTTATTCAGTAAGACTGACAGCACCTACCACAAAATAAACACTGCCTCTGACCTGGACCGAGTAAGAGCCTGCTGCTGCAGCACAGTTATGACAGGACACACCTCAGCCAGTTACTCGGAGTCATCTGCTCCTGACGCCGTGCTCTGTGTTCCTGATCTACAACTAGTTTCTCTGCTACTCAGTTAACGGAGTCTAAAAACCACTGCCATTCCCTTTCTCACCTCCAGACGCTTCCCTTCCCTGAGCTTTGCTTTAAGTTTCTATCCGTCAATCCCAAAATGTGCAAGACTCTGTGTTTCCTTTTACACTGGATGCCGTACCAGCTCAACCGAGCCAAGCGGCACTGGTTACTGTGCGGCTGGCGCTGCTCACTTCTCCATTACAACCACACCTGAGACAGCCAAAGGACAGACAGCAAAGAGGAAGACATTCGGGAGAGTTGGGTCTGCTCGTGCTTCATCCAACTCTACTCAGCCACTGACAAAGTGGGGGTGGGGCAGGAAGGTGGGGTGATGTGGGAGAGGTAAACGATTAAAATATAATGTATAGGAGAAGTTAATTTAAAAAATGGTTAAAATTCAAAGAAAAGAATGGGGAAAGGGATTGCTGTTTAAATTGGTGTAATACAAGGGCTGGAGAGATGGCTCAGAACAGCAGATGACCTACACTTGAGAGCTGGGAACCACACTGTAGGGAAAACCAACATCCACAAGTGACCTCTACATACGTGCCATCCAATCACGTGCATGCACACCAACGTGGCAAATAAGCTGATGGAATAGTCAGTGTAGTGGTCAATGCACTAATAATAACTAAGTACAATAATTAATGACGACAGCAACAAAACAGAAAGAAGAGGGACCAGAGAAAGAGTGCAGTGGCTGCGAGCACTGGCTGCTCTTCCAGAGGACCCAGGTTTGGTTCCCAGCACTCACGGTGTGGTTTACAACCTCGTGTCACTCCAGTTATAGGTCCCAGTTACAGGCCAGGCACATACATATAAACATACAGGCAAAACTCTCACACACAAGATGAAAATAAATAAATCTTAGAAACACAAAACCGTAAAAGAAGTTCATATAAGATTCCTTGTTGGGCTGTTGGGCTGTAAGGTGTCTATCAGAAACCCATTCAGTGTTGGTTGAACAAATTAGCTAACTGTTAGCAGGTAACCTAGGAAACACCGAGCTTTCATTCCGGTTTTGTTCTGGACGCTTAGGTGCAATCACATTCAATAGTTACAGGCAACAAGTTTGCACTCAGTAAAGACAGACCCATAGGCAAAAGGCTCAGAACTAGATGTCAGGGGTCGGGGAGTACGTGGGGTGGGAGGTGGGATGGGTGGGGAGCTGGGGGTGTGGAGGGTTGACACCCAGAGGGGAGTTCCCCTTCTAAGGGGAATGGGGAGAGGACTTTACAAGAGGAGGTGATGGGAGGAGAGGAAGGGCTGACACTGGGCTGTAAAGTGAATAAATAAATTTAATAATAATAATAAAGAAAGGCTCAGAACTCTTACCTGCTCGTCTGTCGTTTCTCTCAACATCAATACAAAACACAGGAATCCTCTCCTTCTTCTCCTTCCTTTCAGAGGAGGGGTCGTCAAAAAAGTCCACATACGGAATACTAATTTTCCAGGCAGCGAGGTTCCGAGGAGTGTTAGGTGTGCTCACAGCTTCTACTGGAGAGTCATCCTCCATGACCACAATCCCTTCTTCAATCTGGAAAATGTCATCAAGGTGAACCTATGTTTCTCATACATCCGAAACCACCGCATGGACTAGTTTCATTTCTTTTTAACTTAGGAAACTAGGTCATACAAAATTTTCTAATGAAAAGGTAAAGATAAAATGTTCAACCTGGGAAGAGGACAGGGAGTGGAGGGGAGGAACTAGGAGAAGAGGGAGGGGAAACTATGGCTTGGATGTAAAATTAATGAACTAGCTAATGAATTTAAACAATGCTAAACTGAACAAGCTCCTGGCATCAACTCCATGTTTCATATCATTTATGGGTCAAAGTATAAAAGAAAATAGAGAACAGGCACTTCAGAGATGGTGAGAAGTATTTAGAAGATGCAAATATAAAACGTTCAAACATGATAATAAATAAAAATGAATATAGTCATCTTTCATGTCAGAGTGTAAAAGTTCACAGATGACACCACGCCCTTGATGTAGTGACACAGATGAATTGCACCCGTGGCACCCGTGGCCTGCGATCTGTCAGCAGAGCCTTTCTCAAGTTTGGCAATGCATTTCTACAATGAGCCATGAAACAATTTTGAAAAGTAACCCCATTCCTGAAAACATATGAAATATTTACATCAACTAATTTTTTAAACAGAAAATTGTAGTCACATATATAACATTAAAGAAGGTACAATGTGAAAAAAGATCTACTTCTACAGAATTAGGTTTTTGTTTGCTTTAAAATGGGTTTTCTGTAGGTGGAGCAACCCTGGCTGTCGTGGAACTGCATGTAACCAGGATGATCTTGAGCTCACATAGATGTACTAGCCTCTGCCTCCTAAGTGCTGGTATTAAAGGTATGTGCCACCATGGCAGGTGAATTTAGATTTCTTATTTCTTTGCTTCTAAAATCACTAACATCTATAATTTCATTTAATATCTAAAAACAAAATAATTCCCTCTAAAAAGAATTATCTATAAGCATAGTTCTTTTACATCTTTCTGAGTCTCTGTGTACCTAGACATTTATTAGCCATGTTAAAGGGGACAATTACTAATATATATATCTTATCCATATATAAATATAAAAATATATCCATCTTATCTGTTTATGTGTTTTTGAGACAGGGTATCTAGGCTACATGGCCTAGGCTGGCTTTGAACTAAACATCCTCCTGCTTTAGGACTGTGTGTGCAAATTTTGCCGAGATTACAGGTGGATACCATCATACCTAGGCTATTAGCAGAGTAGCAACATGGCTTCTCTGGATGGTATATAGACACGCCTTTAGTATGCACCTTTAACCCCAAACAATGAAAGGAAAGTTAGTTTGTAGGAGGAAGCACCCATGTTTGAAAGTGATGTCTAATTGAGTGGCAGGCAAAGTAATCAGAGAAAGATTTGACAGATAGGCTATGCCCACAAGAACAGAGAGGAAAGGGAAGCTACTTAAGGGAGCCGTGCAGAGAAGGGGGAAGTTTTACTGTGACAGTTTTAAAGAGCCAGGTAGCAGACAACACAAGCTAGACACACAGATGAAGACAGAACATGAAAAGGAGCCAGAAGATTAGAACAGATTGCCAAAGTTAATATGAGGCCAAGCAGAGCAATTGAGTCAGAAGCTGAGAGAAACCAATTTGAATCAGTCAGCTTGGAGAGGAGTTTTGAATCAGAACAGATGAGTTGACCAGCCAACCAGAGTTCAGAAAGAACTAGAAAGGGTGAGTTTATTCAGCAGTAAGTCTCAGAGGCTGAAAACATTCAGGGCCTAGATTAGATTGTCCAGAGGTTGGAAGTTTCCAGGACTAGGCCTAGGTTAGCAGATGGAGGCAGTAAGACTCAGAGATGACAATGAAATTAAATCAGGTGAATAAGAGTTACTTTTAAGCTGGGCATGGTAGTGCACACCTTTATTTCCAGCACTCGGGAGGCAGAGGCAGGCGGATTTCTGACTTCAAGGCCAACCTAGTCTACAGAGTAAGTTCCAGGACAGCCAGGGCTATACAGAGAAACCCTGTCTCGAAAACACACACACACACAAAACCAACCAGAACCAGACATACCAATTAGCCTGATCATAGAGGTGCATCATGGCTGATAAGTGGCGCCTTACTTAGTGCTCTGGCCTCTACACACATGGATCCTTTATACATATATATTGCTTATACTCTATACTATAAATATGTAAAATTGTCATGTGTTAATTAAATAATATATTCAAAAAATAATAACAATCATATTATTAAGGGCACAAAAAAAGAAAATGCTCAGTTCTATTAGTAGCTCAAGTAAAGGTTTATGAACACCAGGTGAATTTTAAAAGGTAATTAATTGTGAAGTTTTCTGTGTAGAGAACAGAAGAAAAGGACCATGAAGCAGAACTGTGTGTGCAAAGACACAGAAAGGCACAAAAGCACGAGGAGAGAAATACAAATGCATGTAACCGAAGCGTCCTGTCAAACAAGTCTAGGATGAGTCCTGAGCGCCTAAAGTTCCACAGTCTACGCTACGGGAAATTAAGCCTTCTCATAACTCTACAAACATCCCTGAAGCATAAGGCTGGAAAGAGATAACATCAGGACCGAAACAAACGCCCAGGGAAAAGACAGTAAAGGGCTAGCAAGATACCTCTTTCAAGGAAGTACCTACCTGCCTTGCAAAAAGGACCTGAGTTGAATCAGCAGAACCTGTTTAAAAGACCTGTGAACCAGGTGTGGTCGCCGATGCTTGGAAGCCAGGCAAAGCCAGCCTGGCTCTACATAGTGAGTACCAGGCCAGCCAGGGCTACATAGTAAGACAGACCCTGATTGACTTTTCTGTTTGTTTTGAGACAGGGCTTCACTATGTAGCTCTGTTTGTCCTGGAACTCACTATATACACCCAGGATAGTCTCAAACTTACAGAGAGATTTCCCTTCCTCTGCCTTCCAAAAACTGGGATAAAAGGTATGGACTACTATGTCAAGCTGACAAATCCTATTTTAAAAAAAAAAAAAAAGTTGTGCACAGTACTGCAGGCTGATAGTCCCCACACTAGGGAGGGAGACATTCGCAGATCCTTGGGTCTCCGTGGCATATCAGCCTAATCTACTTGATGAGCTCCAGGCCAGTGAGAGACTTTGTCTCAAATACGTAACAAACAAACAAACAAACAAATAAGACCAGCAAGATGGCTTAGTAAAGGTGCTTGCTGCTAAGCCAGGTGATGACCAGGACCTTCATGGTAGCAGGAGAGAACTGACTCCTACCAAGTTGTCCTTTGACATGTGGAAACATATATCCCATATACACACACAAAACAAAGCAAAATGGTGCACCATGCCTGATGAATGGCAGTTTCCTTAGTCCTCCAGCTTCTACACATGTGTACACATAAGCACCTACATCCATACACACAGAGACACATGCACCTACATCCATACAAACATACATACACATACATACACACACATACACATACACACACACACATGCACCTATATCCATACAAACATACACACACACAGTAAGTTGTCTGACTACTAGAAATGCCTGGGCTGATTTTCCTTAGGGTGCATCAAGGTGGGTCTAAGGAAAGGTATTTAATGGGGTTAGTACAATGAAACTACAAAACTAATCATAAGAATGAACATTTACATATAAAGGAAGTCTGAAGGGAGAAAATAAAAGATAGAGAATATAAGCTAGCAGACCCCACACTTAATGCATTTTAACCAGAAAACTGTACATAGGTTACACTTAATTTTTTCACTTACAAAGTCATCTTCGCCTTCAGCCACCCCATAATTAGGCAGCACAGCTCCCTCCATTGTCGTACTCTTGAATACGCCTTTAATTTTGCTTCCTATTCTGCTGATTCCAAACGATTCTCCTCTTTTTTGTGTGCTTCTAAATATTAAACAAATACGCATCAGGTACATAGCAGATTACCAGCATCGACTACTATAGGCAATGCAGAGAAAAAGCTCCTAGCTTTGAATGGAAAGTTGGAGGAAGATCAACAAAGTTTGGAGTTTTCAGACACTGATTAAGTCTCAACATCCAGGAGTCAAAACTGTCAGAACATTTCAATTCTCTGTACCAATACATGAGACAAAGTTTACTGACAAACATTTGAAATTTAGCTAATGCTAACTTCAAAAGCTTAACTGAACGAAAATTTTTGAAAGATGATAGCCCCCTAGTGGTATATAGTTTTCATTACCACAGAATTTTGTCAAAATGTACATATGCATGAATCTGTCAATTTTTAAAAACTGTACATCTATTTAGAGCAGTGGTTCTCAACCTTCCTAATGCTGCAACCCTTTAATACAGTTTCTTATGTTGTGCTGACCCCCCCCATCTTAAATTATTTCCATTTGTACTTCATAACTGTAACTATGCTACCCTTATGAACTGTAATGTAAATATTATTGGATATAGAGGCTTGTCAAAGGGGTCGTGGTCCACAGGTTGAGAACCACTGACTTAAAGTGCTAAATCACTAAAATAATACAATACTAAATTATAAAACTATGATCTTCCCATTACATTTTTCAGATAAAGGTTAATGAAAAAAATAATTCACCTCTATGACAAATGTTAAAGTAAATTCGTTTTTATAGTCTCATATTCCAAAAGGAATCAGGTATAAAACAAATGCACTTAGTGTCAGTTATACAAAAAAAGGAAGAGAAAGAAAGAAAGAAAGAAAGAAAGAAGGAAGGAAGGAAGGAAGGAAGGAAGGAAGGAAGGAAGGAAAGAAAGAAAGAAAGAAAGAAAGAAAGAAAGAAAGAAAGAAAGAAAGAAAGAAAGAAAGAAAGAAAGAGAGAGAGAGAGAGAGAGAGAAAGAGAGAGAAAGAGAGAGAGAGAGAGAGGAAGGGAGATAGAGGGAGGGAGGGAAGGAAGAGAGGGAGGGAGGGAAGGAGGAAGGAAGGAAGGAAAGAAGGAAGGAAGGAAGGTGAGAAGAAAGGAAGCTGAGAAGGAAGGGAAGGAAGCAAGACAGACAGGCAGACAGACAGACGGATGCATGCATGTCAGGGAGAATGGTTAGCAGTGATGGGAGGAAGAAAAGCAGGCAGAGTGCCGAGGAAGCAGCCAGCTCTGCCATAAACATTAAACACTAGTTTTACAAATTTTTCAAAAGTCAATTTCCAAAAGCAGAAATAGCTAAAAAGAAAGAAGGAAAGAAAGACCAAAAGCAGCAAAAATGCGACCCATTAGAGCCAAATGCTCTGTTTCAGTAAACCAAACTGTAACTTTTATCTAATTTAAAATTTGAGTACTACCACCACCAAAGACCCAACAAGAGACTATTGTAAAACTTAACCATTTGCTTAGGATATCTAACTCAATGGAGCTATTATTCCTATATGAAAAATGTATCTACTGAAATAATTCAACAACTGGAGATATAAAAAAACATGGATCACGTTTCAAAGGTACCATGTTTACTGTAACAAGATTATTTCATGCATTGTCTTTGGAACAAATCAAACTTATTTTAAGGCTAGAAAACTATTAGTAAGTCGTAAATAGTACTAGAAACAAACTAGACTATTTTTATCTAAACAAACATACAGTTAAAAAGCAAAGCATGCAGATTTTTTTAAAAAGTAACAGTTTTAGGTATTATAAGCTCTGATGAACATATTTCCAGATGAAAATAAAAATACTAAAATCTCTAGCCCTTACATAGCCATTCCAGTCTCTAGAATTTAGAGTCTATAAAACAATATGGGTTTTGAACTACAGCTTTTTTCAAAGGTCTCATTTGTGATTATGCCTAGACCCACAGAAACACCATTATATTTACTTGGGGCAAAATAAATAAGTAAAAAGTAAAGCCCACAATTCTTTAATTACAAAGAATTCTAAAAATTATTCAGCAACCCTCCTTATCCCTTAAAGGGAGTTAACAACTCTTAAAAGATACTGGTAGATAAATAATAAAAATATCTTCATATTATCAGAACATTTTATTTCATAAGTACATGCTATTTCAAAAATATTCCTAAGAGCCGGGCAGTAGTGGTGTATACTTTTAATCCCAGCACTCAAGAGGCAGGTGACCTCTGAACTCAAGGCCAGCCTGGTTTAGAGAACAAGTTTCAGGACAGCCAGGGTTACAGAGAGAAATCAGGGGGGTTGCAGGGAGGGGGTGTTTCTAAATCCAAAATAGAAATTCACTTTAAAAATTTATCCTAAATAATTCATATAAAGGCATTCATATTTTTCCTTTTTAGTTGCACCTAGGTTGCCTGAGGTGAACTCTCTAGATTAAAACAGACAATTCATGCTGGGAAAAAAAAAATCACATGCTCAAGACTTACCGGAAATCATCCAAACTTAGGCTACCTCTGCAATATCAAATATGTGAGGTTATACGAGGAGAGGAGGAGAGAGAAAGCCCAGATATTAAATAGGTTTCACTTTATAATTCAAAATCAAATTTAAAAGCTTCAAAGTTATACAAGTGTGAAGGAATCCTTATCAATAACACGATACAGGGAAAAAAACAGCACACAGCTGTTTGGGTATTTGTGATCTAGATTATGAATGTCTTTGAAAACAGTATGCTGGGAAATCATTCAGCATGTTCTTTCCCTTAGATGTGCCATGTGGCACAGCACAAACAGAGAGACTAAACTAACCAGAGAAGGTCAGATCTTCAGTACAGAACTGTGTCCATGTTAGGCGCACTCATTCATGAGGCTTAGCACATTTTAGCCTGAGGTAAAATGAGTGTTTTCCCAGGCATGGTGCCTCATGCCTGTGCCTAGGATGTATCCTAGCACTTGTGTAGTTTGAGTCTAGCCTAGGCTGCACAGTAAGCTCTTGTCTCATACATACAACAGAATGTTGGGCGGGGGCGGGGGGCCATTAAGGACGTCAGTAGTAATATTGCTTGCCTAATACGCAGATGCCCTTGACTCAATCCCAAACAAACAAACACAACTTTTTAAAGAAATCTTTTTTTTTTAAAGATTTATTTATTTATTTATTATATGTAAGTACACTGTAGCTGTCTTCAGACACACCAGAAGAGGGCATCAGATCTCATTACGGGTGGTTGTGAGCCACCATGTGGTTGCTGGGATTTGAACTTCGGACCTTTGGAAGAGCAGTCGGGTGCTCTTACCCACTGAGCCATCTCACCAGCCCTTAAAGAAATCTTGAAGCTAAAAAATATATTCCTAAGGAGTTGTACTTTGAATACACAATAAAGTGGGTCAGACTTAGCTATATGCAGTAAACATTTACTTTTAAAGTACAAGTAAATAAAACGTAAACAAACCAAAAAAATAAAATCGTCTTTAAATGCTTTAAGCCATTTAACAGCAAACTGGATACTCTAAATTTCCAATTAAAGGAGGTTAGCAAACTCTTCTAATGATTAGGTATCAGAGAAGAGGCCTCTTAAGTGTGACTGCTAACATTAAAGTTAAGTAAATACAGAGAAAAACATACTTTAAGTGGCTGTATTAGTATCTATATGTCCAACCTGCCTTTTTTATATTTTAAAACTATGAAAAGGTATACAAAAGATACCGGGTGCCCTTAAAAAGGCAGAGAGAGCTTTCCAGCGCTGAAGCTGGAGCCTTTGACTTACAGTCATCTAGCGGGTGGGTTTTATTTAGGCAAACAATGAAAAAGACTACAATGCCATCAGAAAATAGCAACAGCAGGTTAAAACCAGTACACACCCAGAGGTAAACTGCTCACCTGTTGAATTTGGAATTGCGTGTGGGCGATTCTGCACCTCTTAAAAGTTGCCTAAAATACTTCAAAACAACAAGACAAATTAGGATTAACAAACCCAGTACCTGACATTGAAATACACTACTTTATCTTACTTAATCTTGCTTTTTTACATTTATTTTGCTACTTAGATCTCGGCCCCAACACTGTCCGAGCCACTCTGAAGAAGTGAAGAAGAAGCCCGGCTCACCTCATCACTGTGGCAGAACATGGGGGTGAACACGCTCTCCAACAGGGAAAGGACGTGCTCGTATGCTTCAAAAAGACACCTCATCGTTTGCAGCTTCACAACATCTACGTACGGGCCTTCAGCAACTATTTAAACAATCCAATTGTACAAGTTATTGCTGAGTAACAGAAAGGTAACAATTCATTTAAATTTCACTATGCGAAATGAACATACAAACTATGTTTAGTAGAAACTCCTACAGAAGAAATCTTACTCAACAAATGGTGCTGGCACAACTGGTTGTTAACATGTAGAAGAATGCGAATCGATCCATTCCTATCTCCTTGTACTAAGGTCAAGTCTAAGTTGATCAAGGAACTTCACATAAAACCAGAGACACTGAAACTTATAGAGGAGAAAGTGGGGAAAAGCCTTGAAGATATGGGCACAGGGGAAAAATTCCTGAATAGAACAGTAATGGCTTGTGCTGTAAGATCGAGAATTGACAAGTGGGACCTCATGAAACTACAAAGCTTCTGCAAGGCTAAAGACACCATCAATAAGACAAAAAAACCACCAACAGATTGGGAAAGGATCTTCACCTATCCTAAATCAGATAAGGGACTAATATCCAATATATATAAAGAACTCAAGAAGGTGGACTCCAGAAAGTCAAATAACCCCATTAAAAAATGGGGCTCAGAACTGAACAAAGAATTCTCACCTGAGGAATACCGAATGGCAGAGAAACACCTGAAAAAATGTTCAACATCCTTAATCATCAGGGAAATGCAAATCAAAACAACCCTGAGATTCCACCTCACACCAGTCAGAATGGCTAAGATCAAAAATTCAGGTGACAGCAGTTGCTGGCGAGGATGTGGAGAAAGAGGAACACTCCTCCATTGTTGGTGGGATTGCAAGCTTGTACAACCACTCTGGAAATCAGTCTGGCGGTTCCTCAGAAAATTGGACATAGTACTACCGGAGGATCCAGCAATACCTCTCCTGGGCATATATCCAGAAGATGTCCCAACCGGCAAAAAGGACACATGTTCCACTATGTTCATAGCAGCCCTATTTATAATAGCCAGAAGCTGGAAAGAACCCAGATGTCCCTCAACAGAGGAATGGATACAGAAATTATGGTACATTTACACAATGGAGTACTACTCAGCTATTAAAAAGAATGAATTTATGAAATTCCTAGCCAAATGGATGGACCTGGAGGGCATCATCTTGAGTGAAGTAACACAATCACAAAAGAACTCACACAATATGTATTCATTGATAAGTGGATATTAGCCCAAAACTTAGGATACCCAAGATATAAGATACAATTTGATAAACGCATGAAACTCAAGAAGAATGAAGACCAAAGTGTGGACACTGTGCACCTTCTTAGAATTGGGAACAAAACACCCAGGGAAGGAGTTACAGAGACAAAGTTCGTAGCTGTGATGAAAGGATGGACCATTTAGAGACTGCTGTATCCAGGGATCCGTCCCATAATCAGCTTCTAAACGCTGACACCATTGCATACACTAGCAAGATTTTGCTGAAAGGACCCAAATATAGCTGTCTCTTGTGAGACGATGCCGGGGCCTAGCAAACACAGGAGTGGATGTTCACAGTCAGCTATTGGATGTATCACAGGGCTCCCAATGGAGAAGCTAGAGAAAGTACCCAAGGAGCTAAAGGGATCTGCAACCCTATTGTTGGAACAACATGATGTACTAACCAGAACCCTGGAGCTCTTGTCTCTAGCTGCATATGTATCGAAAGATGGCCTAGTCGGCCATCAATGGAAAGAGAGGCCCATTGGACTTGCAAACTTTATATGCCCCAATATAGGGGAATGCCAGGGCCAAAAGAATGGGAATGGGTGGGTAGGGAATTGGGGGCGGGGGGAGGGTATGTGGGACTTTTGGGATAGCATTGGAAATGTAATTGAGGAAAATACGTAATAAAAAAATTTTAAAAAAGAAAAAAAAAAAAAAAAAGAAATCTTACTAGAATGGGAAATGAGAAAGATTTACCTCCAGCTCTGAGAAACATTAGTTATGTGAATTGTTTTATCTTATGGACTCTTTTGAGTGTCAGGGTCCCACTAAGCAGCCAGACTCAACTGGAATTTCCTTGTAGGATAGGCTGTCCTTGAACCCATGATCTTCCTGCCTCCACCTCCAAGTGCTAAGATTACAGGCATCCACCTTCATGCCTGCTTCAGTTATATTTATAGTGAACACTTCTTTTTCTCAAAGCTTTAATCTTGTCAGTAAAATATGTAAAAAAAAAAAGAAAGAAAGAAAGAAAGAAAGAAAGAAAGAAAGAAAGAAAGAAAGAAAGAAAGAAAATGTCTTAACTAAGAAAGTTAATAAAAGGTCCTAAGTATTTTTTTAAAGCATCTTAACAGCTGCTGGAATGACTAAAAGATACATGAAGCGCTCAAGAGTGCGTAACTACTCTTGCAAAGGACTGGAGTTCAGTTACCAAAACCCATGTTGGCAGCTCACAACCATCAGCACTAGAGGGCTCTAAAGCCTCTGCCCTTCAAGGACACCTGCACACATATACACACTCGAACACACACACACACACACACACACACTTGAAAATAATTATTCAAGCAATAAAAAGTGCCAGGAGTGGTGACTCATGCTTTTAATCCCAGCACTGGGGAAGCAGAGACAGACAAGTCTCTGAGTTTGAGACCAACCTGGTCTATAAAGTGAATTCCAGGCTACCCAGGGATACATAGTGAGAGGCTCCTCCCTCAAACAAACAACTGTATAAATTAATCTTTTTTAAAAGTAGAAAAAGAGACATGAAGAAAACGCAGCAGACAGGAACAATGCCGACCACCCATGCACTGTCCTCTCTGACTTACTTCTTTGAATCTCTTCTACAATGAAGGGATCAAACCGAATTTTGTCAATGCTTTCATCCAAGCAGTATGTTTTATAAATCTTCTGCAATTCCTCATGTAGAGATAGCATTTCATCATTTGATAACTCTGGACGCAAAATTCTATCATTAAATTCCTCTAACAAATCAGAGAGAGATTAAGAAAAAAAGTTAATATAAATGCTTTCATGAAAACTTCATATTCTTATTCTAACTAGAAGCAGAAAATATAATCAAATTATTATTTTAAACTTTTAGAAAAGGACTTGAGAGTAGAATACTCAGATAAAAAACAAATTCAGCCAGGAAGTGGTGGTGCAGGCCTTTAGTCCCAGCACTTGGGAGGCAGAGGCAGGTGGATTTCTGAGTTCGAGGCCAGCCTGGTCTACAGAGTGAGTTACAGGACAGCCAGGGCTACACAGAGAAACCCTGTCTTGAAAAAACAAAAACAAAAAAAAAAAACAGATACAAAAACAAACAAAAACCCAAATTCAACAAGATTTTTATGTTAATATAAAATATATAAACATGGCTAGCAATACAAATTTGCTACAACAGACTAGTAGGCATATTTGTAATATTTTCTATAAAGAACATATTAGATTAGTTTCTCATACCAAAGATCTGTCAAGATTGTAAAATCTGATTGCTCACTAAGTGATAATGACAATCCCGCTCGGAAAGCTTCTCACAGATCCAATGCGCCATGGTATTCCAGCTTGGCACTACTAACAGAATGCTGGCCGAGCGGTGCTGATTTGGACTGTGAGATCTTTCACACAGCACCACCACACTGGATTTTTAGAGGTTCTTTTCTGCTACTAGGATCTGACTGCAGGCAATGATAAGGTCATGCCCCACCTAGAAAGGACTAGACAGCTGGAGAAGCTCCGTCACCCGAGATCTCTAGCATAAAATGTCGTCTGGACAGCAGATCTGCTCTAAACAGTCACAGCACTAGCAAGCATGGTGACGTCACTGGTGAAACGCAGAGGAAGCCTCACCGACTGTCAGACAGAACTGCAGGACGTGCACGGCCCCTTCTTGTTTCAGGAAGTTCATAAAGCGGAACAAAAGGTCCTGCTGTTCTCTGATTTGTTTCAGCTCTAACTTCAGCACCTTGTCGCAACATGAGAGGAAGAGTAAGTGAAAGATACATGAATGTATTTTAAAACCGTTATCTCCAAAACAGTAATGCTGAAAACACTCACAGATGGTTTTTTATTTCTAGGTTCTGCAAATTTCTGCAGGAATGGAACCAAAGGGGAAGCTGGTTCAGTTGCTTTTTCAGGCTTGGAAGAAACAGAATTATCAATTCAGTAAAATTCGCACTAGAGTTGGTACATACAGTTCAAACAAAGCAGTTCCAAGTGTCGCACGCAGTACGCTCAATACTCACAGGGCTGTCGTCTATGAAGATGATAAGCAAATGATTGACAGTATCCTAATGGGACGTAAGAAGCACAGGTCAGAATAACCCCACTGTCATGTTCTGCCAAGAATTCTCAGAACTTTCACATTATCAAGTTTGCTAGAAAAACAAGCAGCACAGTGACTGGCTAAATATCTGTATCTGTGTGTTACAGAAGGACTCATAAAGAACTACAATCAAACCAAAGTCAGAACTGTTGAAAGTGTCCATCCAAGAACAAATAAATAAGCAAAATGTGACACACACTTAGAACGGATTACTACTGAGACTTGGCAAGGAAAGGACTACCAAAACATTCCTCTGCCGAGGAATTACTGTTTATGGGTGTAGAATTTACAGGATTTTCATTTTGTTAAGACCAACACTTTGGAAGGTGATGGTGATGGTCACTCAAATAGGCACATGTTTCAAAACAATGTACTATACACACAAAATGGCTAAACAGTAATTCAAGAGTATTTTATAAAAAAAAAAAAAAAAAAAAAGAAAGAAAGAAAAAGAAAAGAAAAAAATGTAATCTTACTGGATCAGCTAGGAAGTCCAAAGAAGGAAGAAGCACAGAACCAGACAGGATCTCTCTTATGAGTAATGTCAGGGACCTGGAAACAGAAGTAATAATTCTGTCATCAGTGACCTGCACAAGTTCCTCATTGTCAAGTACTTCTGAACTAACTAAAGACCCCACGGAAATGAAATTATGGGGATGGATATGGTAGCACATGCCTTTAACCCCAGCACTGGAGAGGCAGAAGCAATTGGATCTTAGTTCAAGGCCAGCCTGATCTACACAGCAAGTTCCAGGTCAGCTACAGGCTGTACTATGAAACCCTGTAGGAAGGTAGGTAGGTAAGCAGGTAGGTAGATAGAAAAGAAAGAAAAAAGGAAAGGAAAGGAAAGGAAAGGTAAGGTAAGATTATGGAGCTGGGAATGTAGTTCAGTGGAAGAGCGCTTGTCTTATGTGGCTGTTTAGGATCCTCCCCTATGTACACACTTATCTATCCAAAAAACTCAGATTAAAATTCAGTGGGACCAGGAAGGGTCGTACGGTTCTGCATTTTTAGCAAGTGTCCAGATGTTTCTGCTGCAGCATCACACACTTGGACTTGTGCTCTTCATTTGCTAAAAGTACCCACTGTTTAAAGGAAATGAGCGCTCTCTTACAAGAGGGAGCAGGAAGACATCAGAGCACTGTTCCTTCTCGAATCTTTGCTAGCTTTATAAGTTCACGTTTACAGGCTGGAGATGTAGTTGAGAGACTGAGTAGCATGTACAAGGTCCCGGGTTTGCTCCTTAACACACACACCAAAAAACTGTGTATGTATGGTATATCCAACAGCATGCGCCCTAAGACTAAGGACAATTTAACTGGCAACACAAATGAGACTACAGATTTCTTTATGAAGGAGGAGCTCAGTATGTTTCCCAGGGTGGATTTTCATATCTGCACTCTGCTCAGGCACCTACATAGATAAGATTACAGCGGCATATCCAGCTAGACAGCTTGATCGAAACACTAAAATACCTCTACCAACATGCACTGCTATATCGTCTAATGATTAAATATTTGCAAGTGCATCACTGAGCTGAGCATGGTGACACAGACCTACAATCCTAACATGGGAGACAAAGCAGGCGGGAAACACTATGCAGCATGGCCCTGTCTCAATGAACGGAAAGAAAGAGAGGGAGAGCGGACAGAGGAGAGAGGAGAGAATGAGCCACAATTTTTCCCTCTAAATTGTTTTTTTTTTTTTACTGTAAATTACAATCTAAGAACTATCAGGATAAGGGTAATGAAGTAACTTATGGGCAAAATCCACGTATACTTCTCTAGAAGAAGGGGGAATGGAGGGAAGGACCCCTAATTATCCTTTCCAGCTGGACAGCTCAAAACCCAAACTTGTCTGCAAAGTATGCTCAAAGTGTTTCTGTCTATAAGAATCATAGTATGCATGTCTTTAAAAAGGAACATCAAGAAAATAAAGCAGAAATATTTCAAATAAAATTAAGTATATTCATTTATTTAACTGTGACTTCTACAATCAGTTTTTAATAACAAATTCTAAGGCCAAATAACAAATACTCAGCACCTAAATTGGCATTTTAACATCTGACCAATTTATTCTCAAGTGAAAAACTACTCATACCATAAATTTATACCAAGTTTTAGTGAAGCCTTATTATAATAAAACAGCAATATACATGCTATATGTATATGCTATATAGATATATTCACTATATACATATACAAATACTACTATGATATCTTCTAGTGCATTTATACCTGCAGTCTGTTGCTTTAGGAGGCAAAATATAAGGAAAAAGTAACTCAGTAAGTTTCCTTAAATACTGTAACTCATCTCTTCGACTTCTCAGGGCCACATGAAGCTCTGGACCATATTCTTCTAAAGCAGCTTGTTGTAAATACTCCGTGTTCTTTACTGTAAATAACAATAAAAACTATTGGATGAGTTATGATATATTAAATTACTTCATTTGCATTAGCATACAGAACATGTAAGCTCATTCCTCTCCTGGCCCCTGCTTTCTGAATAGAAATGGAAAATTTTACAGAAATAAGACATAAAGAAAGACTTTCTCCTCTTCCATGAACTTACTTACGGCAGTGGTTTGAATAGGGATGACCCCATAGGCTCATAAATTAGAATGTTTGTTCATTAGGGAATGGTAATACTTGACAGAAATTAGGAGGGGTGGCCTTGTTAAAGTAGGTGTGCCTTGTGAGAAGTGTCACTGGGAGGGGCTTTAAGGTTTCAATACTTAAGCCAGGCCCAGTGTCTCTTTCTCTTCCTGCTCCCTGCCAGTCCACATGTAGAACTCTCAGCTCCCTCTCCAGCACCGTGCTTCCTGCCACGGTGGAAATGGACCTCTGAAACTGTAAGCCAATCCCAATAAAATGTTTTCCTGTATGAGAGGCTGTGGTCCTAGTGTCTCTTCACAGCAATAGAACATTACTAAGACACTTTTTTTTTGGAATAAATTCATTTTCTGAGTCTTTTTCCCTGAGCAAATAAGAATTTAGACTCATGACTTCTATATTATATACTAACAAATGACTTAATTGGGGCAAGGGGAACTATAGAAAATGTGTCCTAGTAGACACAAGAGTTATTCCTTCCTGTTTTTATATCAATATTATCCAGACAACCGCTAAGAGTATGGAAGAAAGTGGCTTCTCCAGCTAGTATCACGTTTTTTAGCCAGATCACAGTATACAGAAAGGATAATTGAGTAGTCAAAAGTAACCATTGAAAAGATGAAGGAGAGTCTTAGCTCTTCATTGCTTATAAACCAGTCTGTCATTAACCTCCAGAAGATAGTTAGGATGTTTGAGGGGGAGTCTAGTAAGATAGAAGAAGACAAATCTAGTTTTCTTGTTGTGTAATTGTCACTGTAATATTGAAGTTATGTGGCTTTCTGAAACGTATTATTCAGAAAAATATGAGAGGCATTTGTTTTCATATGTTAAACTTTGTCATGCTAGGGTAAAATCTTAAGTTGGAAGAATAATTTATTACAGACTTTTGATGAAGGGAAGAAATTAATTATGTTTCTGGAAGACTGTCTATAAATAATCAAAATATTTAAATAGAATATATTTGATGTGATATTAAAAAGCTACTGAATGTTGTGGAAGATAAGAAACGTCTAGTCAAGTAAAAAGTTGGCCTATTTAAAACAACAACAACAACAAAGAAACCAGTCTGAAACAGATGTGATTCTGACAGACACTAAGGAAAGGTCAAGCCTACTGACACTTTGTCCTATGCTTCCTCTGACAGTAAAGTACTCTTATGAGACTGCTACAAAGATGCTACCTCTTGTCTACTCTGTGCCAGTAAAGTCAAGCAAATGTTAGTGTAAGTTTCAGTCAGGCACGGTGACTTGTACTTGCAATGCATGGAAGGTAAAGGCAAGAGAATCAGCAGTTATCTGCATTGGTTACATAGCAAGTTCAAACCCAGCCTGAGCTACAGAAGACCCTGTCTCAAATTAAACCAACCAAATAAAAAAATTACTATTAAGTTCTATAGATGCAAAATCTTTTAAGCTCATTCATTTTAAGAATGTTTTAAGGATAGAGTAATTTTTACTTATGTGGCTGGGGCCCAAAGAATGCAGAAGAGGGCATTGGATACCCTGGGATTGAAGTTCAAGATGACCAGGAGCTACTCTGTGGGTGCTTGGAATTGAACCTAATTCCTCAGAAGAGCAGCCAGTGTTCTTAACCTCTAAGCCATCTCTCTTGGTAAGATTCTCCTTTAAAATACTTATATTTACTATGTTTAGAATATATGTATATGTATGTGCTTGTGGGTGTGTGCACATAAGTACAGATGCCTCCAAAGTCCAGAACAGGACCTTGAAGTCCCTGGCACTAAGCATCAAGTGGGAAGCCACCTGACATGGTTAATGAGAACTTAACTTGTGTCCTCTAAAAAGGTCAGTATGTGCTCTTAGTTACTGTGCCACCTCTCCAGCCCAAGGGTAAAATTATTTTTGTTGCTGTTGTTTTCAGACAATATTTCACTATGTAGTCTTGGCTGCCTATGTAGACCAGACTGGCTTCAAACTCACAGAGATCCCCCTGCTTCAACCTTCTGGGTGCTAAAACTTAAAGTGTACACTACCACACCCAGCTCCCAGCTGTATAATTCTTACCTGATGCAAGAACACAGAATAATTTTAAATGCAAAACCAATAGTTTTATTTATATATTAATCAAATCTACTTACAGCACAATTTCACAAAATAGGCACTAGCTAAATTAATTGAGGTCGTGAGGAATGGAAAAACGGCTTCGTGCTCAAATAAGGGCACACTTCAAGCTGTTTTTCCATTGCAAAACACTCAGAGCTGTCCCTTACAACAAGGCTTTTGAAGTGAAATGCAAACAGTAATACTGAAGAAATACAAGCTGTTTGTATACAGTCACCTATGCAGAATGGTACTCTTCCTAGTTCATTTCAGAGAGCACTGAGGAAGAATACCAAACACAGAAAACCTCAGTCTCACACAGAAGCAAGTACAAAGAGCAGAACTGTTAAAGGGAGTATTTTTGGCTTGATTTTAGAGCAAGGAAAGTCCTTAGTCAGCATTTCCTCATTCAATGAGAAAACACTTAATTAACACATGCTTGGTGTAAAGCACCCAGCAAAAGGCCAACAGGCAAGGAATTAGCAGAACTGTGGTATGGAAAACAAACATGATACACGAATGACCTAGAACATGAGACACAGGATGACCTAGAACACGAGGCACAGGATGACCTAGAACAAGAGACATGAATGACCTAGAACATGAGACACGGGATGACCTAGAACATGAGACACAGGATGACCTAGAACACGAGACACAGGATGACCTAGAACACGAGACACAGGATGACCTAGAACACGAGACACAGGATGACCTAGAACACGAGACACAGGATGACCTAGAACACGAGACATGAATGACCTAGAACATGAGACACAGGATGACCTAGAACAGTCTGAAACTGCAGAAATCATAGAACCTGGAAAGGGACCTGAGTGACAAGAGCAGAGCATCATTCAAAGAAAAACTGGGTTGTTTTCTTTTTAAAGCAATTCTCAAAGATCCTGTGAATAGCACTAGTAAGTATGTCAGCACTCACATCAATATTTTTTTTAATGTATAAACAAAATCACTCCAACTACCATGGAAAACTTCATTACCTTTCTGTCTTGCTTTAACAATCACTTCTATATGTTTCATTGCTGCTTTTAATAGTTTCTTGGTTATAATAGATGGAATATCCACCTAGAAAAATGAACAAAAATAAGACTTAAAAAATACTTACTAAATTGGAATAGCAACAACACTGTATTTACAATACTATAATGAAGCTAAAAAGGACTAGAATCAATATAATTGATAAGAATATATTATAAAAGAGGTTATACACTTCAAAACTGCTCTCACCCCCCTACACACACACACATACAAAAGATAAGTATCTGAGATAGTGGACGTGTTAACTATCTTGTCTTCCTCATTCCACACTATACTGACATACCCTAACATCATTTGTATCACAAAATATACATAATTTTAAAGTATGTGATGGTTTATATGTGGTTGGCCCAGGGAGTAGCACTGTTGGAAGGTGTAGCTCTTTTGGAATAGATGTGACCTTGTGGGTGTGTGCTTTAATATCCTTGTCCTAGCTTCCTGGGAGTCAGTATACTGCTAGTAGCCTTCAGATGAAGATGTAGAACTTTCAGCTACTTCCTATACCATGCCGGCCTAGATGCTTCCAACTCCTGCCTTGATGGTACTGGACTGAACCTCTGAACCTATAAGCCAGCCCCAATTAAACGCTGTCCTTTATAAGACTTGCATTGGTCATGGTGTTGATTCACAGCAGTAAAACCCTAACTAAGACAAAGTGTCTACTTAAAATAAAATAAATACTGGGAGGCAAAGGATTTGAATGGACATGTCTTTAAAGAAGATATACAAGAGCAAATAAGCAAATGGAAGGATGTTCAGCATGCCTGGCATCAGGGACCTGCAGACCAGTTACAAAGCACCTTTCACTCACTCAAAGCTAGGTAAGGAGAAACAGTGATAGAGAGGGTGTGACCGCACACGCCAGGAGGGAGAGGCTAAGATCTGCATCTACATCTAAGGCTAACTTGGAACACTTAGGGAGAACCTACCTCAAAGGAGAGTGTGAATAACGAAGGGGAGTGAGGGGAACTAACTCTGGCAAAGGAGTGAAAGGGACACGTTCACACACACACAGGCGTGGCCACGCAAATGCTGTGGCCACTGTGGCAAACACTCTGGCATCTAGCTCCTGGAAGAGTGAAACAGACAGCTCTATCTCACAAAGCAATTAACTATGCTCTTAAACACAGACTCAAGACTGATGAAAATATAACTATTAAAATATAAATCTTCATGAGACTTAGCTTGAAAATGAGCCAACTGAAAAATAATGAATTATGGTATATTCAGCCATCAAAAACTGAAGTGCAGATACAAGCTACAATGTGACAATATAAATGAATCTATAAAACATTACACTAAGGGAATGAAGTGCCACAAAAGGCCATGTATTAAATAAATCCATTTACATCAAATATCTAGATAAGAGATAGAGACAGAGAGACAGAAAGCAGAATGACTGTTGGCCATGTGAGCAGATTAAGGATTATGGGGAACAGATACAAGGTCTCTTTCAGAAAACAAAAATATTCCGAAGTTGACTGTATAAGGAATGTATGCAGAACTTTGAAAATACTATGAAAGGTCAATGAATTCTATACTGTAAATGGATGAAAGCTATGTGTGCTATATATCAATAAAACTGTTATTAAAAATAGAGTATGATGGTTGTTACCACACATTTCTAATCTCAGCCCTGTAGAGGCTGAGGCAGGAGGACTGCAAGTTTGAGACCAGCCTGGGCTATATACTAAGGTCTTCTTTCAAAACAAGGTAAGAAGACAAAAGAAAAAAAGAACATATGTATGTGCTCGTGTATGTAAATATTATACTGCAAGTACAATGCACTACTGTTGTAGAATCACTAGGCTAGCTCAAAGCCTAACATGTTAGTTCTACTAATACTATTGATTAAATCATTTGAAGAATAATTTATTTAGAGTTGTTATTTAGATGAACTATCATTAGTCGTCTGATCTGTCTCCTGCCCTTTCCTCCTCCCTCCTGAGTGTGTGTGTGTGTGTATACACTCACAACCTATGGAGTCTTATTTGTATATATGTACAGCTGATCCCTTACGATTGGTGTCTGGACTCGGATAAAGACAAAAAGAAAAATAAGTGAAAAAGGAGGAGGAGGAAGAGGAGACTGGTTCTCTGTCTCTCAGCAGCCACTGACTGCATACAGCTCTTGGCTATGGTTGGGGCCTTGTGAACTCTTCTTCCACCCATGTAGGCACAGCAACTGGAAGGCACACCAATTTTAAATTTCACTTGCTTTGCCTATTTCCTCAAAACTGGAATTTGTGGATATTAACCCTATTTTATCTTTCCAATTTAACAGGTTACAGAATATTACAGTACCTCACTTATATTTGATGTACAACAACACATTTTCAATTGGTCACTGGCCATTTTCTATTTTTCTTTTGTGAACTCAATGAATCAAGTGGACATAAAGCATTTAGCATGGTTAAACTTTTATTTATTTTGTTTATTAATGACATATTTACATTCTAATTTATTCTTTATACGTTTAATTCTACTGAATTGACAAAGCAGTATAAAAGTAAGTGTGTATAGCCACTGAACTACACATATAGGTAAAATATCACTCCTAAGGATTTTATAAGGCAGATCATAATCACTACAATTTACATAAACATATTTAAATGAAACATGACATTGTTTTTATATGTCTATATCATTCTTTTCATTTTTAAATTTGATTTTTTTTTTTTTTTTTTTTTTTTTTTTTTGGTTTTTTCGAGACAGGGTTTCTCTGTATAGCCCTGGCTGTCCTGGAACTCACTTTGTAGACCAGGCTGGCCTCGAACTCAGAAATCCACCTGCCTCTGCCTCCCAAGTGCTGGGATTAAAGGCGTGCGCCACCACGCCCGGCCCCTCTTTTCATTTTTAAATTCCACAAATTTTTTAAAAAAAGTATTAAAGGAAGCCAACCGCTCAATGGGACCAACAGAGATTGATCAACATTTTATCTAAAATAAAAAATAAAAATAAATACATCTACTATAAGAGAAAAACCAAGACTGCCATAATGATAAAACTCCAAATTTCTCATTATAAACATATGTACCTTGTGAATTCTTCGCACCAAGACAGATGCAAAAAACCGTAAGGTGATCCTCAGCTCATCAACAAAGGACTCATCGTCCGTCACATCCCTTCAAGCAAGGACAGACAGCAGACATTCAGAAGTTCTGAGAAGCACAGCTTCACCTTGCTGGAACCAGGAAAAGAAGCTGCCTCTTGGCAAAGCCTGCCACTGAGCTACATCCCCAGCCTACAAGCATTTTGTTTGTTTGTTGTATTTGTTTGTGGTTCAAAACAGGTTTTCTCTATGTAACTCTGACTGTCTTCAAACTCAAGAGATCTACCTGCCTCTACCTCCTGAGTGCTGGGATTAAGGGTGTATACCACTACAGTCAGCTAACTTTCCTGAAATCTTAATGTCCCTATAGGAAGTGCAGCATTTTCTTCATCAAAATCAAGAAAAATCAGTGCGAATAAGGGCTACATCCTGACTTGAAGATGGAGCTGTTACATCTCTAAGCAGAATAAGGAAAATAAACATGTCCACCATGCCTCCTACTTCCACTGAGGCGCAGGGCTATGGATAGCATCAGTAGCTACTGAGAAAAAAACATGTACTTTAGAAAGACAACCAGACTTTATGTCCAAAAAGTCTCAATTTTAAAGGAGGTGTCTTTTTTAGAAAAAGATTTATTTTACAAAAAATTTCATCAACAGCTTTGTGTACATTACAAATACTCCACATTTAAAACATATCCAAATCTAAAAAACAAACAAACAGAGCTGGTGAGGCCACCCCCCTCTCTCTCAAAGATTTACTTATTTATTTTATGAATATGAGTACACTGTAGCTGTACAGATGGTTGTGAGCCATCATGTGGCTGCTGGAATTGAACTCTGCTCGATCCATGGTGAAGCCTCTCAATGGGCAAGGGAGGACATGAGCCCCTCGCGTCTAGACGGTGGGCAGGAAGAGAAAGCCAACTCTGGCAGGCTGGTCCCCTGACCTCTATATACACACGTGTCTGACACATGTACAGATAGGTGTAAGTGAGAAAAATACATACACCTGCAGAAAAATATAGCATATAAACTGCTGTATTAAATTAGTCTTAACACACTGTGGATGAACTCAAATAGTAGGATGTTTTTAAAAAATTAGAAAATACAAAACATAACTGAATCATTGCAAAAGTGAGACACATCACTAGACACTGTACTGTCAGATATATGTGTTCAAACTTAATAAACACACAATGCTTAAAGAAACATGCATTTATCAAATGACATAATTTGGATGCCTGACTTTAAATTAGAATCTCATTTTTCCTTTTCTAGAACTAGAGTGTTTTCTTTGTCAGCCAAGAAACAACACCCATGTACCCTGTGTATACTAAAAACAAAATTACTTGGGGGAGAAAAAAAAAGCATTATGTTTTTCAGAGAATCTACTGAGATGATCTTTCGATCTGTGTCTGTACCTGTTCATGTGTGCAATTATATGTGCAGGCATGTGTTCACACATGCACATAGAGATCAGAGGTCAACCTTTCTTGGCAAGAACTTAATGAACTAAGTTATTTCCCCGGCCCCTATGAAAGTCGTATTAGAAAATGTTGTTTGCTGGAGAGAGGATTTCCTTGTGTAGGCCAGGCTAGCCCCAAACTCCTGATTCTCCTTCCTCTGCCTCCCTCTGCCTCCCTCTGCCTCCCTCTGCCTCCCTCTGCCTCCCTCTGCCTCCCTCTGCCTCCCTCTGCCTCCCTCTGCCTCCCTCTGCCTCCCTCTGCCTCCCTCTGCCTCCCTCTGCCTCCCTCTGCCTCCCTCTGCCTCCCTCTGCCTCCCTCTGCCTCCCTCTGCCTCCCTCTGCCTCCCTCTGCCTCCCTCTGCCTCCCTCTGCGCGGTGATACAGGCTTCCTCACTCTGCCCAGTGAACCAATGATTCATAACTGAAACCAATACATCTTTGGTAGTCAGATTGGAAGAAAGTGTACTACCAGTATTTAATGGGAAATAGTTCAGGACATTGATAAATATTCAATAATGTACAATGTATTTCTCCATAAAAAACAGATTTGGCTGAAACTGTCACTGAGAAATCCTGACTTACACTGAAAAGATATCATTAACATGCTTAGCTTAATGGTATTAACCATATTAAGAGGGGAATGGGGCTTTTATGGAAAACAAAAACCATACCTGTACCACGGATAGACAAAGTTTTCCAACACTAATTCAAGAACCTGCACAGGAAAATGTTTAAAGAAAAATAATTAGCTGTAGGGAAGTGAATTGCACTTCTAAGTGATATATATTAGCACAACCAAATTCATTAAACCCAATATTGGCAATATGTTTATGTCACCTTTACATAGCTATATCAATAAGAACATCTTAAGGAAAATACTTGAAAATTATATAATCCAGAAAAGAAGTCTCTCTTAGAACACATATCTCAAATATCTCCATAATCAACTGTCTCAACAAGGGCCATCAAGATGGCTCAATAGGAAATCAAATTCATCTCAGCACAGCACTTGCCTGAAGACAAAACGGCTGTGCCAGTTCTGGAGAGCCGACACAGCAGCAGCCACGGCCACTTACTTCCTCCTCGCTTGGTGCTACACTCTGGGTCACACCTAAAGCTCTCGTCTCACAGTTTGAAAATCACTGGCTTCCAATTCAAATAATCGCAACTTCATGACATAGCCTTTTGAAAAAAAGCTTTGAGACAGGGTCTCTCTATGTAGCCCTTGCAGTCCTGGAATTCATACGAAGGAGACCACAGAGATATGTCTGCCTCTGCTTCCCAAGTGCTGGGATTAAAGGCATGCACCACCATGCCCAGCATGATTTCTTTTTCTTCTTTTTTTTTTTTTTTTTTTTTGGTTTTTCGAGACAGGGTTTCTCTGTATAGCTCTGGCTGTCCTGGAACTCACTTTGTAGACCAGGCTGGCCTCGAACTCAGAAATCCGCCTGCCTCTGCCTCCTGAGTGCTGGGATTAAAGGCGTGCGCCACCACGCCCGGCCCAGCATGATTTCTTAACAGCTTTATGAAATACTGGCTAAGAACTAAACTGAACTTTTTTTTTTTTTTTTTTTTTTTTGTGTGTGTGTGTGTGTATGTCTGTGTGCATGCAGTGGTGGAGGCTAGGGGTCATCTTCCAGCATCTTGCTTTTATTCTCCCTTTCTTGTTTGGCAGGGCCTTGTGCATGTCTGGCAAACACTTCACCTCTGAGCCACATCCCCAGCCCTCTACCTTATTTTTGGAGTCCGAGTCTCTCCCTGAACTTAAGAGTTTGCTGTTCTGTCTAGACTGGTGGGACAACCAGCTCCAGGAGCTGTCTGCCTAGACACACACAAACACACACACACACAAACACACACACACAAACACACACACACACACAATACAGGGGTTCCAAGCATACTCGGGGAAGTGTGGCTTCTACATGGTGCTGGGAATTCAAACACATATCCTCCAACTTCCGTGGCAAGCACTTTACCCACTGAGTCACTTCCCCAGCTGTTAAACAAGTTTTACTGATCAGATACAACAGCTGAAAATCCTGTTAAATCTCTCTAACATTTAATTTAGCTTTGCAAATATCAAAGTACCTATTTCATAAGCTAGATACAAAAAAAAATGTGTGTCCTTAACAAAGAGCCTGATGTACAATAAGCACATGAGTAAGTGAGAGCTACTAAAATAGTATAACTTCACTGCTCCCAGCCCTGGCACTTCACCCTCCCTCTGCTTGGTAAACACTCCCTGCCAACCTCTTCCTCTCGGGGTCCCTCCCCACAGGGTCAGTCTGGCAACTGTTCAATCTTCCTTTTCATGGCATCTCTAACTAACATCTGTGTACCTCCTCCTCTGTACTAAGTCTACATTTCCCACCTCCCTCTCCCATTATTACTGCCTGCAGGCTACACTATAATTAGCTGTCCATGTGTCTACCTCCAACTCTAAACGAAGTGCTAGCACAGAAGAACCAATTGGACTCCTTTGTCTTTTCACCCCTCAAGGCCTACTACTCCAGTTCCTATCTCTATCAAGAGCATAAAATCATTTTGAACATGGGAGCTAGTATCCATCAATACCATTCAATATATGTGAGGTGTCCTCATTTGCTTTCTGTTGCTGTGGCAAAACACTGACCAAAACTCACCTAGGGTTTGGAGACTATTTCATCTTACACTTTCAGCTCACAAAGAGGGAAGCCGACGCAGGAACCTGGAGGCAGGGACCAGAGCAAAGGCCATGCAGCCCTTTGCTAAGCCTGCTTTTCTTATACAACCTAGGACAACCTGTCCAGGGTGGCAGCACAAAATGTAAGCTGGACCACATCAATCAGTGTCGAGACAATGACCCACGCACATCTCACAGGGTAGTCTGAGGGAGGTAAATCAAGTGAGGGTCCCTCTTCCCAGATGGCTCTATTTTCTTTCAAGTTGACAAAAATCTAACCAGTACATTTCTGGGTTTTTTTGTTTTTTTTTTTCATTTTCCATAATGAATGAAGTATCTAAAATCTCTAGTAGCCACATTTTACAAAAAGTAAAAATAAATCGATGAAATTCTTTTATTTAACCTAATATAGCCAAACTATTATCATCTTAACATTTAATAAATATAACAGAGACTCTTCACACGTTTTTCTTTTTTTTTTCTTTTTTTTTTTTTTTTTTTGGTTTTTCGAGACAGGGTTTCTCTGTGTAGCCCTGGCTGTCCTGGAACTCACTTTGTAGACCAGGCTAGCCTCGAACTCAGAAATCCGCCTGCCTCTGCCTCCCGAGTGCTGGGATTAAAGGCGTGCGCCACCACGCCCGGCTTTCACACGTTTTTCTAAGCCTTCAATATCTAGTATATGTGTGTATATATGTGTATGGGCATGTGTGTATGTGTAGCACATCTTAGATTGTACTGGAACATTTCAAGTATTTTCTGACAGCTACATGTAATAGTGGCTGCAGTCCTCACGGCATAATAAACATCTCCCCAGTGCTAGGGATGGAACCCAGGCTCTTGCACACAGTATACAGATGTACTACGAGTGAATTCCATCCCCAGCTCAGTGTGGACAGCACAGTTGATTTAAATCAACAAATCAAAGGAACAGAAAAAGCCTAAGAAACCACACAATTGTTGCAGGGCTTCCATTTAGACACTGCATGCAGCTTCCTTTTAGACAACAATGCATACAAACTGAGATAAAGGACCATAAAGTAGGGTTCGGTTGCAGGGTTCAGTTGCGGAATTCAGTTGCCAGGTGCTATTCTTAAACTTAATTAGCATTCAATGTAATTCAGTATACATTTATCATCTGTCACTGGTCAACTGCCTATGTGACTCCAAATCCATTGCTGCAAAGAGGGAGACACCCCATTCCCCACATTCAAGGACTTGACTAATATCTTAGATGCATGAAAAAGATATGTCCTTTAAAACAAATACATAAGTATGGAAGAAATCAAAGTAAGAGCCTGTGACTAGAAGAGGACACAAACTTTCTAGTGACCATTACCCCACTCCCTGACCTTTACTCTAGTTAGTGTCAAAGCTAGTGTCATAGTTCATTGAGATGCATGCCCATAAGAGTCCAATGTTTCTTTGCAAATGGTCACTCCCATACTATCATACAGACACCTGTTCCTGCAGCACTAACTAAGCAGTTTTCTTGACTGAAATATCTACGTAAATTTGAGATTTAACTGTAATTTGGAATAGCTTAGTATTCAAGGTACTTATTTTGTAAAAAATTATCTAGCCAAGAACTCATCATTAGGTAATATATATTAAGATATGGGGTCTTTTGTGTGTGTTTATTATGTTTGTTTGTTTTTTGTTAAGACAGGTTCTGGACGCTAGAGAGATGGCTTCGTGGTCCAGAGGTCCTGAGTTCAATTCCCAGCAACCACATGATGGCTCACAACCATCTGTAATGGGATCCAATGCCCTCTTCTGGTTTGTCTGAAAGACAGCTACAGTGTACTCATATAAATAAAAATTCTTTTAAAAAATAATTAAGACAGGTTCTGTAACCCAGGCTGGTCTAGAACTTACAATGTAGCCCTGGCAGGCCAAAAAATCATGACCCTGCTGCCTTGGCTTCCCATGATGGAACTATAGGAACGAACCACCATGCCTACCTTAATAAGATGTACCAGGATTAAATCTTCCAATAAAAGTCTCTGAAAAAACTTCTGTTTGTATTCAACATTTTTTATTTGTATATGTAATCATAAACCAAATAATATTTCAATCAACACAGATGACATATTTAATAATAGGCCCATAAGACTATTGTTCCCACCTCCTGGGGGCTGGGGAGGGTCACAGCTGTTATAGGACAAAGTTTGCTCGCTTGTTTGTGGCATTTGGGTACAAATGACTGTGCTGCCAGTTATAGCAATCTATGGCACATATAATTATGCACGGTATATGACACTGGATAATAAGTACGTTACAAGTTTATGAATTTACTACGTCATGTCATTCTTTTTATCTATGGCAAAGTATATTTTATAGTATATGTTTATGTATTTTTATATGTTTAGATCTGCACTGTCAACTTCATATAACCCAGAATTACCTGGGAATAAAATCTCAAATAGGAATTTATGTACATCAGGCTGGGGATGGGGGGTGGGGGGGGAGAGAGTCAGTTGACCAATGATAGTTGTGTGCTGAATCTACCCTGAAGCTAATTAGCACAAGAATAGTGTAAGGGAGGAAGCAGCAAGGTGGGAGCAGGCGAGCAGGGGAGGGCGAGGACCCACTTGCTACTCTCACTCTGCTCTGATGTGGTGCTGCTTTAAGTTCCTGCCCTGGTTTTCTTGCAACAATGGACTAGAACATGAAATTGTAAGCCAAATAAACCCTCTCCTCTCCTAAGCTATTTTTTTGTAAGGACATTTTATCACAGCAGCATAAATTAAAATAAAACAATACTGTACTTTTAATTTTAGAGTTTACTCCTATTTATTAAAAGAAAAAAAAAAAACAATTTTCTGTAAAGCAATCAATATGCCATGTTCGGCCAGCAGCAGCTTCAGAGAACTCATCTTTGTACATCCCTTGACAGCCATCAGGAAGGCCCACGCAATGACTGAAGCTAGCATCTAAGTTTACACACGCTCATTCTGTGATGCTCTCACAAGGACAAAACTCCAATGATTTTCAGGACAGTCTCATCCTTAAGGAACACATGCTCATATCAGGCAATATTAATTAAATTGCTTACCTCTGAGAGAGATGCATCTACCTTCGAAGAAACTTTCAGGTCTAGCCAGGGCTGATAGTTTTCAAGGAGCAAGGAAGGCCTAAAGTAAAGCAAATCGCTTAATCACTTTTAATAAAATACATTATAGTAAAATATAAGCATTAGGTAAAAGCACTTGCCTTATAAACCCAATCAACTAAGCTTGGTTTCCAGAGCCCAAATAAAACAGGAAGGAGAGACCCAATTCCACAAATGGTCCTCTGACCTCCAAACATTTGCCATAGCCACGTACCCACACACAAAACCCACATGCACAATTAAAAAGTAAAAAGTGTAGCCAGGCTTGGTGGCGCACACCTTTAAAGATTTATTTATTTATTATATGTAAGTACATTGTAGCTGTCTTCAGACACATCAGAAGAGGGAGTCAGATCTCATTACAGATGGTTGTGAGCCACCATGTGGTTGCTGGGATTTGAACTCTGGACCTTCGGAAGAGCAGTCGGGTGCTCTTACCCACTGAGCCATCTCACCAGCCCCGGCGCACACCTTTAATCCCAGCACTCCGGAGGCAGAGGCAGGTGGATTTTTGAGTTCAAGGCCAGCCTGGTCTACAAAGGGAATTCCAGGACAGCCAGGGCTATACAGAGAAACCCTGTCTCGAAAAAACAAAAATAAATAAAAAGTAAAAAGTGTAACTTACCTATGTCGTTTACATTTCACTTTACCACAAACAGCACAGCTATGTCCTTGTGGAAATAACTCTTGAAGTCCTAATTGCTAAAAAATGAAAGAGAGATTAGTTTTTAGTTCCCATAATGTCTCTACTACAAAGAATCAGTTTTTCGGCAGCTTTGTTACACTTCATGCAAGCACTGAAACTATTATTTCTAATAAGTACCCTCTAAACTAACTGCCAGTGAATGCAAAACACCGAATGGACTGCTCTGCGATATGCAAGTCACAGCAGGTGTGGCTCAGTGGTCCAGTGGGAGAGAATTCTCTAGCATGACCCATGGTATGGGTTCAGTGACTCCCACCAGAACATGAAGGAGAAAATGTAAGCATGGGAACCAAAACCAGAGGCTCTCTCAGCAGGCATGGAGGTAAGTGCCTGTAACTCCAACACTCGGGGCGTGGAGGCAGGAGGATCTAGAATTCAAGGCCCATGAGACCCCATCTCTAACAAAACAACAACCAAACCAAACCAAAAGAAAAAAAAAAAAAAAAAACCTTCCTCACTTAAAACTAAATTCAAATGGCATCATCACTTATTAAAAAAAACATCTACTGTGTCTTATACTGCAAAAAACATAAGGAAAAAACAGTATTCCCATTTCTTCCAAAGCTTAGCTTCAATGAGGGGGAAGACATGATAATTCCTAAGACTCTGCTGACCAAATCTGTCCAAGAGTTCTGTTTCCTCTACATAAAAATACCAGAAATCTAAAATGAGGGACTGCATCAACTTAAAAAAACATAATTTATGATTTAAAAACAGCCCACTAGGGCCTGGGAAAACAGCCAGTGCAAGGCCCCAAACTTCATCAGTGGGAGAAAAAAGACATCTCATTCAATCCTCATCTGCAGACAGAATTTCAAAAATCAGAATTTTGCCTTACAGAGTTAATATATTATTACCACTATTAAATTTCAGAAATACAAATTGGTTTAGTTAAACAAATTGCCTAATTAGTTTTGATTTCTATGGTGCACATAATCATTTAAGAGCTTTCCGGAGTGGGAGGGTTGGGGTTAGCTCAGGGATAGAGCACTTGCTAAGTCAGGCACCGTCAGCATGTGACCACTCACCCGCAGCCTGCACATGAAAGCAACGGCGGTGGATCACTATTGAACCAGGGACTCCTTCCATGTCTCTGCTGCAGAACTAGCCGGAAAGTTTTTAACAATACTATTGACAGGGCAGTAGCCCAGAACTTTCTCATCAAAATCTGGGCCTAAGTCCAACAATCCATACTGTTGGTGATTCCCAAGGAGGGTCTCTTCTCCCGCCAGCTTTGACAACCTCTGTTCTAGATTAATGGCCTTTGTGGACCATGCACCTAAGGGGCAACAAGCTCACAGGAGGAACTGCAACTTTCTGAGGGGACCATATTTTCCTTTTACAATTGTTATTAGAATTGTAAACCTTAAAGGCAGAACTACAGGTGCAGCTCGGTGGGAGATTACATGCAAGGGCCTGGGTTCAACCCTCAGCATGTGCCTCTGCATTTATACATGCAAATGTAGGTGAATACACATAGTGCTCATTTTAAATTTTTTCATATAGTCCATTATAAAATGATAGTAAGTAGATTTTTTAAATCTCTGCTTCACAATGCTTTTAGTAATAAATTTTTTAAATATATTTTATTACGTATTTTCCTCAATTACATTTCCAATGCTATCCCAAAAGTCCCCCATACCCTCCCCCTCTCCCCCATTTCCATTCCCTACCCACCCATTCCCATTTTTTTTTTTTTTTTGGCCCTGGCGTTCCCCTGTTCTGGGGCATATAAAGTTTGTGTGTCCAATTGGCCTCTCTTTCCAGTGATGGCTGACTAGGCCATCTTTTGATACATATGCAGCTAGAGTCAAGAGCTCCGGGGTACTGGTTAGTCACAAAGACATACACCTATACACATGAATTAAAAAATGTTTAAGTTCAAAATTTAAAAACACAGCCGGGCAGTGGTGGCGCATGCCTGTAATCCTAGCACTTGGGAGGCAGAGGGAGGAGGATTTCTGAGTTCGAGGCCAGCCTGGTCTACAGAGTGAATTCCAGGACAGCCAGGACTACACAGAGAAACCCTGTCTCGAAAGAAAAAAAAAAAAAAATGTAAAAACACAATTTTACCTTGGGTTTGTATTTTATTGTGAAGAATATATTTGGTAAGAGGGAATCGGGTCCTAATGAACAGTAGAATGTCACAACTCCAGCAACAAACGACCAGAAGATCATTAAGACATGCAGATACCTTAGAAAAAATGAAAATGATCAGAACCAAAGAAATCTGTAACATTAAAAGCAATCCCTTCGCTGAGCTACGAAATATTTATTAAGTACCTATTGATCAAGATCAATTTTTCTAACTTTCTACAATGTATTTGCTAGATATAATATAAATAATGAGATGTATATTAAAATGATATAATTTCATTGAATATAGAAAAGTAAGTGCAACATTTCATTTTCATCTCTATGTTATGTTTAAGAAGTCTGAGTCCAGTCTTCCTCACATTCCACCAAAATTCTTATTCTAACTGCAGTTCTGGGGGATCAGCTGCCCTCAGAATCAGAAGAGATTTGGGCCTCCACAGACACCAGGCATGCAGGCAAAATACTCATACATGCAAAGTAAAATAAATGAATCTAAAAAATAATTTTTAAAAATACAGCTGCCGAGAGAAATCTGAAGAGACAAGTGGCCAAATTAGGTACTGTGCCACACAATGCACAATATTAAGGTGTCTCAAAACAGCCATGATGCCGGTCGTGGTGGTGCACGCCTTTAATCCCAGCGCTCGGGAGGCAGAGGCAGGCGGATTTCTGAGTTCGAGGCCAGCCTGGTCTACAAAGTGAGTTCCAGGACAGCCAGAGCTACACAGAGAAACCCTGTCTTGGGGAAAGAAAAAAAAAAAAAAAAAAACAGCCATGATACTGCAGATACCAATCCCCTCACACGGTTCACGTTTCAGTGACCACAGTGCGTTTATTAATGGTGAATAATTGTATAAAACATAAGCTTTACTATTAGCTCTCCAGTCCCAAAGCGACAAGACCCAGGTGACCAATCACACCGCTTCTGTTAATAACTGATGGCTCACGTACAACAGCAAAACATGGAGCTGTGTTACCTCCTTGTTCCCAATAATAACCTTGTGTGACGTTTTATAAAAATGGATAATCTCAAGGGGAAACTGACTCACACGCATGAAAGTGGAACAAGGAAATGAGCAGCAATAATGCTAGAAGTGAAATTCAAACAAGAAATAAATGCAATTACAGAGAAAATGGGTCCTTGTGGGAATCTGGACACTGCTATTGTTTAAGGTTCTAGATATGTGGGACTGAGGATGGAGGTCAGCTGGTAGAGTGCTTGCCTCACATGCAGGAAGAAGCCCTGGGCTTAATCTCTAACAGCACATAAACCAGGCATGCCTCTGATGAAGTCATCTTTAGCCAGCCTGGGCTCAAACGGTGACAGGAATATTAATAGCAAAGGGTGAAAACACCTCTCAGTGATTTTGGCAAAAATCTTTACATTTAAGGAAATGTTTTATGACAGTGAATGAAAAACTGAAAATCAGCCCACATTTAGAAACTTGGCATTTAGATGCACAAAAGATACTTCATATACTAAATTCAAATTACTCTCTATTATACTTTCTCTTTACAGAGAAATGAAGAGAATGAGCTATAGGAACTAGAAACTGGGGTACGCTCAGTCTTATCCCCTCTCAATAGTTTTCTGAAGCTCTAATAACTGACAGCTATGTCTCCTTAAAAAAAGATGGCAGTGAGAAGAAAGTAAAGCTACACTCACAGAGGACACAGGAGAGGAAGAGTGAAGCCACACTCAGAGGACACAGGAGAGTAAATGAAGTGGTTGGTGTGGTTTGGGTTTGGTGGGTTGGATTTGGGTTTGGTTTGGTTTTTTAGGCTGTACTTATTGTGTAAACTAGACTGGCCGCAAACTCTCAGAGATCCATGGGCCTCTGTCTCCCAAATGCTGAAATCGAAGGTATGTGCCATCATACCTAGTACAAGATCTTAGTAGTATTCTCAATACTGTTTCCTGTTTCTCCAAGGCCCACTTAACAGTACTCTGCTATTTTGTATTCACTTGGTCAAACCAAGAGTTTCTGAAATTCTGTCAGCTACACCAATGATTGGGTTGCCAAGATTGCTCAGCAAACCACCTAATGATACAAACATGATGACCTAATTTGATCCCTGGAACCCACACAAAGGTGGAAAGCAAGCCAACTTCACAACTTTGTGCTCTGACCACCACACAGATGTTATAACTTCTCATACACACCTACACATTATAAATTAAATGAGAAATGAAATATAGGTAGAGAGCAATTGAAATATATATACAAAAAGAAAAATACAGAGGAAATAAAATCTTTCTTTTTTAAATCATTTTATTCATTTACATTCCAAATGATACCTCCCTTTCCTCCCCAAACTCTCATCCCCCATCTCCTCCCCTCCCCTTTGCATCAATGAGGGTTCTACTCTACCTACTCCTGTCTCACCACTCTAGCATCCAAGGACTCTGGGGCATCAAGCTCACAGGACTAAGGACCTCCCCTCCCATTGACGTCAGAGAAGGCCATCCTCTGCTACATATACAGCTGGAGCCATGGGTCTCTCCATATGTACTCCTTGGTTGGTGGTTTAGTTCCTGGGAGCTCTGGGGGAATCTGGTTAGTTGATACTGTACTTCCTATGGTGTTGCAATCCCCTTCAGCTCTTTCAGTCCTTCCCCTAGCTCTTCCACTGGAGTCCCTGGCTGAGTCCGATGGTTGGTTTTGAGTATCTCCATCTATATTTGTCAGATGCTGGTAGAATCTCTCAGGAACAGTCATACTGGGCTCCTAAAGCAAGCGCTACTTCAACAAGTATTGGGGTTTGGTGTCTGTAGATGGGGTGGACCCCTAGGTGGGGCAGCCTCTGGATGGCCTTTCCTTCAGTCTCTATTCCAATTTTGTCCGTTTTTCCTTTGGACAAGAACACTTCTGGGTTAACAATTTTGAGATGGATGGGTGGCCCCATCCCTCAACTGGGGGCCATGCCTATCTACTGGAGGTGATCTCGACAGTTCTATATCCCCTATGTTGTGTATTTCAGCTAAAGTCATCTCTGTTGGGTCCTGGGAGCCTCTCACTTCCCTGGACATCTGGGACTTTCTAGTGGCTACCCCCAGTTCCCTATCCCCCAAGAAAGCCAGGCAGTAGTGGCATATGCCCTAAATCTGAGCACTTGGGAGGCAGAGGCAAGTGGCAGACAGAGGCCAGCCTGCTCTACAAAACAAGTTCCAGAACAGCCACAGCTATATAGAGAAACCCTATCTTGGAAAAAAAATGAAACAAAAACAAACAAACAAGTCTTAATTAAGTCATAGGTCAGGGATGGTGACTCCCCCAGAAGTTCTTTTATTGTTAAAAATTGTTTTTGCTATTCTGGGTTTTTTGTTTTTCCATGTGAAATTGAGAATTGCTCTTTCCAGGTCTTTGAAGAATTGTGTTGGAATTTTGATGGAGATCGTGTTGAATTTATTTGTAGACTGCTTTTGAAAAGATGGCCATTTTTACTGTGTTAATCCTACCAATGGAGAGCATGGGCCATCTCTCCATTTCTGAGGTCGATTTCTTTCTTGAGAGACTTGAAGTTCTTGTTGTACAGATGTTTCACTTGCGTGGTTAGTCACTCCAGGATATTTTATATCACTTGTGACTGCTGTGAAGGGAGAAAAGTAGCAGCCTTGCTCTGAATGTGCCCTGGCTGTAATACAGAGAGTGGGCTTGTGTAGGCGCACACTGGCTGGTGTGAGAGCTGCCGCAGTAATCTAGAAGCGGGATGAGGAGCCTGACCAAGGAACAGGCAGACAGAAAAAGTGGATTCCCGTGACAAACAGAAGAAAGAGTTAAGAGACTGGATTCCCTGGACAGTTTAGAAATAAGTAGGTGACTAGGTATGAGCAAATAGAAAGCTAGGCGTGGTGGTGCACGCCTTTAATCCCAGGTCTTGGGAGGCAGAGGCAGGCAAATTTCTGAGTTCCAGGCCAGCCTGGTCTACAGAGTTGAGTTCCAGGGCAGCCAGGGTTACACAGAGAAACCCTGTCTCGAAAAAAACAAAAAAAACAAAAAAATAAAAAAAGAAAAAAGAAAAAAGAAAGAGAAGAGAGGGCTGGTGAGATGGCTCAATGGGTAAGAGCACCCGACTGCTCTTCCGAAGGTCCAGAGTTCAAATCCCAGCAACCACATGGTGGCTCACAACCATCCGCAACGAGACCTGGCGCCCTCTTCTGGAGTGTCTGAAGACAGCTACAGTGTACTTACATATAATAAATAAATCTTTAAAAAAAAAAAAAAAAAGAAAAAAAGAAAGAGAAGAGAAAAGAAAAGGGTGCAAGGGTGCAGGACAGTAGAGTGACACGTGCCTTTAATCCCAGTGCTTGGGAGGCAAAGACAGGTGGATTTCTCTAAGTTTGAGGCTAGCCTTGTCTACATAGTGAGTTCAAAATAGCCAGAGCTACAGAGTGAGACTCTATCTTGAAAGTAAATAATAGATAGATAGATAGATAGATAGATAGATAGATAGATAGATAGATAGATAGATAGATAAGTCAGTTAGTCAGTCAGTCAGTCAGTCAGTCAGTCGGTCAGTCAGTCAATCTTTGGACCAGCCAAGTTTCAAGTGTCTTAAGATGTGCCACAGAAAAAGACCAACAAACTGCTATATATGGTAATTCTTTACAGAGAATATTAAAGCATTAAAAATTAGAAAAATGACCATTGATGTCACAGGAATAAATAACATGACTCAAGAAGAAAAGGGAGAGTTTTAAAACTGCAGAGGAGACTAGAGAGAGGGCTCAGCAGCAGTGAAGAGCACACCACCTTTGCAGAAACTCAAGTTCCATTCTTACCTGGCTCTAAGCTGTCTGTAACTTCAGCTCCAGGGGATCCAATACCCTCTTCTAGCCCCTAGAACTCCTGCATGTATGTGATGCATATAAACTATAAACTCAAACAGGCGTACACACATGTGCATTAAAATAATATATTTTTTTTTAATTTTTAAATTCAAAATAGAAAACCAGCTAAGCAAAAGCCAGCAAACCATGTTCCTCCATGGTTACTGCCTCCAGCTCCTGCTTGAGTTCCTCCGCAGACTTCCCGCAATGATGGACTGTAAGTTGAACCTGTAAACCCTTTCCTCCCCGGAGTTGCTTTTGATCTGAGTAGCTTATTACAACAGGGAGGAAACTAGAACAGCATCACAACTCAAGATTTGGATTTCGTCAGGAGTGGAATGGAAAATGCTGAAGTAGAACAGATAAAGCAGGAGGCTGTGAGACCTAAGCTAGCGTGACTCGAAACTCAACTGTATGAATCAGCAGCAGAGGGCAATGGCAAGGAAGAAAGAGGGTTCAAGACATCAGGACTGACTGAATGTGGAAAGGACACTAGTCAATAGTACAACTTTCCGTTTTACTTATTATTTACAAACAGAGCCCAGGCTGACCTTGAACCTGCGTTCCTCCAGCCTGTTTCCTGGATGCTGCAATCAGAAGATATTTGGTCTTAGGCACTTTCTAGTGACAGTAATGTCCACTGAATGGTCATACAAATGGGAGGCTTAGTCACCTTGATATAGACTAGGTTATCTGATAAGTTGTTCCCACAATCACGGAGGTCACCTAATTGATAGCAGAATTTACAGCAGAGGGTCTATAAGCTAGGAGCCAGCCTTGTATATAAGTGAGGATAACTGACCTGGTGAGTGCCCTCAGAGAGAAAACTGATGCTGTATAATTCAAAGGAGTAAGTGACTTCTGCTTCCTTAGCAGAGTAAGCAGTGCTAGACTTGCCTTCCCACCACAAAGAACCATGAATGTAGATAAAAGGTATGTAATAACTAATCTCAGCAGGCAGACAGGACTGCAGAGCTGGGTCCCGGGAGAGAAGAGCCCATACCAGTGGGCTCCATGTGCATTCCAGGTTCTTTCCACATAACTCAGAATTGGAAGACGCAGCCACTGAGACAGGAAAAAAATATGGAAATCCTAACATCTTATACACAGCGGCCATGTTAAGTGAAAAGGCCAGGCCACGCAACCATAAAAAACCCACCTGATTGCCACACTCAGAATTCGATACTTGAGAAACATCCACTGTATGCCTATTATTAAAAATACTCTCAGGGCCCACGTGATGGCTCAGTGGGTAACAGGAGCCTGCTGCCAAGCCTGACTACTTGGGCTAGATGCCTGGAGCCCACACAGTGGAGGGAGAACAGTCTTCCCAAAGCTACTCTCCACGTGACAGACGTGGTATGTGTACATGTGTGAGCACACACATGAGGACTGAATAAAACGATCTCTCCGGAACTAAACATCAATACCTACCCCTCAGAAAAACACTATGGCTCCACAGGATTTACAAAATGTCTTCTTCACCTGTGTAAACTTGTTTCTATTTCTTTATTCAAATGTCTCCCTGAACTAAAGAAGAACATTCTATATCCAAACTGAAAAAACTTAAGTAAATCTTACATTTGCAGACCAACTCAGAAGTAACAGCTACACCTATTTCCCCAAAGTCATTTCAGTCATGTATAAATCCAAATTCAGATAAATAATTTCAGTGTATGTTACATGTGTTTTAGCATTCACAAGTAATGTCTTATGAAGTATTCACATCATACATTAACATTTCTGAAACAAATATAAACAGTGAAAAATTAATCAGTGAGAAATAAACACCACTAGTAGTCTCATGTCTGTTCATGTCATCAAATGTAATTTGATATGTATTAGGAAAAAACAAGTAACTTTTTAAGAGTGCCTTTTGAATTTCACATTACAGTGTAAGAACTATAGAACCAGCCTCTGGGCACATGCCCGTGGTCCTGGTTACCTGCAAGGCTGAGGCAGATGGAAGAGTTTGGAGCGAGCCTGGAGAGTATAGTAAAAGCCCTATTTCATGATGATGATGATGATAAATTAAACTAAAATTTATTTTAAAAAGGACTCTGAGGCAGAAAGTTCCCAGCCTGAGCGACATTAAGAGTTCAAAGTCAGCTTAGGGTAGCTAGCCTAAGGACCTGTCTTGAAAAAAAGGAAAGAACACCCATGAAAGGAGTTACAGAGACAAAGTTTGGAGCTGTGACGAAAGGATGGACATCTAGAGACTGCCATATCCAGGGATCCACCCCATAATCAGCTTCCAAATGCTGACACCATTGCATAGACTAGCAAGATTTTGCTGAAAGGACCCAAATATAGCTGTCTCTTGTGACTATGCCGGGGCCTAGCAAACACAGAAGTGGATGCTCACAGTCAGCTATTGGATGGAACACAGGGCCCCCAATGGAGGAGCTAGAGAAAGTACCCAAGGAGCTAAAGGGATCTGCAACCCTATAGGTGGAACAACATTATGAACTAACCAGTACCCCGGAGCTCTTGACTCTAGCTGCATATGTATCAAAAGATGGCCTAGTTGGCCATCACTGGAAAGAGAGGCCCATTGGACACGCAAACTTTATATGCCCCAGTACAGGGGAACGCCAGGGCCAAAAAAAATGGGAATGGGTGGGTAGGGAAGGGGGGGTATGGGGGACTTTTGGGATAGCATTGGAAATGTAATTGAGGAAAAGATGTAATAAAAAAATATTAAAAATTTAAAAAAAAAGAACGAATGATAGCAACCCTCACATTCATTGGTGCTAGCTGTAACTAAAATCAACTAGAACACAATAAAACTCTCTAGTGCTAAGATATTAAAGCAGAAACGTGTAGCTTTAGGAGAATGAAGCTGGTAGTTATACCCCAGGGATGGTCTCCCTCGCAGGCATCACTCGGCAGCACAAAGACAGTTTGACTGAAATGCCTTCTGAGGAGAATCTCAGCCCTCTGCTGTCATCGAGGAGCTGGAAAGATGTAGAGCGAAGGCCCCTACAACATGGGATTATCTGGCTCGAGACACTGACAGTACTGATTATAAGGCACCCTGCACTCATCAGCAAAGGGAAATGCATTCCACACGCTAGATGAGAAAAAGGAATTCCAAGTACACCTTAAGGAAATGGTCAAAAAAAAAAAAAAAAAACCCAAAACCAACAGAAAAGACAGCAATGGCAAACAAACTCAAACAAAACAGAAGCTGAGTCTTAGAAAAATAAAAAATAAAACAAGCCAACCTCTAAAAGAGTCTATTAGCTGTTTCAAAATGTTGTTCCTTCTGTTCCTAATGCAGTTCCTAAGGCTGGAATACTTATCTATTGTTTTGATTGCAGAAGTATGCATTTGAGTGTAATATATGCACATTTAGGCATATTTGTGGATGCCAGAGGAGGGTGTCAGGGGCTCTCCCAGAACCTGAAGCTCTCTGGGTTGACTGGTTTGTTTGTTTGTTTGTTTGGGCTAGGCAAGCAGCCAGAAAGCTCCAGCCATCCTCCTGTATCTGTTTACCTCAATGCTAGAGCCACAGGGATGGGACTGAGCCTGGCTTGTATATGAGTGCTAAGATCTGAACTGACAAGCCCCCCTAGTTTGCATAACAAACACTCAATAGCATCTCTACTGCAACTCTACTGTTCTGTGTTTTGTTGCATTTTTTTTTTTGAAAACCAAAGACTTTTTTAAAGATGTACATGTGTGAATAAAGATATGCACACATGTATGTGCAAGTGGCCACATGTCCAGAAAAAGGTGCTAGATCTCTTGGAGTGTGGATTCCTGGAATGTATGAGCTATCCACTTTTTGGCACTGGGATCCGAACTCTGATTCTCATAATAGAACCATTTATTCATTTATTTCTTTTATGTATATGAATACACTGTCACTGTCTTCAGACACACCAGAAGAGGGCACCCGATCCCATTACAGATGGTTGTGAGCCATGATGTGGTTTCTGGGAATTGAACTCAGGACCTCTGCAAGAGCAGTGAGTGCTCTTAACCACTGAACCACCTCTCTAGCCCATTTGAGCCATTCATAACAGAGCCATCTCACCAGCATCCCCTCTTGGGTTTAAAGCACTTACATTACCTGTCAGTACTCATGGGCCCCTTCTGTACTTCATCCAACCTCTCCCCACGAAGCTGATCTCCCATAACCACCTCCAGGGTCTAGACCTGTGGGTCTGCCTGACCTTCCTAACACATGAACCATCGCCAACCTGCAGATCTATCCCTGGCCATTCATCCAGTTCCCTAGCCTTCTGGTCACCCTTGTGCACTTGACAACGAACTATTTTGGGCTGAAGAGAAGAATGGGCACAGCAGAGAGACTGAAAAAAAAAAAAAGAAAGAAAAATATAAAGCCATAATATTAAAACACAAAGTATCACTAAAAACACACAAACATCACAATGAGCACAATCAACACACACTTTTCAATAACTTTATCTATCAATGGCTTTAATTACCCAATAAAAAGACACAGTCCAATTGAATGGGTCAAGAAACAAAACCCATCTATTGTCTATAATATATCTTAGCTTCAACAATAAATACCATCTTAGAGTAAAGGACAGACAACAGTATCATAAGCAAATGGGACCAGGAAACAAGCAAGCATAAGAACCCTAACATCTGACAGAAGAGAATTCAAACTAAAACTAACCAGGAGAGATAGAGAGGAATACTTCTTTCTAATCAAGAAAAGAGTTAACCAGGAAGACAATACTATTTAAAACATATATGTACCAAACTCTAGGACACCCAATTTAATTCAAAATAAACAATTAATTAATTAATTAATTAATGTAAAAGCTGCACTTAAAAGATACACAATAACACCAATTCTTTTAATGGAGGTGATTTCAGTACCCTTCTTTCTTCAACAGACAGATCATCTGCACAAAAAAATTAACAGAAATTTCAGAATTAACTGATATCATACATCAAATGGACTTTAACAGATATTCTACCCAAACACTAAAATACTGTCCTTTTCTATACATTTATCATGTAGCATTCTCCTGGTCCTACATCCTCCCGCACAAAACAAATCTTTATAAATTCAAAATACTGAAATAACCTCTTGTGTCTTATATATAACAATGTAATAAAGTTTAACACTGACAAAAAACAAACATCTAGTAAATACAAAACCTCATAGAAATTAAGCAACTCACTACTAAATGATGACTGGGTCAAGAAATTAAAAATCTCCTGAAAATAAACCAAAAGGGAAATCCAACACAACAAAACCTTTGGAATTAAAAAAAGAAAAAAAAAAAAAAAAAAAAACAACTTTGGAATTCTTTGAAAGCAATTGCCTATGAGAGAAATTTATAGCTCTCCAAAGTGCCTACATAAAAAGTCAGGAAGAGCCTGGCGTGGTGCGCACACCTTTAATCCCAGCACTCCGGAGGCAGAGGCAGGTGGATTTCTGAGTTCAAGGCCAGCCTGGTCTACAAAGGGAGTTCCAGGAGAGCCAGGGCTATATAGAGAAACCCTGTCTCGAAAAAACACAACAAAAGAACAAAAAAAAAAGTCAGGAAGATTTGTGGGGCTGGGGTGATGACCAAAAAAATTAATAAATAAAACAAACCCAAGTCCAGTCAACAGCAAGAAATAATAAAAAGCAGAGCAGAAATTAGTTAAACAGAAACAAACAAACAAACAAACCAATACAAAGAATCAGTGAATCTAAGTGCTGGTTCTTTGAGAAGATAGACAAGATTGACAGATCCTTGACCCAATTAATGGAAAGAAAGAAAGAAAGAGAGAGAGAGAGAAAGAGAAAGAAAGAGAAAGAGAACTCAAGATGACAGACTCAAAAATAAAACAGTCAAATATTACAACAAACACCAAAGAAATTCAGAATAGTATAAGGGAATAATTTCAAAATATATATTCCATTAACCAAAAATTAAAAAATAAAAGAAATGTATTTCTAAATTCAGCCAAATCACCAAAATTAAATTAAGAAGTCAACAACCTAAAAAGATTCACTACAGCCAAGCTTTCTTAAATTATTCAAAAACAACAGGATCAGAAAGAGCGCTCCCAAACACTTTCTACAAAGCCAGTATTACTCTAATACTCAACCCAGGTAAAAACACAGGAAAAAACAACAACAACAACAACAAAAAACCTACAGGCCAATATCCTTGATGATCTTAGACTGGAAGAAAAAAAAACTGCTCAATAAAATTTTTGCAATCAGAATACAAACATACATCAAAAAGATTATACAGTCCGTCATAACCAAGTGAGTTTTTTTCCTGAAATGCAGCAATGTCAAAACACATGCAAGTCAATAAACATAATAAACCACATAGACAGCCTTAAAGACAAAAATCACATGATCATCTCAACAGACACAGAAAGGCTTTTGACAAATCCAACATGACTTCATGATAAAGTTCTAGAGAATGGAGGGCTAAAGGGAACATACCCCAACACAATGAAGGCTATAAATGAGAAGCTCACAGCCAACATCATCCTAAATGGAGAAAAGCTTGAAGTACCCTCACTCAACTCAGGGGTAAGATACTGGCACTGCCCCCATACCATACCTTTTCAACATCGTGTTTAAAGTACTAGCTGGAACAATAAGGCAAGAGAAGGAAATTAAAGGGATGCAAATAAGGAAAGAAGTCAACTATCCCTATTTGCAGATTACATAATACTATATACTAGATATCCCCTAATATCTACTACAGAACTTCTAGAAATGATAAAGAAATCCATCAATGTCGCATGATACAGAATCAACTTACAAAAATCAATAGTCATTCTATACACCAACAACAAACATACAAAGGAACTGACAGACACACTCCCATTTGCAATAGCCTCAAAGAAAATAAAATATCTAGGAATAAACCTAACCAAGGAAGTAAATGATAATCTATGATTAAAACATTAAAACTCTGAAGAAAAAGATAAAGACACTAGAAAAGCCGGCCATGGTGGTGCAAGCCTTTAATCCCAGCACTGGGGAGCAGAGGAAGGCAGATTTCTGAGTTCGAGGCCAGCCTGGTCTAAAGAGTGAGTTCCAGGACAGCCAGGGCTACACAGAGAAACCTTGTCTCAAGAAAAGAAAAAAAAAAAAAAGACACTAGAAAATGGAAAGACATCCCACATTCATGGATTGGTAAAATAATATTCTGAAAATGGCCATTCTACCAAGAGTTATTTACAGACTATATGCAATCTCAATCAAAATCTCCATCCCATCATTTGCAGAAGTAGAAAACCTGTCCTGAAATTCATAATGAGCCAAAATAGGCCCCAGAAAGCCAAAACAATCCTGAGCACAAAGAAGAAGAAAAGAAGAAGGAGGAGGAGGAGGAGGAGGAGGAGGAGGAGGAGGAGGAGGAAGAGGAAGAAGAAGAAGAAGAAGAAGAAGAAGAAGAAGAAGAAGAAGAAGAAGAAGGAAGAAGGAAGAAGGAAGAAGGAAGAAGAAGAAGAAGAAGAAGAAGAAGAAGAAGAAGAAGAAGAAGAAGAAGAAGAAGAAAGAAGTACGAAAATCCATCAATGTAATCCATTATATAAACAAACTCAAAGACAAAAACCACATGATCATCTCGTTAGATGCTGAAAAAGCATTTGACAAAATCCAACACCCATTCATGATAAAAGTCTTGGAAAGATCAGGAATTCAAGGCCCATATCTAACCATGATAAAAGCAATATACAGCAATCCAGTAGCCAACATCAAAGTAAATGCTGAGAAGCTGGAAGAAATCCCACTAAAATCAGGGACTAGACAAGGCTGCCCACTCTCTCCCTACTTATTCAACATTGTACTTGAAGTCCTAGCCAGAACAATTAGACAACAAAAGGAGATCAAGGGGATAAAAAATCGGAAAAGAAGAAGTCAAAATATCGCTTTTTGCAGATGATATGATAGTATACATAAGTGACCCGAAAAATTCCACCAGAGAACTCCTAAGCCTAATAAATAGCTTCGGTGAAGTAGCTGGATATAAAATTAACTCAAGCAAGTCAATGGCCTTTCTGTACACAAAGGATAAAGAGGCAGAGAAGGAAATTAGGGAAACAACACCCTACTCAATAGTCACAAACAATATAAAATACCTTGGCGTGACTCTAACTAAGGAAGTGAAAGATCTGTATGACAAGAACTTCAAGTCCCTGAAGAAAGAAATTAAAGAAGATCTCAGAAGATGGAAAGACCTCGCATGCTCATGGATTGGCAGGATCAACATTGTAAAAATGGCTATCTTACCAAAAGCAATCTACAGATTCAATGCAATCCCCATCAAAATTCCAGCTCAATTCTTCAACGAATTAGAAAGGGCAATCTGCAAATTTATCTGGAACAACAAAAAACCTAGGATAGCAAAAACTCTTCTCAAGGATAAAAGAACCTCTGGTGGAATCACCATGCCTGACCTAAAGCTGTACTACAGAGCAATTGTGATAAAAACTGCGTGGTACTGGTATAACGACAGACAAGTAGACCAATGGAACAGAATTGAAGACCCTGAGATCAACCCACATACCTATGGCCACTTGATCTTTGACAAGAGAGCAAAAACCATCCAGTGGAAAAAAGACAGCATTTTCAACAAATGGTGCTGGCACAACTGGCGGTTATCATGTAGAAGAATGCGAATTGATCCATTCCTATCTCCTTGTACTAAGGTCAAATCTAAGTGGATTAAGGAACTCCACATAAAACCAGAGACACTGAAACTTATAGAGGAGAAAGTAGGGAAAAGCCTCGAAGATATGGGTACAGGGGAAAAAATCCTGAATAGAACAGCAAAGGCTTGTGCTGTAAGATCGAGAATCGATAAATGGGACCTCATAAAATTGCAAAGCTTCTGCAAGGCAAAAGACACCGTCAATAAGACAAAAAGACCATCAACAGATTGGGAAAGGATCTTTACCTATCCTAAATCAGATAGGGGACTAATATCCAATATATATAAAGAACTCAAGAAGGTGGACTCCAGAAAATCAAATAACCCCGTTAAAAAATGGGGCTCAGAACTGAACAAAGAATTCTCACCTGAGGAATACCGAATGGCAGAGAAGCACCTGAAAAAATGTTCAACATCCTTAATCATCAGGGAAATGCAACTCAAAACAACCCTGAGATTCCACCTCACACCAGTCAGAATGGCTAAGATCAAAAATTCAGGTGACAGCAGATGCTGGCGAGGATGTGGAGAAAGAGGAACACTCCTTCATTGTTGGTGGGATTGCAAGCTGGTACAACCACTCTGGAAATCAGTTTGGCGGTTCCTCAGAAAATTGGACATAATACTACCAGAGGATCCAGCAATACCTCTCCTGGGCATATATCCAGAAGATGTTCCAACCGGTAAGAAGGACACATGCTCCACTATGTTCATAGCAGCCTTATTTATAATAGCCAGAAGCTGGAAAGAACCCAGATGCCCCTCAACAGAGGAATGGATACAGAAAATGTGGTACATTTACACAATGGAGTACTACTCAGCTATTAAAAGGAATGAATTTATGAAATTCCTAGGCAAATGGATGGATCTGGAGGGCATCATCCTGAGTGAGGTAACATATTCACAAAGGAACTCACACAATATGTACTCACTGATAAGTGGATATTAGCCCAAAAACTTAGGATACCCAAGATATAAGATACAATTTGTTAAACGCATGAAACTCAAGAAGAACGAAGACCAAAGTGTGGACACGGTGCCCCTTCTTGGAATTGGGAACAAAACACCCATGGAAAGAGTTACAGAGATAAAGTTTGGAGCTGTGAAGAAAGGATGGACCATCTAAAGACTGCCATATCCAGGGATCCATCCCATAATCAGCTTCCAAACGCTGACACCATTGCATACACTAGCAAGATTTTGTTGAAAGGACCCAGATATAGCTGTCTCTTGTGAGACAATGCCGGGGCCTAGCAAACACAGAAGTGGATGCTCACAGTCACCTATTGGATGGATCACAGGGCCCCCGATGGAGGAGCTAGAGAAAGTACCCAAGGAGCTAAAGGGAACTGCAACCCCATAGGTGGAACATTATTATGAACTAACCAGTACCCCAGAGCTCTTGACTCTAGCTGCATTTGTATCAAAAGATGGCCTAGTCGGCCATCACTGGAAAGAGAGGCCTATTGGACTTGCCAACGTTATATGCCCCAGTACAGGGGAATGCCAGGGCCAAGGGGTGGGGGTGGGTGGGCGGGGGACTGGGGGTGGAGTGTATTGGGGACTTTTTGGATAGCATTGGAAATGTAATTGAGGAAAATACCTAATTAAAAAAAAAAAAAAGAAGAAAGAAGAAGAAGAAAAATGTGGGAGGGATTACCATTCCAGATCTTAAGATGTATTACAGAGTCAAAACGATAAAAACAATATGGAACTGGTACAAAGGTAGACATGTAGACCAAGAAAACAAGTCAAAGGCCCAAACTTAAATATATGTAACTTCAGCCATTTAGTATTTGACAAAGATACCAAAAATAAGCTAGAAAAAAGAAAGGATCTTCAACAAACGGTGCTGAAAATAAAAAACTGAACGGCCAAATGTAGAATGAAATTAGATCTGGACCTATCACCTTCCACCAAAATGAATTCCATATGGATAAAAGACTTCAATCTGAAGCCTGAAACACTGGAACTCTGGGAGAAAACAGGAATGTGGTACATGGTTAAAGTATACAGAGGACGTTCTCAATAGGATCCCATCTGCCCAAGAAGTAAGGCCAACAATTGACAAGAGGAACTTAAAAACTAAAAAGCTTCTACCCAGCTATCAAAAAAATCAACTGGGTAAAGAGGAAGCCCACAGAATGGGAGAGCATCTTTGCTAGCTATAAATCTGACACCATGTCCAGCTATCTTTCCTTTTCTTAAAATGTCATTATTGCCGGGCGTGGTGGCGCACACCTTTAATCCCAGCACTCGGGAGGGAGAGGCAGGTGGATTTCTGAGTTCGAGGCCAGCCTGGTCTACAAAGTGAGTTCCAGGACATCCAGGGCTATACAGAGAAACCCTGTCTCAAAAAAAAACCAAAAAAAAAAAAAAAAAAAAAAAACTGTAGTGGTAGAAGATCTGCTCTAATCTCGCCAGCAGCAGCTGCTCAGGTTCCTTGCTACAGCTCCAATACTCAAATGAAAGACATACATACATACACAAACACACACACACACACATACACACACACAGTCTTATATTTAACATGCCTTAATCAGCCCAATGGCTGGGCCATTCCTAAACTTCCATGTTGCTAGTGTCTCCCCTCCAACACTCCTGAATTACTACTTACTAAAATCTATATTCCATCTTTGCTACCCCAGACCAAATGAGGGGGCTGGGGTCACTCCTCCCGGCTTTTACATGGCTGGTATTCTATCTTCCACATCTCTCAAGTCTGCATCCTATTCCTTCCCTGGCATGGCAAATCTCCTCCTTCTTCAGTTTCTTTGCCCACAAATCCTAAAGTCCCACCTCTGCCTCCCTGCCCAGCCATTGGCCACAGCAACTTTATTTACTAATCAACGCCAAGTTGAGGCAGGGATCCTCATCATCTTACATACAGACATGTGGGTTTCTGTGTAACTTATGGAGCTGAATAAACACTAGTAGCATTAGAACCAATCAATAACACCAACCCATCCAAAAAGGCACCTAAACACACAGTTCTCAAAAGAAGAAATGAAAATGGCTAAGAAATATATTAAATGCATGTTCATCATCCTTAGCACTTAGGAGAATGCAAATCAAAGCAACTTTTAACTTTTCTGTTACCCCAGTCAGAATGGAAGATCAACAAAACAGCAAATGCTGGAGGACCGTGGGGAAAAGGGACCTCGCATCCACTGTTGGTGGGACTGCAAATCGCTGCAGCCATGATGGAAATCATTGTGGAGAATTCTCAAAAGGCTACAAGTAAATCTATGACAGGCCACCTACACCACTTCTTGGCATGTGTCCACCAGGCTTGCCACCTTACTCCACACACACTTGCTCAGCCATGCCCACTGCCACTCTAGTCATAGCAGCAAGAGATGGAAAGAGCCTCAGTGTCCTCCAAGCGATGAATGGATAATGAAAAGTGTGGTGCAGATACATCAGTACTACTGTGTGTACTGTAATTGCTGTAAAGAAAAACAAAAATTAAAAAAAAAAAATCAGAGTAGATGAACCTACCAGTTCCTTTTGGCAGAAGAGACCATGTTTTCCCAAATGACATTCCATGGACAATATAAGCATATACAGCATATATGTTTATATCTCTGTGTGTCTATGTGTGTACATGTCTGTCTGTCTGTCTCTCACACATACACACATCACAGCAGTACACATCTTAAAGAGAAGTACATGTGTCATAAAAAGCTCATTACTCATCCTGCTCTGCACCTTCCCTAATTCTTTTCCTGAAAGAGGCTCGCTAAGCTTATTCAAAGAAAACCCTGTGGGGGCCCTGGAGAGAGAGCTCAGCAACTAAAAACCCAGACTGCCCTTCTAGAGGATGAGGAGTGCATTCCTAGCACCCACATGGCCGCTCACTGATGTCTCTAATTCCATTTCCTGGGGAACCAAGACCCTCTTCTGGCCACCATCAGCACTGGATGGGCGTGGTGCCGATACACCTGCAGATAAAACACCCATCGATGGGGCTGGAGAGATAGCTCAGCAATTAAGACCACTGACTTCTCTTCCAGAGGTCCTGAGTTCCAATTCCCAGCACCCACATGATGGCTCACAACCATCTGTAATAGTGTATCTGAAGACAGCTACAGTGTACTCATACACATAAAATAACTTTTAAAACCACCCATAGACATAAAATAATAAAGTAAAAAGGACAGTACTATGATGTTTAATATTACTTTAGTTGATTCAATAGGAATAAATGGGGGGGAGAAGTATGCAAAAATAATTTTACTCACAAATATGACCATTCAGAGATAAAAATGTATGTGTATTTTCTCCCTTCTTTGCATAATACCAATTTATGGTACAGATCACATATCACACATTACATTCTATGACTTCCTACTTTGGTGACCTCAGAATTGCTAGTTCAATCTGTCCCCAACACATGGCTGATCCACCTTAGAGAAGAATTATACTTTACTCAGTTCCCATCGAAGAAAGTTGAGGACAAAACTCAAATCCTATAGTTTACATTTTGCTCAGCTTTGCTAGTCCAGCTTGAAAGATCTTTCAGAGGACAGAACTGTATTAAGTAACTAGTAATGTCTGCTGTTAAAGGAACCCACTTCTCCCACAGCCCTACAATCAAGCATCTCATCATCACAAGCCGGGCACTTTTTCTGTAAGATAGTAATTCATAGTAATTACTATCTGTTAATCTATCGCTTAAGCCCCAATTCTACAAAGCCACCATGAAGGCAGAAACCAGAGAGAGAGAGAGAGAGAGAGAGAGAGAGAGAGAAGAAGAAGAAGAAGAAGAAGAAGGAGGAGGAGGAGGAGGAGGAGGAGGAGGAGGAGGAGGAAGGAGAAGGAAAACAGCAAAACTGTGGTCAGAATCACAGGAAATAGCCTTAGTGAAACTACCAAGTCAAATCTCTTGTGTATGTTTCTCACTGTTATTCTTGCAAATGAATTACTTCAAAATAAAAGGCGACTGCTTGTTCAAAACAGGGAAAAGAACGTGTCGATGTTTTTAAGTACACATCTTTTCTACTATCACTGTACCCATACTACTTCTGGAAATATAAAAAACAACAAGCTTCAGGGGCGGAGACTTCTGACCTCAAAATGTCAATTTAACTACAGATCTTGAAGGAAAAAAAAAAAAAACAGGAATATTGTAGAGTTGCAATGGGTACTACACTGCTTTCTGACTTTGGGTCAAAAACCAGTATTTTAAAGAGACGAAATTGTGGTTGCAAAGGTGTGTGCCGGTGTAAGGGCGTAATGTTGCGAGAGACGGCTTCCCCAAGAGGAGAAGCTGCGACAGAACCTTGAAGCCAACTCCCTCCGATTACCTTTACGGTCTGGAACTGAGTTGGCATTACAGATTGTAGTTGTAAAGCAGACGATAAAGGCTCGTCATTGAGAAATGGTCAAAAAGGAAAGGTTGAGAGCCAGGTAACCACGAAGGCTGCGCGGCCCCGGGCCCGCACCCGTCCGCATATCCGGGCGCAACCTGGGCCGCCCTTCCCGAGACCGCCGTGCAGAGTGCGCTCCTGCCCGCCGCCCAGCAACCTGCGGGCTCTCGAGCGGCCTCCGCAGGGCCACCAGCAGGTACCTGTTGAGGAGCAGCGAGGCGACGCTGAGGCAGAGCAGCAGAAAGCAGAACAGCGGATACTGACGGCAAATCTCGCGCCCCACGTCGAGCCTCAGCCGCTGCTTCAGCCTCCCGAAGATCGTCCGCACCCAAGACCCCATCTCAGTCCACGCAGGGGAGGACGTGCCGCCCTCAGAGGCAGAGGCGGAGGGCACCCCCAACCCCCGGCGGCGAAGCCACATAGCCACCCACCACCCAGTTTCACAGCTAGACTCAGCCGCACAAGGCCCCGCCCCGCAACCCTCGCCGCGCGTGCGCAACCAACGCCCCTACCACACGCAAGGCCGCCGCCACCATCCCGGGGGAGGACTGGGGAGGGCTCAGACTGACGTTCTGGCCCGGCCACCCACTTTCCTTATCCGGAAGTCCAGGGAAACCTAGAATGCAGACTGGCAGAAGAGTGCGGGGAAAGCTAATTGCACAGCAGCCGCGTGCGGCTCCTGGAGCACTCTGGGAAATGTAGTCCATACAGCGGACCCTGCCGCCTCAACCTTTCGGATATTCGTTGCCACACCTTAGGGAGAGGAGGGAAGGACACCTTCAAGTCCGCTTTTTAAAGAGGATCAAGCTGGGGCGTATGACAACCTACCTGCCCGCCACCCACCCGCAATCCACTCCCGAAAGAAAGCCATGTTAGTCACGTAACCAACAACGAGGAGCTCGAGTCACCTCACCCCGCGATCTTAACCCCAACCCAGCGTGGGACGACAGCAGGCTTGGAATCTGGATAGTCTCTTTTAGAATTTCATTCAGCATTTTGTAGGAGCTAAAACTCAGGCATGTAAAGCGTTTGAATTTACCCTACAAACATTACCCTTATAGCGTAAGCTATTCTAGTTTCAACTACACCATAATCACATCGCTGAGACAAGCAAGATCCTGCTCCGGATCGCTTCTTAGCGAAAACAGAATTTCATGCTATTCTGACACTGGCAGTTTCATAAAGCCACCTCTCTCCCCTAGAATCTTACCCTCCAAGGCAAGGAAACAGAACTCCTTGTTTTCTCAAGTGTATGTGCAGCTTCATTAATATTTTCAATATTCTGAAAAGGTGGGTGATCCTTAGTGGCTTATTCCTTTCTTCCCATTACAGCTGTTAGAAATTTAGGTCTTTGTCCTTAAATTTGCATGTATTCCTAATTTCTTCAGAATCAACTTTAATACAACATATGTGCCAAAGAACATTACGTAATTCAAAATAAACTCTAGCAGTATCTTTAGATGACAGTAACATTTCCACTCATGAAGTGTCATCTGTCACCATATTCTTTATATATATATTTTATATACATACTCATGTGAAGTTTCAAGGTACACACTTAACATTCACTTTTGTAACTTTACCCTGTAACTCCACAAAGAGCACGGTAAATCCCAACAAAGATCACAGCAAATACACTCTCTCAAACAAATCACAGGACCAAAGGGCCAAGTGCAGTAACCCAGTAGTAATGTTTACCAAACGTGCAGGGTTTGATACCCAGATTTGCAAAATAGCCCTCCCTTACTGAAACAGACTGGGGCTAATAATGAAATAGAAACCGTTTGGATTAAGTGTATGTTAATTAATCTTCATGTACCCTAAAATGCCTAGTGTGAATTTAAGTGATTTAAACTGGTTAGTCACTTGTCTTCCATTTTGTATTGTTATGCTTCTAAGTATCTGAACTTACTTGTTAACCAAGATAGTGTACCTATAATAGATTGTTTTTCATTTCTGCTCAAATTAGACACCTTTGCAACATTTGTCTAATTCCTTTGCAGAACTTAAAATGAACTAGGCAATTTGTCTATATTGGTTTTAGAGTGAATTTCTTCCTTAACAGGCTTTTTGGATGTAATGAGGACTTAACTGTCTCATAAATTGTTATCGGTTCACTACAACTTAACTAAATACCTTCCCACAAGACCCCATTGCTATGACTTCATCCATGAAAATTAACTTTTAAATGTTTCTTCACTCTTAAAGTTTACTATTCACTTTACACTTACGAAGTTTTCTATCTTATATTAAATGATAAGCTCCCTAGAACAGCTATGAGATTTCCTCAATCGATCCTGTTTAAGAAATTCTGCCAGGCAATGATGGTACACACCTTTGATTCCATCACTGGAGGGCAGGAGCAGGTGTGGATCTCCGCGTTTGTCTTCAGAATGAATTCTAGATCAATCAGGGCTACACAGAGAAAGGGGAAAAGAAAGTGCTGTCTTGCCTAATACTATGAACTGGATTTGCTTCAGGTCCTGCACTCTCATCTCTGATGGATTTAATTATAAAGATTGAGTTGGGTGAATGGTGCTTACTTTGTACAAAGTTTTAGATTTCAAAAAATGAAAATTACAACTAATCCACTGATCTAGGTGAAAATATGAAATCAAACTGAACTCCAGAGGTTTGCTGCTCCCCACCTCCAGCTGTCCCACTTTAAAATTCTAAGCATTGTATTTTATTAGTCTCAGACCATGTGAAATGTGTACTGTTAAGTATAAAATATAAAGAAAAAAACATAATTTTTTTAGCCCAACTGGGAGAAACTATAAAATACACATGCACTAAATAATAGTAGTGCCTTGGACTGTAAACGCAGTGCAGTAAGATTTTTGAAAGAGCCTCATACTTCGGGCAGGTCTTGAACTCTTGACAATTCACACTGCCTCAGCCTCAAGTACTAAGATTACATGCATGAGTCATAATGCTCAGCAATTTTGAAAAATGATGCATTTGTGTGTACTAGACATGTTTACAAACTATAATAGTCCATCTAAAGGCCCGTAGACATCAAACTTCAGTAGTATGCCCATTATTTTAATGAACATTTATTGAATAGCAAATAAGTGTAAGGCACTGTGCTAGATGTGGTGGAAGATACAATTTTTGTTGAGTTTCTGACCTCCAAAGGCTTACAATCTAGTGAAGGAGACAAGTTACACATAGATGTAATGTATAATACAGGGTATGAGTAGTCTTATTATTTTTATTTTTCCCTTAAACAACAATTGGTAAGGGGGCAATTTTTAAGGTGTGAAGATCTGGAAAGGCTCCTGGGAAGATACTTGTACAAACAGCAGTTATCTCTCTAGTTTCAGAATAAAGCATTAGGCAGTTAAAATGCCTAATGTTTCCCCTTAATTTACCCCATCTCCTAGCATACCCTATTTTATACAGGAATCTGAGGTAGTAAGTCCCAGTTTGCACATACTTTTAAAAGGCAAATGTCTCCCCTAGAACACTTAGCAATCCTCCTGCCTCAGCTTCCCAGGACTGGGATTGCAGCCAAGAGACAAAATGCCCAGCTTGTCTAGAATCCTGGTACAAAATGTAAAGCACATTTTAACGAGCTTAGTTCCACCACCTACACAGATGGAACAGATGAGGAAGAGAAGGCTAATAATAGCAAACTCTACCCCTAGAAGCCAGACCCACTATTCAGACTCATCACAGGAGCTACATTTAAAAAAAAGAAAAAATGCCCCCCTCAGCCTCATATCATTGAAGTATTTAAGATAATCGTATTTTACACTTTTACTCTTAATAACATCTTTCTCCCTACAACCTATCACTATATACCAACATCTTAATATAAAATCTATACAAAAAGGTAATGCTATCTTTCAAGTCTTAAAGAGATGTAGATTAATTCACTCATGAGAAAGTAATTTTTTTAGGTCTGATGTTTAAAAGTTACTTTCAGCCTGTTGGTAGTGCTGCACACCTTTCGTTCCAGCACAAGGGATGCCAGCCTCCTCTCCCAATACAAACAAAAGTTACTTTCCTATTTAACCTTTTTTTGAGGTAAAATCTCCATTTGGAAGAAACCTCCATTAGAGAAAAAAACCCAAGAACTACATGTAACCTTAATCAGTGGCTCAAGTATAAACAACTCCCTGGGTAAAATAAACTACCACCATCAAGTCTTTCTCATCTCATGTTAGCACCAGAAAGGTTAAGTATTTCACATTTGTTGACAAACTAAAATCTGTCATCATATTAGGTGTGATTAATAAAAATTGCCTGGCAATAGATAATGGAACAACTCACCTGCTTATGGTACTAAACTGGAAAAGGCACTTATAATCTAATATTTGCTTTTTACAGTTTTTAACAATTGTCTTTTTAGTTATATCTTAAACAAGTAAAATACTAAACAGCTAATTTCCCTAGTGTTTACTGTATTACTTCAGGTGCTTAAATATCTACTTTAACTTTGCAGTTAAAATATTTAACACAAAAATACTTTGAAGGTTTTTACAGTTCTAACCCTCTCAGTATTTCCTACAACTTAAGCACTTGAGTCAGGTGGGATGGTAGCCTATAAAATCCAAGAATTAGGAAACAGAAGCTAGAGGACTGCCACAAGTCTGAGGACACTATGGTCTACATAGTGATTTTGTCCACCAATTGACAAGCCCAAGGGGGGGGGGGGGAGCACTTTGACATGGCACCTAAAACTACCATGTAATTAGGCTTCTGGTGTACAATATACAAAGTGTATTGGCTCACAACTGTGGAGCATGGTGTGGGAGTTCAGGGTGGAGACCTTTATAGCAAAGATCCCAACACCACCAGGTCCTCAAGATGAAGGCACAATTTACTTAAAATTATTTAATTATTTACTTAAATGCATGGCATGTTGGACAAATCTCAGGTTTCTCTCCTTTCCTTAACTATTTAATGAAATACATAGAACTGTTTTCAAAATGAATAGGGTTTAACACATGAACTGCCAGAAAATAGGTCATCAGCAATAATTTAAGTGAATCTGACTGAAGATTCAAGTAAAATGCTGCCAACTTTTTAAGTTATGGCTTTCTTCTGATACCTTTACAAATTAAGTTTTAACCCAAACCAGTTAGCATGCATATATATATATATATATATATATATATATATATATATCACATAAAAATATCACTTAGTCATCAAAGAAAATGTGAGAACAGAGCTCTAATATTAATTTTGTTACATGGTACATGTTTCTGTCTGAAGAAGGTAGGTGGAAGTATGGCACAACTTGAGACATAAAAAGTGTTAAGGTAAGGGGCTCCAGATGTGACTCAGCAGTACTAGCTGCTCTTCTAAAGGATCGGGGTTAGATTCCTGGCATCCATCTGAAAGCTCAAAACCCTCTCTAACTCCAGTTTTAAGTCATGTCACTCTTCTGAGGCATTGCATGCATGTTTGACATACATACATGCAGGAAAAACTCCTATAAATTGTTTAAAACAAAAATTGGTTTAAAATGCTAACCAAAAGCATACAAAAAAGTAGCTGATGCAATGATGAAAAAAGACTAGTAAAACTGGAGTCAACTTAGACAAGTACTAGCAGATTTCCACATAATAAGAAATCAAACAAGACTTAGGGGGAAAAAAAAAAAAAGCCAGGCAGTGGTGGCACACGCCCTTATGTCCAGCACTTGGGAGGCAGAGGCATACAGATTTGTGTGAGGCCAGTCTGGTCTACGGAGTGAGTTCCAGGACAGCCAGGGCTATACAGAGAAACCCTGTCTCAGGGGGGAAAAAAGTTAGAAAAAAAAAAAAAAAAGTGTGATATAGACATGAAAGCTATGATAAGATACCCAATTTTTTATCAGGATGCTGACATCCTGTAAATAGCTATTAACAAGTGACAAGAAACTACACTTGAATGTACATGATTCTAAATCCAGCAAACTCAATAGAAATGGGTGTCATTATTGAGTATTTCAATAGACAAAGTTAGGTGAATTGGAGGTTACTGATATTTGGGGGAAGGAAACAAATTAATTTGGAACATGTACTTGTTTTTTTGTTTTTTCTATTTATTTATTTATTGGGGGGGGGGAAGGCTTTTTCCGAGACTGGGTTTCTCTGTATAGCCCTGGCTGTCCTAGAACTCACTTTGTAGACCAGGCTGGCCTCAAACTCAGAAACCCACCTGTCTCTGTCTCCCAAGTGCTGGGATTAAAGGCCTGCGCCACCACACCAGGCAAAGATTTATTATTATTCATAAATACACTGTAGCTGTTTCAGAAGCACCAGAAGAGGGTGTCAGACCTCATTATAGGTGATTGTGAGTCACCATGTGGTTGCTGGGATTTGAACTCAGGACCTCCAGAAGAGCAGTCAGTGTTCTTACCCACTGGGCCATCTCACCAGCCCCATGTACTTGTTTTTAAAAACATCTTAATTACGAAAAAAATAAAGGAGGTAGGGACAGATGTACTAGCACACAAATTTAATCCCAACCCTCAGGAGACAGGAGAGAATATCTCTTGTGAATTCCAGCACTGCCTGGTACACATAAAAAGATGCAGATAGTGAAACTATCTCAAAGAAGAAAAAAGAAATTAATAGAAACACAGTTCTGGCCGTTAAATTTCCAGATCAGGACACCATATGAACACCACTATATTTCATGAAATTTGAAATAAACATTTACCCTAGAGATTAAACAATTTCAACAAGAGTAGTAGTTGAAATTTAGATGACTTAAGTCAACTCCCAACTCAAACATTAACACAGCAATTTAAGAATTTAGAAGTAATGTGGTAATACTCTGTGATTTGATAGTTTTCCTTTAAAACAGACTCAATATTGGCTTCCTTATTGAAAAACTTTACCTGGTGAAAACAACTAAGTAACATCAACACCATGTACCTGAAATGTTCTTGCTACTGAGGTACTACAGAAGGATAAAGGAAGACTATTGGGTAAATTTTGCTTAAAATACAAGCTATGTCATAGAATATGGAATGCTAGGCTATCAATTTCATCTTACACTCTCTTCAGCAAGAAAATTCAAGCTCAAGTATGATTAAGTATGCATAAATACTTCTAACCAATGTTGTTTCTACTGATTCTGCAAAAAATAATTTATGTTGGTAGAAATTATTTCATTGAAACCATGACTATCTAGCAGTCAAATAGTTTATCTTAGCATCCTATACCTTGTAAGTTTGTGTGAGAAATGGGACAGACTAAACCACTCACCAGAATGAGAAATCTATGAATATAAAGATACTAGTCCAAGATTAGGACAGCTATAACATTTCAATAGACCTAGGTCTACTAAAGATGAGTTTTCTCTTTAGGTTCATGACACATGTACACACAGAGACTCAGTTATGTGAAAAGACATGTACATACTATTTGCAGAATTAAAAACTAAACTAGTTGGGCATGGTGGTGCATGGCTTTAATCCCAGCACTTGGGAGGCAGAGGCAGGCGGATTTCTGAGTTCAAAGCCAGCCTGGTCTACAAAGTGAGTTCCAGGACAGCCAGGGCTATACAGAGAAACCCTGTCTGGAAAAACAAAAAACAAACAAACAAAAAAAAAAAAAAAACAGAAAAGAAAAACTAAAACACAAAAAACAAAAAACAAAAAAAATACAAAAAAACCCAAAAACCTAAATTAAGATTTTGATACTCAAAACGATAATTCAGTAAAAGAAATGTCATTATCTAATGTAATAAACCTGATTAATTCAATGATCTGGAAGTATCAAAAATGTTTTGCTTTTGAAAAAAAAAAAATTAAAGGGACAAGACTCCTTAATCTGTGTGGGCAGCAGTATAAGTAAGCACATTACAAAAGACAAATAAGCACTCATCAAATTGCAGAATAATGAAATCTGAAAGCTACCTGCAATAATAAAAAATTATGCGATATCATCTAACAAAATAAGGAAACATGAAGGTAGGTTATGAGAACAATTCTGAACATTCTGAAACCCTATACTAAAATGCTTACTATTCTTAAAGAACATCAAATGTAAGAAAACTGAAGCATCAAAAATAGTGTGCCTCGCATGGTGGCCCACGCCTTTAATCCCAACACTTGGAAGGCAGAGGCAGGCGAATTTCTGAGTTCCAGGCCAGCCTGGTCTACAAAGTTGAGTTCCAGGACAGCCCCAGGGCTATAGAGAAAATCTGTCTCGAACCACCCCCCTCCCCCAAAAAAAAGAAGAAAAAAAGAAAAAATTTTGCCCTTAAAAGGGTCCATCTTGGCATAATAACTATGTTTTGGCTATCTCCAGAGACCCTGAGAGCAGATTTTTAAAAGTAACTAAGAAACATTCTATGCTATTTACTTATTCCACACTATTACTTTGATTTTTGTATCCTACTATATCCTCAAGGTTGGCATCAATTCAACCCTCCTGTCTCATCCTGAGTGCTGATTATTGATGTGTGCTTCTAGCAATAAAAGTAAACACATGACAAGCATAAGCCAAATTCAAAAGTGCAAATACTACTTAGAAGTAATTAACGGGTTAAAAAGAGCCAAGCATGGTGACATACACCTTTAATCCTACCACTCAGGAGGCAGAAGCAGGTAGATCTCATTATGAGGGAGAGTTTCAGTGCAGCCAGGGCTACAGAGAACCTTGTCCTAAAAAACAAAAACAGGAACAAAAAACAGAAAAAGATGTTTAAAAGTTACCACTAGAATTACAAGAGTTGGAAGTGGACTGGAATTCAGGAAGACTTTCATAGCCTTTGCTATTTAACTGCTTTCCATGTAAGTTTTAAGTTATTATCAATGGGGCTAGGTGCAGTGTGAAGGCTTCATATAGGCAGGGTCCTGAAGTCCATCCCCAATACCAAAATAAAGTTGAACTGTCAGCTACAAGCAGGACACAAACACCACCTTTCTGCAAAACTAAAAACTACTTTTTCATGTTCTAACTTTAACCTACCAATTGGTAGACCAAGAAACTATTCATATAGATGTAGCTACTCCAGAAGTAGATAATGTTGAAAATCAGTGATTTCAAAACATCATCTTCTCACTCACTAATTGCTACATAAAAACCTTTAGAGGCATGTAACTAAAAACCTTCAAAACTCAGTGATATCACTGCTTAATAAACAACCATGCACTTAAACTGGAAACTACCATAAAGAAAATCAACAGGCTGGATTCCCATGATGTCACTGCTAAGGATAATTTACAAGCATTCATTTTCCCTCCAATATGAAAGGAATTGTGAGTGATTTCTATACAGCTATGAGGATTTATAAAACAAGTTAAAACAAATTAAACACTGCATCTGCATCCTTGAACCCAAGACGCTTTCTTATAATATTTTAAGTCTAACAACTTTAACATGAAACTTCTTTTAATCTTACTTTACCAGAATGGCAGCATTGTGTTAGCATTTAAAAGGGTTCTAAAATGTTTTTTTTTTTTTCCTGAATATTACAGCAAAGAGTATCTACCAACTGGAAAGTGTTGCTTGTATAGCACCATTACTCAAGATTCCCTGCCCTCAGGGAGCTTCCATTCTAAAAGGAGGAAAATCTGAAAGAACTGTGCTTGTCTTTAAAAATTCTTAAGCATTTCCAAGAAATAAATTTTCTACCATGTTTTTATTATTTCAAAAGGTAAAAGCAAACTTTTTTCAAAACTACACATTGACTGTGGAATACAAGTTAAAAGTGTAATGTGCCAACCTATACAGCAACTTTACTGACTTTTTACTGTCCTGTTGTTTTTGTTCTCGGAGACCATGAAAATAAAAGAGAACAAGTGGTACAAGAGCTTTTTTAATTCTTTATGGCATGTTAAGTTAAAACAGTTACAGATGTAGTCCTACCTCTTCTAGCTTTTGCCTCGATGAGTAGCTAGAATCTTAAGATGTACCACGAGGTATCGCTAAATCTTCTAAAACCAATATAAATACTAATAGTCTCTTAGGTCTTTATATATATGCCTCTGGTTTGGAAAATTCACCCTTCAAATAGTATAGTACCTGTGTTTCATTAATGTGATGACTACGCAGATTTCATTTCTTTTTCAAGTTAATACCATTAAATGATCCCCAACAAAGAAGGAATGTCAGGACTTCTCTGGGATACAAATAAGCAATCTATAACTTTTATGTAAATCTTATATTGATGTTAGCAAACCTTATTTTACTATGAAATCTCTAGTAATAGCCTGCCTACCAAATCCTTCTGACCATTTCCTCACAAAAGTAAAAATGGAAACTCCTCCAAGCTGAAATTTCATCTCAATAGTCCTTTCACAAGTTTAAAGAGTGACACATCAAAATTATTTTAAGCTGTAACAACTTAAGTCACTTAAGCTTGAAAACTCTTGTATACTGACCCTGTTTTATTATCACAACTAAATTTAATGTGAGAAATACATTTTAGAAAGCTTTTAACATTTGAAGACACTGATCTCCAAATGGCTTCCAAGGTGGTAAGACTTTCAAATTCTTGTTTGTAGACTTGTTTAAACTCAGTGGTCATTCTGAAATGATATTCTCACCAGTCAATATCAATTTGGCTAGTTGGGACAGAAACTAACAATTTTAAACCACTCCTGTCTCTTCCCTAAACAACCCCCAAAAGAAAGTGAGCTAGGAGGCAGAAAACTCTGAATACACTTACATGTTCTACATGTGGCCACTAACCTTAATATGCAATAAAGCAGAATTCATTCATATAAACTCATTTGTAGTAATCTAAATGCAAATTTTATCAAAAGATCGTTTTCTTCTCCGCCTCTCCTGAATTACTTGGTACTTCAATCTCATTTTCAAATCTTTGAAGACATTTTATTTGCCAGAAATAAAACTAGAAAATAGAATACTACACGGTGAAGCATGTTCCCAAGGAAGCAAATTATCATGGAGTTCATAAATCTATTAGCAAATATGTGACCATGTTTTTCCAAAACAAAATTAAATGAAGACCAGCCCAAAACATTTATTCTATACATCTTCCAGTCATGTGGCTTGGAATTTTTGTCAGAAAATTTGTTTTCACCATTTGCTAATTACTCTGAATGTATGCATGATCAAAAGGCGATGACAGAGCTCTAAAGATTCCAAGTGTCTATTTAAAAGCTGTTGAGTGAAAAATGATGAAATGGAGGACACTCACAATAATTCTTGGACTCCTGGAGATCCTAAGACATGCTACAAAAATAGGTCTTTATTCTTAGGAAAATATAGTCAGAGCTAGCTTCCTTATGCTATACATAAAATCTTAACATCAGAGGCAGTACAGATAGTACAGATAGTTTTTGAACTGATCTCCAAACAAGCACAAACCCACTACGTTGGGAAAAAACAGGAAATTTGAGGTTTTTGGCGAAAGACAGTACTTCACACATCTAATCCAAATCAAAGAGCCTGCAGACAGCTTTCAGTGAGACAAAAGGAATGAAATAAATATAAATTCTATGGATAAATAAATGTAAAAGAATTTACATAAGCTAGAAACTAATTTTATTAAATTCTACTTGGGTACAAGCTTTTGTTTCTCATTGTCAGACTTCTAAATGTTTACCAGACTACTGTTAATGTTAAAAACTTAAATCTTTGACCCAGAGTAATACTGATTTGCATTTAAAAAAGTTTGTCCAACTGAATGCTTCTGGTCCTGAAAAACATTCCAGGTTACATTATTGAAGGCAGACTGTGGTGCTAATATGGTTTATGTCTTAAGAACTTTTAAAAAGTGACAGACCCCAAAAGTCCATCTATATATTGGCTCAGTTTTTTAAAAATGCCTGTGTGAGCCATGGTTCATAAATGGCATCTTTAGTGGCATGCCCTACTGAGTGGTAAGATAACTAGTAAATACTACACCATAAAAACATCCCAAGAAGTCTGTTTGTGTATTCTTAAAGTAAGTTGTTTATTCATTAACTTGATACCCACCACTGAATTCCTGTTTATTGTACTTATATGTGGGGAGAAAACAGTCACGGAGGGTATTGTTGGAATTTTTAGGAACCTGAGCAACCATTTACTCTAGGACTACCTTTTCCTAATGCATGAAGCCCTTCTATATTTTAATTTCTCCCCATCAAATAATGACATCAAAACAGTATGTTTTTGCTGTTTCTGACCAAAAATTTCAAAAAAGTATACTAAAGATAATTTTCCCATGTAGTTTGTTGTTCATTCTAATACTAAATACATCTTTTCAAATATCTTATATACAATTATATAGCACATATCGCCCCATCAATCCATTTGTGGTATTCCTAATCTATCATGAGAAAATGTATATACTTTAGTGAGATATGCATCAATCAGTAAAAGTTTAATCAGTAAAGAGTTTCTCGTGGTGTTAATGCCATTGTGAGTATGTGATTCTTTTTGTGCAATTCAGTTCTCCTTTGTTAACATGTGATTCAATTGCAGTGACTAAATAGCTTTTAAAAAAAAAAAAAACATGCTTGGGAAGAATATAATTAACACAATTTTTCTCATAATAATTTTCCTGAGAACTGACAAACTAAATTTATGAACACTTTTGATTGCCAAGTAGTCTGCAGAAACAAAACCTTGCGTCTGTTTTGGTTAGGTAACTTTTTTAACAATCAGAATTCATTAATGATATATTTTTTAACCACAAGGAAGGGACTTGACTATTAAAGATCCTTTCCTTGACAATATATACAAAATTTAACTTCTCATCTGTCCATTCTTTGAAGCTGTCAAAGCCAAGAACCCATAAACAAATCACAAATGCAATAACCTACATTAGTTAACATTCCCCCTTTTAACATGTTGACATTTTTACTAAAGGATTAGTTATTTTCGCATTTCCATTTCTCATATCCATGACATTCCATATAAATTGCATTATTGCTTTATAGGCCACACAACATTCAAAATTATGTTTATATGCATTGCCTGTTTTTCTTGACTTCTGGTAAGTGTTTGATACTGATTTTTCTACAGAAATTTAAGTTTGAAAATACCACGGTTAGTATTTCTTCTCAGAACTTAATTGTTCACATCACTAATCACTACATGCATATTTAGCTCTGATTATATTGCTCAAAAACTGCACCCATTATCAGAACAGTGCAAATTATATTTAATTTTAAAAGTAATTATAATGGCTTAAATTCAAAGTCATTAAAATGAACACTGTCAAGTATTTTCACTTGAGTCTACATTTCATTACCACTGTTTACATTACCCTTAAATAACCATCAATTCTTCACAATTTCCTTTGAATCATAAGGTTTCATCCCACGTCCCCAAATTAAAAAAGCCAAGTCTTTGAAACCCAAAGAGCTCCAAACTTTAATGTTTTCTTAAAGAACACATTTGTGAACTCACAAAAGTGTTCGTCTTTCAACTTTGACAATGCAGTTAGGTTTAACAAACCTGTTCTAATATCCCAACAAATAAAACCAGGAATTAAACTAAAAGACCTTGACAGTGTCCGTTAAAAATGGTATGACAGTTAAGTGCCAATAGGCATGGCAATGACCTCTTAGATAGGATCATTTTACTCCTTGGACATGGGAAGTGCCAGCACCAAGGATTACACTGAGATTTGATTTTGCTGAAGGCTACAATTAACTGACCCACTTTCCACGACCTAGTATACTCAGTATGTTAGAATGAAATGTACATGTTTTGTGTAGCCCTCAAACTTACACTAATATTTGAGAGATGTACTTTTAAAAAGCACAGGGTAATATATAAAATCAGTGGAAGAAAGTTTCATTAAGCACCAGGAACAAATTTGTCACCCCATACTCATTTTGTAGGTAAGTTTCAGTAACCGGCAAGGCACATTTACATATATTCCAATGAATACTTATTGACAAATTTTAAATTACACTCTATGCCCCAGCTATCCCAGTAACTGACATACAACATACTAAAATGGTTTATTAAGGTAACAAAAAAAAAAGAAAGGAAAAAAAACCAATTAATGGGAAACATACAGGCTATTGGCAACCACTATTCTAAAATTATGTAAGTACAAATGAACATACTGAAATGTGTGCAATTCTAAGTTTTTAAACCAGAAGATTTTCTATACTAACACACATTTATATTAATGACACATAAAAAAAATAAAAACTTTATTACAAAAATAAGTTACACTCGCCTCCAGCTTACAGTATAAAACAATTTTATTTGCAGGAATGCAAAATGATTGTTTGCCATGAGCATTTTGAACATATGACATGTCTAATTTTGTTAAATTTGCATTTACTGGGGAACTGGTGTGTATAAAACCTTAATTAGGTATAAGCTCTGATCTTCATCGTGGTGCCTATTGGGTATGTGATATAACTGCAGTATCCCTTTGGGGAAGGGGAGAAGGTATTTCTTTACACCAAGTCCTACTTAAACTATAATTTTACTTTTGACTTTAAGCTATCAACTTAGGACTTGGCAAAAAAATTTTTTGAGGGTGATTCAAGAGGATGCTTCACCACTGAACACTCACTGTCATCAAGGTGCTTTAGAAATTAAAAACATAGCACAAATGATTGTACTCTATTCTACAAGTTATCATGACCTGCATAAGAAATGGAAAGCTGATTCACATTTTTATAGTGATCAGCAGTAACAAATGCACTAATGAAACATACCTTTTACCTAAAAAGCTAAACTACAGCCATATACTAATTTCTATGATTTATGAAAAAACTTCAAAATATCCAAATGTCAGGCTTTGCTGTACAATTGTCAGTTTTAGTCTGACTTTTTATAAAGGGACACTGCAGTATTTAGTACAAGTTCGGATGCACTTTTTTTTGAACATCTGATGTCTTACAAAAGTAACATCTTGCTAAACTATTATACATCCAAATAACTACAATATCTGAAGAAGCAAGGCTGCTTTTTCAGCCACAAAATACGACAAAAGCAAGGCCTGTTATGATGGTCATGAGGAAGTCTTACAAGCCTCTGAAACTAAAGGCAACTAAGAATGTTACATTTGGTATATTAAAATCTTACCCTCATATCATAGTTAACAAGCCTTGCTTTTATCTACAAAGATTTTCTATGTACAGTACAGACAGGGTATAGTTCAATCCTCTGCTACTGAGGTAGTTAACCAACCCTTTAAAAAAGGTTCTGAAAAGAACCACT